>NC_143587.1:125884820-126205122 GCF_048544385.1 Mastigoproctus giganteus | reverse complement strand
GAATGCTTACCATTTTGCATTTGCTGTTGGTAACATCATCAGTTGGTCCCACTGTATAGAATTTAAATACTGTCTCACTCCATCGTAGTCGCCTTTACGAAAGCAATAATCCTTCCCTTTACCCCTAATGGTAGTTGCCTCTTTGAGTAAATCCCACTTCAGCACACTGTGATCACTGCCACCTAGTGGTTCATTTATCTGCAGATTCTTAATGCATGAAGAATCACTGCTGATAATCAAATCAAGAGTATTCCTCCCTCTAGTTGCCTCCCGAACATGCTGATGTAGAAAACAATCATCCAATAAATCCACAAAAGCCTTGCTAGTGTGTGAGTGACCAGCCCCCAAACTCCAGTCAATATCTGGGAAATTAAAATCTCCCATTACAAGACTCTCTGATTTACTGGCCCACTATTTCCCTGTACAGTTTCTTATTATACTCATCAGAGTCATTAGGCCTATAGCACACTCCTACTCTCAATTTTGATCTACCAATGCTTATGTCACACCAAACTGACTCGACACTGCATTGTCCAGCGATGTCCACTGGCTTCACTTCCTTGGATTTTATGTATTTCTTAACTAATAGCATAACCCCTCCTCCCTTCCTATCCAATCTATCCTTTCTGTAGACGTTGTACTCCCCAAATTCCAGTTCTGCATTCCTTATATCTGTGTGACACCAAGTCTCTGATATCCCAACAATATCTGCCTTTGATGTTTTGAGAAATACCTCAAATTCATCAAATTTATTTACTAAACTCCTAGCATTGGTGTACACGCAAGTATACATGCACCTATTTCTATTCTTAGCTACCCGAACACAACCCATGTGTTTACTTGTACCGCAATGGCTCCCAGCAGTCTCTGAAATATCCTGAATCTTGTTTTTCAGGCTTCTGCTCATTCCAATAGAAGCAGTGCAAGAATCTCTTTCACCTCTGCCAGTGGCTACTGTTAATCTATTCGTCTTTGTATCCCCCCCAGGAATACTGTCATTGTGAAAGATTGGTCTCATCAACGAATCCAAGTTCAGATAAACAATTTTATGCTTATTCTTCACTGAGAATCCAGTTACAGTCACATTACAAAAGTAACAATTACCATTGTGGTCTTTTGCCTCCCTCCACATCATGGGTATGGCAAATGGAATTCATTTTTTTCCTACTTTTTTTTCAACCAGTCAAATAATTCATTAGAACATGCTGTACAAATAACATGCAGTGCCCATGCATTATTCTAGTCACCTAGAGGACGGCCAAAGTATAGCCAGTAAATATTCTAAACATCTTTCATGATTGTACACCATTGTGATTTAGTTAAGAAAGATTTGCATATGTAACAGAATTTGTTGGAGCAAGTTTTACACTTTTGAGGCATGACGATGAACATGTTTCAGTAATTCATTTAATCTTGCCCAAATTTTTTACCACAATTCATTGAATCTTACCCAAATTGTTTTACTCCAGTTCACTGAATCTTTCTAGAGGAAAACTGAAAACAGATTTGAAATCAGTACCCAAAAATCTATCCGGTCCACATATATTTTTCTTTCCATGATGAAAAATATTTGTTAATCTGTGTATTTCACTTAACCACAATTCTCATTTTAAAATCTATTTTAAAACTATTTTAATATAAATTTTCTGCTTTTAAAACTGATAATAAACAGACCAATCAACATAATAGATACATTCATTCAAATACAATCTTCTAACTTCATGATTTTCTTTCTTTGATGGGGATAATACTTGATACCATAATTAGCCATAATACAGGTAGAAAATGCTTCATGTCTTAGAACAATGAGATTTTTTCTAAATGTTACTATTCATGTACTAATTCCTCTGATGTTCAGGTGACAGAGCAGTCTTATATAGACTCCACCTATTGTGATTAAAGTTTTTGATCGACTCTATGCCACCCTCAAAGCTAATGCTCAATCACCACTGAAATCAGTGCATCAATATTCAAACAGTTAATTCCTCAACAGATATGATTGAGAGGTTGCCTGATTTAGTGGTGTCTAATAATTATGGTAACTTGTGGAAGTATTTCCTCTAATCAGCGTAGAGTTGCACCTCCTGTTTATCAATCACTTTCATTTTGTATCCATTTTATGGTGATCATTTCTTTCTCAACACTTACTGGTAGGTTGGTACTGCCATATCTCTAGAAAATTTTCAAGCTTAATTGGCAATACTGAAAAAATTGCTTGCATTATCTTTTGTATGCCTCATTAACCTAACAGCGTTGGCATAAGGGTATAATTTTTTTCTAAATATATTTATTTGTTCCCAGGGAAAAAAATATATATTTCATAAAAATTAAATAAAATAAAAACTTTTCCAGTTCAACTGTATTCTTCAGTGCCTCTCAAGGATTGTTCAATAGCAAAAAAAAACACTCCATTTAAGTTCCACAACTGTGGTGAGAGGCATGATCAAAAACGGCACTAGGTAGATTTTATCCTCAATCTTTACTCATCAACATTTTGTGAATGGGCTTGGCAGGGCTTCCCACAGTTTAGCAATTTGTTTACAGCAGTAATGTTCAACTCTTCCCACAATGGGTGCCACTTGTAGGGATGCAAAAACTTGAAAATTGACTAATATATCCCTGCCACAAGAAATCTGGAAACATGAAAATTTTAGAGTTCTTGCGGCAACAAAACTTCTTATATATCCACAATCAGTTCCTTACACAATGATCTGTACAGGAAGAAAACTTAGGTAACTTCAATACCCCTGAAACCCAGTCTTGGTCTTCAATAACAAACACTGAAATTTCTAGACAAGATCACATCTTTACTGTGAATAATCCAGATTTCTAATTTTTTTTGGTACAGTATATCAAAATATTGCTACCACTGAAGGTCAGCTGCATGCCCTTACTACGATGGGTACTATTCTGAATTACATTCCTACCTCTTTCACCTAAAAACTAGTCAGAACACATCCGTTGACTAGTCAAAATCCATTCACTGTTTGATTAGCTTTCGTCTGTAATTTATCCTTTATTTTTTGGAATTTTTCTCATGTACTACCTGAAAATTACAATCTACAGATATTGTAGTCCAACATCCAACTTAAGTTTTCTCAACCCACATAAGGGTGCTGTAGATTCTAACACCCTTCACATTTAGGATCACCAAAAAGTATACTTTGCAATTAGCAAGATATAATTTTCCTTTCTAAATTAATAATTGCTAGAGAAGGGGGTCTGAGTGCATTGCTTATTTATTTGAAAGTAACTGCTTTATAAGTGATTATAAGAGGAAAATTTTACTAAAAAGTATTTTTTTTTTCTTTTAAAAAATAAATTATAGTAAATACATATACAGTACTATATTACAATATTTTATAAACTTCTGAAGGTGGCATGAAAATTGGCAGGTATAACCAAAAATCAGCACTTACTACAAAATTAAACAAGAGCAATAAATACTAGCTTCATGATTATACAGTATTTTAATATTATACAGCAAAACACTGTATTGGCTAGAAAAAAATTATTAAAACTAGCTTCAAAAATAGATTGTTTGTTTGTTTTGGGATTTATTGGGGGCACTGGCAACTAAGACAAAAACAGATGTCACCAACAGAGGGTATGAGGGTGTTTGCACAGAACAGCCTAAAGAGGTCAGGGATATTAATAATGCTAATTTAGGCAAGGGAAAGGCCACTGGAAAGATGCAGATTCTTGAGGTACTTCAAATTTCCCCTGTTTGGACATAAAATTTAGAAAGAAGTAGGAGTAATGCAACTAACTGAAATCTGTTATAATACTAAACAGTGGGAACTGCAAGTGACTGCAGGACTATAGGATCATGGAAAAGTATTTGGTAATTACTAAAAAGTTATTCAGAAAATGTTACCACTAATCTAATATTCATTATTCAAAAAATTCCTGTGGACAGTTTTGCCACAAGCAACATGGGATGTGTTAAGGATACAGAATGTCCGAAAACCTCTAACATTTTGTATACTAATACATCTAGCATTAGCATACAAAATGTAAAATATATTCAATGAATGCCAATATAACAAGGGGATTAGAAACAGTGATTGTGATATGGATGCAGAATTTGGATATGTAAATTATAATGTGCACAAGAAAGAAAAGCATGACAGAAGGGGAGGAGGGGCAATGATACTAAACAGAAATCATATACAATAGATCCAAACAGATTATATTCATTGCCAGGGAGCATAGAAATAGTGTGATATAAAGAGTGAAACAATACAACTGAAAGAAAAGGGCCACATACCTAATGATAAGCTATACGTAACATGCAACCACACTTGGAAAGCAAATGAAAATGTTTTATTATGAGACTTCAACTATTTAGATACAGAATGGAACTTATGGATTTAATGGAACATTAGTAGAGGCATATGACACAAGAAAGCAAGCTTATACAGCATCAGCCAAAAAAAAAAATCCCATTTCACACATCCATTCGCTCTAAACATTTGTCCAGTCCTCCCTTGAATTTATTTAAGCTATCAACTTCCACAATGACAGATTGAACAAGGCCTCCAGACCTGTATGCAGTACTCAAGGTGTGCCCTAACCATTGCCTTATACAAAGGGATAATCACCACCTTATCCCTGCATATCACTGACAAGACCCCATGACCTGCTTTGGCAGCCTGTCTGCACTGTAGAAAACTTCATATCTGACTGCACAATAATCCCCCAAGGTCTTTTTCATTCTCTACCACCCTGAGCGTAGTACCACACAGTTGGTACGTTTCTCTGGGGTTACTGCTACCCATATGCAGTACTTTGCATTTGTCAATGTTAAACTTAAGTTGTCACTTCTCAGCCCATCTACCAAACTTTTCTAGATCCTGTTGCAGTAGCATACTATCCTTAACAACCCTGCCAACCTACAATCATCTACAGACTTCGACATTAAGCCTGATATACCTTCTTCAATATCATTGATAAAGATACCAAACCCTGGGGGTCTCCACTAATAACATTAGTCCACAACAAGCAGTGTCCATTGATTAGCACTGTCTGTCTTCTGCCACTCAACCATTCTTTATCCATTGTAGCAACTTGCCCTTAATATCATACTGCTCCAATTTGTACAGTAGCCTTCCACGTGCAACAGTATCAAAAGCTTTCCTTAAATCCAAGTACATATCAAAATTATTTTTTGCATCCAGTTCTTTGTGACCACATCATAGTATCCATTCAAATTGGTCAGACAAGGCTTCTCCTTAACAAACTTGTGCTGTGTCTGAATTATTACTGCAGTCTTGTCTAGATTATCTTGTAATCTAGTGACTCCATTATTTTCTCCAAACAGAAGTTAAACTAATAGGTCTGTAATTACTCGTGTCACCCTCTGACCCCCCCCCCTTTTCAATTGAGAATACATTTCCACATTTTCAATTTGTGGGGGATCTCCCCTGAGTCCAAGGATGCTATCATAATTATGACTAAGGGTTCACTATTTCCTTTGCTGCCTCCTTTAATATAACTGGATAATCTCACCCTGGTGTCTTTCTTATTATTGTATTAGCCATACGGTAAAAGGAAGCCTGAGACTTTTGCTGCACCAACCAAACAAAAATTTCTGAGTTACCCTGAAGGAGAGAGAGAGGGGTATGATAATATCCAGCCAGCTCCGTACCCTGGGTGTGCCAATCCCATACTCACCAGATGTGAGCCCCTATGTTTAACTTCAACAATTTCTCCTCCATTTCCCCATTATTACAAAAAATCATTTAGCTCTCTGTTAGAGTTTAATAAGCTTCTGTTCTCTACCTCTGACATTAAACTCATCACCCTCAACTTTTTTTTTGGAAATGACTTTGTAAAATGAAACGAAAATTATTATTACATTTGTTGGGGGTTTTGGAGATTAGCTGATGATTATTTTTTTGGATTTCCTTTGTGCACTGACAACTTTGGTCATAATGCCCCAATTCACAAAGCACTAGATGTCATCTTGTAGTGTACTTCCCGTACAACCACGTTTACAGGCTGATAAGGCCAGGAATGGATCAGTGAAAATTGCCCTCAGTCGTGGATTGAGGAGGGCCCATCCCAAACAAGTGGCAAACCTGCTGAGACAGATGAAGAAAACTCAAGTGAATCAAGCAAATTAAAAGTAACATACATGGCCAGTGGCCATAATGTTGATACAGAAGTTTGCTCAAATAGTGAATCTGAATATACGCCCCAATTAGTCATATGGAATATAAGCACCCCAACTACTAGTTTAATTTAATTTTATTTATTTTTTTGCACACGCCTTCCACGCTACTCAGTAATGTAGATCTGAGTGCACTTCAAAACACATCAGAAAACTGACAAATTCTTAACTACGTACATTCTTAATCTATCTCATTAGTTCACTCATGAAAAGGTAGTTTTACTAAACAATTTTAAAAACACACATTTTTCGCAGGGCATTAATAATTTTGAACTAGCGCAGATTTGATCTTTCCGTTTCATTTTTATGTGTGTGTATTATATATAAAAAATACAGTTATCGCAATGCTCTCTGGTATGATTTCATTCGAATACGTGACCATGACTTAGTCTTACTGAAAAATTGAGGTGACTAGACTAGAAACAAGGGAGAAAATGCCGTCAGAGGCGTATCTAAGACTGTCATTATACCCGGACTCATAGCACGACAGACCAAAATAACCGCTTGGAATTCTAAATTACCTTGATCTTGGTTGAAACCAGCATATAACAATCCATTGCCGTAAGAGTTTGACAGTCCAAGATTCATTATATCTATGCTCGGTAAGTAATGACACTACAATAACAACGTTCGGCGCACACACACACCGCCTTAGCTTGTTACGAAGTGGCAAGATGACATATCAGCCATCAAGACTAACAAACCCTCGACTGGAATAGTGAAATGCGTACGATATTCCTGTCCTCAGTGATGATTCGACACAAACGTCAAATGTCAGATGGAATCTAACTTGATAGGCGTCGTTTATTCCTCGGCTTCAATTAAAAAGTGAATCCTTTGTATATTATGTTATTTTGTTTCTGTGCAAATACAGTACTTTCACCTTTTCTGTCACTTCATAACTGGCAACAATTCAAAAATTTTAATTAATAAAAAATTTTAAAAAATCAAAATAAGCAGATATCATTCTAGTCTACATTTCAATTCCTATCGAGGAATCGGTATTGCAATTCTGCATTACATAATTAACTTGCACGATAGTTTAGTTACGTGTGCGCAATAGTTCTCCTTAAGTTCTACAAATAGTGGTTTCGTTATTGCCCTACAACGCAAGATACGGTCTTCGCTCTAAGCATATAGAAGTTGTATTTTATGTCTCCTCGCAAAAATTTGATATACGGTTTCCTACCAAAAAAAAAAAAAAAAAAAATGTTGTTTATAAACAGTTGGAGTACATATACGAGAGTGGGTTTGCCTCTTATAGCGGCTAGGGCGGTGAATACGATCGCTGCTCTTCAACATCCTGTCCCTCGCGACTTGTCATTTATCTGGGGAGGACTGGGTTGGAGTCCCGTCAATAACTGGAGGAATTTCTAAAAGTCTCGTCAAGTGGGGCTATAGTTAACCGATCTCAGGTGGAGGGTATTAGGTTTTCCCTGTGAGTTATTCGGGGTTTCTAAGACCACACAAAGCGAAAATCGACTAAACAAACACACTTTGTGTTTGTTTAGTCGATTTTAACAAACACAAACAAACTAAACAAACACAAAGTGTGTGTGTTTAGTAGATTTTCATAGACATAATAACAATGGCTTAATATGGCCTGAATTGCGCGCCTAAAAGCCAAGAGTAACAACAATTTCCTATGTCCTCTGTAAAAGGTCTAGATTCAAATCCCATTCCAACAGAAAGAATCGTTATGTCTTTCTTTTTTTTTTTTTTTTTTTTCTTTTTAGTCAGTCTAAGGCCAAAATAGTATGGTTATTTTCTCACGGAAGTTGGATTTTTCATTCCATAAATATGTTAATTCGCCTAGAACACATGCAATTTGAAGGTACCAAATGCTAGTGTCGTTAGTTGCTTCGGCGTAAGTATAAGGCAACAAACAGAAACGGCCTCTTTTGCAGGATGAAAAATCCGACTTACCAGTATTAAAAACCCATGCAATCAGGGATTAGAATATGCATTATCGATGCATATGATTTCTTCATAGGCGTTGATTATCGTGTATACGAAATAACTACCATCTGCATATTATATTATCCTTATGAGCGTTCCGCTTCGTAAAATTTTCGAGACCTGCATGGTGAGTAGTAAAGAGGAGTTTCTGCGTCGGGATGGAATAAAAGATTTGCTGAATCTCAAAGACAGAAGCACAGATCTGACATCAGGCTTGCCTGAGTGTGTCCAAGAGCAGAGAGAGACAGAAAGAACTCCGGTGGCAGGGCCGGATTTACATATAAGCTAACAAAGCTACAGCTTAGGGCCTCACATTACAAGGGGCCTCGCTCCATCTTTAAAAAAAATCCTTTTTTTTTAATTGTCACAGGCGAATTGTAAGAGGGAAAGGCCTCATACATGTTATAGCTTAGGGCTACGACAAGTTTAAATCCGGCTCTGTCAGGTGGCAAAAGGAAAGAATAGGAGAAAACAAGATTATAAAAAATTTGTACCAAATAAATAAATGAAATTTTGCACATAATGGTATATGTATATGAGTCTATACTGTAGCACCCACACCCTCGCGGTTAGCACAGTTCTCTCCAAACCGGGTGGAAAAACCTGAGTTCGAATTCCGTCAATGACGGGAGGAATTTTTATTTGCTTCTTTCACAATGTGGATGAATCAATTATTCTCTAGCCAGGTTAGCTTTGTATTTTGTCCAGAAAATTTTGTTTTTTTATTCAACAAAAGAATACACGCCAATTCGATCTCGGAATATGGTTCGATTCTAAAGTGCTCTTCCAACAACACAGAAACCTACTCATGAAACCGGGCTTCTAAGTTCAGACTTGGGTGGTCCTAATAAGACGATTTTTTTTACCCTAGTCCCACGGTCCGCGCAGTTAGCAAGCTGGTTATAATCACCATCCTCCTCACACCAGGCAGGAAACGCCCGAGTTCCAATCCCGTCAATTACGGGGAACCTTATGAGCTTTTTTCACCTTGTGGCGCCCTCGTGGGTAGCACAGTTGTTACAATCAACGTCCTCCACTCACTGGATGGAAATGACTTAGTTGTACTCCCACAGTTTGTGCATCTTGTACCAATATAACATACTTCAAAAAATTATCTCATGAGTTTAAATCATGCGATAGATGCCATGATTTCAAGAACGCTACGTCTAAACCACCATATACAGATAATCAACAGTTAGAACTGGACAAAGATGAATTTGAAAATGACTATGCTACCTCCCACGATATCATCGATCAAGAAACTTCTCCAACTTTACGGCAGTCATCGAGCCCTGAATTACAATAGGAACTCAAAGTCTTTTTGGACTATTTCCAGGAATTTTGTACCGATCATTTTTAAAAAGGACAATCACAAAAATAATTATTGGGACATTTAATTGAATTTAATTTAATTGAAGATGGATTCTCAAACTATCATAACAATTAAGGAATTACATAATAATTATCGAACCCTCAACAATAACTTTAATAAAGATGTGAGAAGAAATAATATCCTGTAAATCGCATAACATTTTGTCTAATAATTTAACTGATAAGTTTAGCTAAACTAAACTATGATTTAATGTCTGATTATAAAAACACTTTAATCATAAATAAGCTGACTAATCATGAACATAATGATCAAATATATTGTAGAAATCTCATAGATTCTCATTCTGTTGACATCTAAATTTTAAATGTTAGTACTGATAACAATACATTTGGTGAGTATAGGCTTGGCAAACCCAGGGTCCTGGGATATCATCATTCTTCTCTTTCACGGTGATTCCCTTCTCTCTCTCTCTCTCTCTCTCTCTCTCTCTCTCTCTCTCTCTCTCTCTCTCTCTCTCTCTCTCTCTCTCTCTCTCTCTCTCTCTCACACACGGTAACTCAGAATTTCTTTTTGGCTAGTGCAGCATAAGCCTCAGGCTTTCTTGCACCATATGGCTAATAATAATACTATGTCTACAAAATCTAATATAACTTTCTTACCTTTGTCTTCTAGTAAAGCAATGTAATATATTATCCACAACAGATTCGATCTCACAGATGGCCTTATCCAGCAAAACGGAAAGTACAGATTCATCCTATAAGGTTAAAACTAACGCACACTCACATACCACAAAGTTCTCAAGTAACTTTACCCATCGAAACACAACAGTCTTAAACCTCTCAACTCCCACAAAGTTTTTTTCTAATCAATTTTGTGACACTGAAACTATTCCTAGATTATTGTATAATGTACCAGAGGCGTTTCCACCTCCCTCAGTCCAGTTACTTCCATTGATATATCACATGCAGTTCCATCAAACAGCTCATCTCAACTTAACCTATTCTTAAATTACTCAGTTACCCTCAATGGTTTCCAATAATTTATCTAATGCAACGAGCCTACATAATAATAAACCCCAAAAAATTTAATAAAGTTGCAAAATAAACACAAATTAAAATCAGTTCAATCTAAAAGTTAGCTTTTCGTTTCGAGTTTCGAATCCAGACATAACAATTGATCAAATATCATGTTTTTTTATGGAACATTCAAATTTCTGTACCCACCAATTGAAGACAAAATACTCTAATTATAGCTCATTCTGCTTACACTGTCTTCCTGATCACCATCACTAAATCAGTAATCCTATGAAGGGGCACTCAGGAACCTTAATTAACAAGTTTAAAGAATCATCCGAAACTAGTATATCTACCCTTCACCCCAACACTTTTTAGCAACTATAGCACGTATCAAATCATCCCCATTCTCGCAAACACATTGATTTTCTACCTACATAATTGTAGAAATATTGTGAGAGAAATACTTACGTTATTAATTTCCTAATTAACAAAAGATTATGACATATTCTTTCTCACCGAAACTTCTCTCTACTCCTCTGTTCTTGATAGTGAGATTATTACACCTGAGTATTGTGTACTTCGAAGAGATCGAACTCGAGATGCTCTCTACTTTTCCAATCAATTTCTTACTCCTATTACCCCATAGATACTGGGTCCATTGGCCTTACTTGACTTCTTATTAATTCTTCTATCTTCTGCTTCAGCAGAAGATAGTCTTCTATCTCCTATCTTCTGTTTCAGCAGAAGATGGAAGATTAAGAGTGAAAAAGAATTAAGTGAGTGAACAATGAATAAAGACTTCTTTCCCAAGGTGGCGGTTCCTTGTTTTTTCGTTTCTTCTGCTTCTGGTCTCTCATTTCTCTTCCATTAATCCTAATGGCTGCTACAGCAGCAGAGTATACGGCTGCGTGGATGGTCTCTAGTGTTGCACCGTTGTTTTTGAAGTAATGTAGTATTATTTGCCGAATGAGGGAGGTTTGATTTTTCACAAGATTCTATTGGGTCTATGCGTCGAAATCGCGTGGGTCTTTGTCGTGTCCATTCCCTGGAATTTTCGTCCATTCATCTTCTATTCTGTGTATCATGACCTCGTTTCTTTCCGCTGCAGCTACTCTGGGTTATATTTCTTCTTGCTCGTCCTCCTCTGGTTCCACGTTATGCTCTGTTCTTTGTAGTTAGTCGCTCATATTCTGCTTTTTTTTTTCCACGATTGCAGGAACTATCAGGTCCTTCGTGACGATTGTCTTCTCTGGTCCGCTATTTGCTGTTTGGTGACCTGAACGTCTGGGAATCGTTCCAACCACTTGGTATGTAGTCTCAGCCTGTACATTGTCATATCAGTCTCTAGCTTGGTTATTTTGTAGTACGCATGTTCGCATGATGAACGTATTCATTTAGATGCTCCACTTCATGCTTTGGCGTTTTCTTCCTTCCTTAGTGGTCACTATCGCAGTTGTGCAGGAAGCACTTCCAGTTGGTTCTGCTGGATAGTTTTGCCATTCCCTTGTGGTAACCATACATTTGCGCTGCCAGTCCTCACCGTTCTCCCAATACCGGGTGGAAAAGCCCGGGTTCAAATCCTGTATATGACGAGAGGAAATTTAATGGGATTTTTTCACTCCGTGGCTGAGTTAATCGGTCTCGTTCATGGACCGTGAGGTTTCCCCCCAGAAACTGCGTTTTTTTTTTCGTCCTGTAAAACAGGCAAATCGACCAGAGATCACACGTAATTTACAAACACATCACATAAATGGGTATATAGAAGAAATTCTGGGTGACTCTGATAAAATAATTTGAATTTGAAATCTGTGATAACCGTAAGAGAGACACTGCCAGTTGCTCTTCTGTTTTCGAACTGATCCCTCTGCCTAAGGCCTGAACGCGAGTGACTTTATCCTGCGCCCCACTCGGTGCAGTATGATTATTACTTCTCTTTGACATCATCATCCACCCATGGAGGTGGACCTGTTTGGCTTCGACTTACGCCCAGTTTCTATTGTTAGTTCTTTGGAGCGACACCAGATGGTGCTACTACCTGCCTCAGTCGTCACTTCGACCTTGGGAAAGGTAGGTCCCCCTGAAGTGACTTTCGCGATTTTTATTATTATTATTATTATTATTATTATTGTAATTTATTACTCTTATTATCATAATCATAATGCCTGTCTCCCAGTGAAATGGAGACGCGTTCGCTTCCAGCAAGACGGGACTGAAACCCGAAACCCATCGGGCTGGGAGTCCAGTGTCATTACCACTGGGCCATCGCGCCCTCATTATTATTATTAATTTATTTATCCAAGAGGATTCGCCTCTGGGCAACCATAAGCTAGGAAAACGTTACTACATACGAATAAGTGAGTTAACAGGCATTGAGGGATTCCATTTCAGTACATGTGGCCCCCCCTCTGCAGAAATATTTACATGGGTTTCATTTACAACTGATTATATCATTCGGTATACCTTCATATTTACTAATGAGAAGGTACTGATTTAGGTGGAAACCATTATTGGGTGGAGCGCAAGCAGGATTAACCTGATGAGACAGCCCACATTAAACCATACTCCCTCTCAACATGGAAACTTTAACTTGAGCGAGATCTGCTTTCCAATTATTCCTAGAGTTTATATTTGGGGATATATTGAAGTATGGCCCTCTATCATGCAGAAACACAGGTCTATTATAGTTAAATGCATGGAGACACTGAGCAGCGACACCAAGAGAACATGAATTTGGTGGTATTCTTCATAAATGGGTGAGAAGAAAAGAGTCCCAAAAAACTTGTCTTCTATATGTGGTATCTTCAAAAAGCTTATCGGTGTCAGTCTTCACACTATTTGGAGTGTGTTTGCTGGAAACACAAACTTTTAAATAAAAAAAAAAATGACATGTAGATAATTTGACGAAATCAAACAAATCTGGCATCTGACACAGGAAAGCTTCTTATATATGATCGTCTTAAGCGAACTGTATTGTTTACCACACCTCACAACTATTGCAATCAGCTGTTGCTGTTGGTTGGCACCACAGACTTTCAGTAGTGAGGAGACAAGGTCAACAGCAAAATTTTTCCTGGGAGGGAAAAGTGACAACGTTATGATAGCTGGTATTTGGCTAGGGGGAAAAAATTAAATATGTAAAGGGCGATACTGACGAAAATGAAATGTGGACAATGCTTCCCACCCATTCCGCTGCCATGTGAGAAGATCTATAGTACGTGCCCTTCCTTATCAAGGCATCATTATGAGGAAGTGATGGAGAAAACCCAGAAATGGAAAGCTTCCCTTTTTTAATGAAATAAATAGTGTAAATATTATTATTTATAATATTTACTAGGGGGCTGCCCGCTGCTTCCTTTTCTCTCCAATCCCCTCGCATGGTTGTCTATGTAATATATAGAGGTATGACAGAGTAAGTCAAATCTTTTCTACATAAAAGACACACCTGTCGAAACGCAATGATCGATATTTAATCACGAATTGATCTAGTAATTATTTAACAGTGCATTTGTAGTGCGCGGAATTTTCAAGGCCGAATAAATATCATTATGTAATTATTTTCCTGCATTTACATACGTCACTTAGGAAAAGGCCTGATAAAAATTCAGATCTTGGACACCACTCCATACTTCGACTAAAGTCAGTAAGAAGGCAGGTGCCACTCATCGTTTAGCCCCCCCCTTTCCTCCTCGGTTGACATGCCTAGAGTATTTATATCTCCACTTTCCGCTGTTTTAAAATCGTTTTCCGATTTTAAAGCAGCGGGATGGGGGGGATAAACACCCTACCTATGCTAAGCACCCTCTCCTCAACGACACAAAACGATCAACAACAAAACGCATTCACAATAATCACCCAATCACAGAACTCGACCGTACAATCACTCCGTTCTACGACCACGCCCACTGCGTGGGGCCAAGTGGTACCCAAATAATAGATTTTAGCCAAAGGCCTTTCGCTTTGGGTTCCATAATGCATGAGGAATATTGTTGCATCCGAAAGAGCAGGACTAAAATATGTAACTGAAATATTTACAAAGTATACAAATATTTAAAATATTTACAAAATAGTAAACTATTCACAAATATACAATATTCATTAATATACAAAAAACGTTACAATGGAACATCAAATGTTAGACAGTGAAGCACGTGCACGAGGTTGTGTACGTTATGGAGGCATTGTCAATAATTAATTCCATTTGTAGTGACGTAATTGCCTTGCCCTCTTCTCCCATTGGTTCGAATAAATATCACTACGAGGAAAACGTTTTTAATGTATAGAGAGATATTATAATTTTTATTTATAATATTTATATTTATTTGTTTTCATATTTAATATAAGATCTACCGCAGTGGTATTTACTTCGAGGGAGACCAGCAGACTACTTTTGTGTAGATATCAGCCTTCTCAGAAAAGCAGCAGTAAGTCAGCTTTCACCACACGCTCGTGCCAACCTTGAATATTTTTGCCCATAAAACTCAAAATGACAGCAAAATGTCAATAATTTGTCAATGTCAATCAATAATATTTATATAAAGTGAATTAAGCAGTGTAACTGTTATTTTATTTATTATTATTATTTTTTTAATTTAACGTTCACTCAACAGCAGAGGTATTTACTCAGCGGTCGAGTGAAGCCCGCAGGCTGCTTGTATGTGGTCTTCGCATCTCTCTAAAAAGTACTGGTCAAGTCAGATAGGATAATATAAGAGGCACGTCTTGGCTTAAATCATTTCATTAACAACATAGTTTGACTTTAGTGGTAGAGAAAATCTTAGAAGCAGTGATTAAGAGTGCAATTCAGGGACAGATAGATATGGCATTCTGTTAAGGGTAAATTACACTTAATTAACTTAGTAGGCTATTTTCAAACAGTTACTCATGAGCTGAATTTAGAGAATAATTTCGACATAGTTTATTTGGATTTTAGTCGAACATTTGACTCGCTCCCTCATGAGAGGTTACTGTATAAGCTTGAACAGGTTGGAATTACTGATAAGATTATAAGATGGATTTTTGGGTGGTTGCAGGGCAGAAGGCAGAGGGTTGTGATTAATGAATATTCTTCAGATTGGGGTAACGTCGGCAGTAGGGGTACCTCAAGGATCGTTTCTTGGATTACTGTTGTTTCCCATTTCCTTAAATGGCACGGACGAAAGGATAGAAGGCGTGATGTCAAAATTTGCAGATGACATAAAGATTGGCATAGTCATTAATGATCATTGCCAAGCAGCGCTCCTTCAGGGTGATTTGAACAGACTTCAAAGAAATGGCATGTTTTAAGCTGCTAAATCCAAGGTCTCTTACGATTGGAGAATGGCAACTCCAAAATAAATTATACACTTGGTGGGATTTGAATTAAATACGGTGGAGGAGGAAAGGGATCAGAGAGTTACATACAGGGTGTTTCAAAAGTGATGGTCAATAATTTAAGGTGAACTGTACAGACTACAACATGCAAAAAAGCCTAGTAAACCTGGGTTCTTAAGTGAATCGTTTTCGAGATATTGCACATTTCTAGTTGGGATCCACTACTGACAAGGTGAACTGTACAGAGTTAGGATCCACCGCTGATTTACCATCAGTAACGAGTGCTTTGGTAATAGCGGTTCTGCCATAAATTTCAACTTTATGAAGTTCTCGCAGAATTGTTTTACTAGAAAATGGATTACTGAGACTCATATTAAGTTCGGTAGTTATTTCTGAGGGTAGTTTTATCTTTTCATGCTACAATCCTTTCAGTGTTCAGCAGTGTCTTTCAGTCGGCTTCGATTTCCTGCCACAATTCGTCCTATCAGATTTTGCTTTTCCATACTTGGTGAATGCAGACATTACTTTTGACACAGTTGCTCTTGATGCATTAAATAAATCAGCAATTTTAATCACCAACGCCCCTGCTAAACGTGCACTAACAATTTGATCTCTTTGGAAGTCAGACAGGTCGGTCATTTTCTTCTTGTGAACCTTTTTATATCACCTCTAAATAAACATCAGCATTTAAATAAATTTTCTGTTTATACTCCGGGACGACCAAACAGTCAGAGGAGTTAACAATATAGACAGAATACAAGAAACAGCACCGTATTCAGCAGTCACGGGTTTGAACCCGGTCACTCAAGGCACGTGTACTTATGCACCCGCGCGCCTGACCACTAGGCTACGGCGACCTTATTGTCTTTCCTTCACAGTACTACATGCAAGAAACAAAAAATAAAAAAATAAAAAAAGCATCATCACTGCATGTTCATAAATACGTCATATAACACTACAAAAACTGCCAACCGGGCTAGCCGGGTAGGTAAAGTGCCTGCCTGGCACCCCAAATGTCGCGGGTTCGATTCCCGCCTCGGGCTGGATATCACGATGATGCCGAACCAACCGGTTGGTTGGATATCCCGGCCACGATACACGAAGGAAGCAAGAAAAAACTGGTTCCTCCGTGTATTGATTACATCATCCTAAATAAATAAATTACAAAAACTAATACTTTCATATCAGGGGTTTCCATTATTTTGCCCACCCTTTTATTTGTGTATGGTAATTTATATTCTCTTCTTATGCGTACAGACAGTTTGGTGTGCTTTCAATGTAAACATCTCTCTCTCTCTCTCTCTCTCTCTCCCCCTCTCTCTCTCTCTCTCTGTTATTCATTAACTAAATAGCTTGGATGCAGTCCAAACTGATACCTGATAGTAAATACAAAGGAATGCACTTAAGCTCTTAGGAAAACAGCTGAATAACAATAGAGTGAAAGCCAAAAACGGAAAGGGGTGAAATATTCTTGCGTAATACAATATTTTATTATTTAGTATAAACTGCGTGGTATCCTTTCTATAGCATCGCTCTGTGATTTTGTTTAAAGTATTTATATCGAATACTACATCTTTTTAAATAAGAATAAGGCTTTCCTAAATTATAAATAGAAATGGATCATTGTTGTTGTTAGTTAGTTATTTGGTTTTTAGGAGCATTAGCAACTAAGGCCATATTCCTCCGGGATATACGGTGGTCATTCCCTGACCTTTCCGCATCCTCTGTTGCTTCCGCATCCAAGTTGGTGGTGACGGGCTCGAATCCCGGTCTAATCAAGAAGCGTGTGATACGCACTGCTGCTCCTTCCCACCTGGCTACGGAGATCAAGAAGCATGTGCTAAGCACTGCTGCTCCTTCCTACCTGGCTACGGAGGCGCCCAAATGGATCATTTGGAAGTTTAATACGAAATTGCAACTTAATTTTGCAGGCTGAAATTTACCTCTGGAATAATTTACCACTCAATTTACCTCTACTTTTTTTATCATTTTTATTTTATAACAATCTAGGCGGTTGCTAAACAAAAAAAAAAATAAATAAATAAATAAATTCTTTATGGAAAAGCTTAGTAACTATTGAAACGGTCATAGGAGGAAAAATGGCGGATCTAGCCTTCATTTGGGGGTAGGGGGCAGGTGAACAGCATTGGAAAATTAGAGCAGTTCAGTTTTCATGTTTTGCGGGGAGAAGACAGCATATAGAAATCGTTCTGTTTACAAAAAAAACAGAAGCAGAACATGCAAGGAATGCTTTTGGAATATTTGGTGTGTGTGTGGGGGGGGGGGTTTATATCCTATTAGTTCCATGGATTTGCCTTTGTGAGGCCACACCTGGTGGTTATGATCCAGAACTAGAGGATGGATCATAACCAGTGGCGTAGCCAGGGTAGGGTCAGCAGGTACACTGTACTCCCCTGATGCCGAAATCTAGTATTGTGGCACTTTTTAGCATTAGGCAATTGGCACCTCTTTTTTTTTTTTATTGTACCTGCTCACAAAAAATCCTGGCGATGCCTCTGATCCCTCCAGGTTGCAACTAGATCAAAAAATGGAACAAGCAATAATTGGATAGTGGAGTTAGCCCCCACGGCCTGGCAAGTTTTAAAACATCAATTCAGGGTGTATATTGAATGGGCAAGCCACCGCGGCCATGAATTTGTGGCCGTGCCGAAGTGCTACAAATGCTGCAGGTTGAGCCACACTTCGCATACATGTGCTCAGACAACCGCCACATGCGGCCATTGTACAGAGAGGGGGGCATGAATACAATTCATCTCCTAACAGAGATAAAAACCCACAGTGCTCCAACTGCAAGCTTAAGATACAAGAATAGAATCGACTATGACGACACGCCCTAAACCGTTTAATTCTACAAAGCTCAAGATACTCCAACAGAATGCCGAACAGTCAAAAGCAGTTGCAGAACAACTCAAAATTAAGGCCAATGAAGTGAATGCAGACGTCATCATCCTCCACGAGCCCTACACACACTTAAAGAGTGTGAGAGGATATCTAGTGACATACAAGGTCATCCAGGTGGAAGGCGACACGCCCTGGGCAGCTGTCCTGGTGTGCAATCCAAATGTAACAGCAACGAAGCTCACACAGTTGTGCACTCCCTGGGAAGCCTGCATCCACCTAATTACAGCCTTGGGGCCTATCTATGTGGTTTCGATATACTGCAGGCGAGGAGACGAAATATTCTTTGCAACCCGGTACCTACAGACACTCCTCGATACATTGCCCAAACAGAGGATTCTCATTGGTGCCGATGTAAATCGCCGGTCCCCGACCTGGCATTTCTTGTCCCCCGGCGGTCCTGGCCACACAGGACCGCCGGGGGACAAGAAATGGACAGCTCCTTAAGTACTTCCTGGCAACCACCCCTCTAGTACCAATCAACAGACCAAATCAGCTACCAACCTTCTGTAACACCCTGTGGGAGGCAACTATAGATGTCACCCTAGCAACTAACAACATCGCCAGCTACATCTCTGACTGGGAGGTGCAGGACTCCTGGACGACTTCCGACCACAGAGTGATTACATTCCAGATCCTCTGAACCATAACCAGATCACTGCTAATCAAACAGGCCACTAATAGGTTTGCAACTAAAAAAGCTGATTGGGAACTCTTCAAGGAACACTTGATTGCCGCTACAAATGAACACCTTCGACAGGACACTAAGGGAACCCAATGACCTACAAAGGGAAGTCATAAGGATCATCACAGTAGCTTCTGAAGCGGCAATAAAAAGAAAGAATCCGAGGCCTGGTGTTGTCCCTAGGTGGACACTTCAAATCCAACAGCTGAGAACAGAAGTAATCACAAGACGGAAGCAGTTTCAAATATCCCCACGTAGCTGGCCCGTAACCGAGGTCACTGCCCTGAGGGAAAGCTATAGGAATGCCAGGAACCGCTACGCCAACCTCATTCAAAAATCGAAGCAGAAGGCCTGGAAACAACTGGTCTCCACCACCGGAAACAACGATCCCTGGGGAGTGGTGTACAAAATTACCACTAACAAACTCCCCAGAGGTGAAGTCATCACATCAACATCAACAATAACGCCACAGGGTAAATTGGCCACAACGTGGGACGAGTCAATAGGAAATATATTGAACACAGTCTTTCACGAACTAGTTCAGCCTTACACACTGAAGCAGCATGAGATCTGCCAAGCCAATGACGAATACCACACGGAGCAACTGGAGGCGCCCTTCGCAGTTGAGAATCTCCAAACAACAGCTGCATACATCAGAAACAATAAGTGTCCAGGACACGATCTCCTGGAACCAGAAATCGTGAAGAAAACAGTTTAAACCGCACCACAATTACTGCTACAACTGTTCAATACATGTCTTTCTACAGGCACCTTCCCAGAAGACTAGAAGACAGCAAATGTAAAGTTAATCATCAAAAACCCAACGAAACCACCAGAGAAACCAGAGTCGTATCGGCCAATTGCCCTGCAAACAGCGGCAAGCAAACTTCTAGAGAGGTTGCTACATAAAAGAATTCAACACCACTACAATGCGACCGGACTCTCAAACCCGAACCAATTTGGCTTCAACCCTGGAACCTTGCCCATTGATGCGCTAAAGACCCTTCTGGATGCTGCTGCTCCTGTGTGTGACAGGCAATACTTCCTAGTCATCTCAATAGATTTTGTGGGGACGTTTGACACAATATGGTGGCCGAGCGTCCTCGCCAGACTCAGGAAAGCGTCTATACCAATGAATGTATGTACGAATGGATGAATGAATGAATGAATAGAGCATAATGAAAACGTACCCGTCTGGAAGAAGAATACAAGTAAATGCACCATACAGGAGTGTGGCTAGACCTGTCTTCAGGGGTTGCCCCCAAGGATTTGTCCTGGGGCCGCTCCTGTTGAACATGGTTCTGGATGAATTCCTGGCCATGACTTGGGAGAAGCTCGCACCCAGGCCTTCACAGATGACCTTATTTTGACAATAACTGCAGACTCCAGGGCCCAACTAGAAGCCATTGCAAATCCATACTACAAGGAATGAGCCTTAACCCACTGCTTGCAGATCTCTCTGGCAAAGACTTGCACAACACTCCAGAAAGGAAAACTACAAACCCCAAGACGCCACAGATCAAGATTGGCAACACAACTCTCAAACTTAACACCCAGATCAAATATCTGGGCGTCATCCTGGACCCCAACCTCTCGTTTCGACCCCAATTCAAACACATAAGACGCAAAACAAGGAATTATTCAGTCCTCGTCGCCAGACTTACCAGAAAAGACTGGGGACTCAACAAGTGCCCTCTAACCCTCTACAATAAAACCACCTTTCTTCCTATAATCATGTATGCATCACCAATCTGGTACCAGAAAGCCACAACTGCAGTCAACAGAAGAACTCTTCATACCATCCACAGATCTGTCCTCCTTTTGCTTTCTCGTGCCTGCCACACAGTGGGTACGCATGCCCTCCAGGTGCTGGCGAGTGCTCTCCCACTGAATCTTGAAGCTGCTAGAACAGCAATGATATATTACCTTGCCAAAGGAGTACAAATTACACATGCAGGACACACCACCAACCCCGCAAACAACCATAAGATGGAGAAAACTAAGCTGATTAAACAAATGCGGCAGGAATGGCACAGTAGATGGGCCCACTCCACCAAGGGAGAGGTCACAAGAAAATTCATCCCTGACATTGACAGGGTGCACCCCCAGTCTCCTCCCTGGTTCCTATCTGATAACAGGACATGTCCCTTTTAATGCGAAATTGACAGCCCTTGGGCTGGTTGATAGCCCTCTCTGCTTCTGTGGAGAGGCAGAGACTGGCATCATTTAATGCATAGATGCGAATGCTACGAGGACCTACGATGCCTCCTAATTACCAGAATTAGACATACGCTGCAGGACCAGGAGCTATATTTCCTAGACACAGAGGAGGAATACAGGGCACTTTCGCGATTTGCCCAAGACTTGTTCTCCAGAAGAAGAACACCACTTGCGATTCACGGACCAGACTAATTAAAACAAGATAATTAACACCTTATAACTTATGCTAGGCTGACTTCATCCTTAGACCTACCACAGCTTGATTAAGACAGCAGCTCTGCTGCCACCACCGAACCAAAAACATCATCTCCTGGACACAGAAGATGAGCACACACCATTCAGCCGATATGCGCAAAATGCCTACAGCTGAAAAAGAATTGAACTTGCCTTCCACAACGACCGACAAACCAGGGCATTGACTTTTCCTGGCCAAAACTGAAAGGAACAGGAGAAAAACCCAAATTGATGAGAAAACATACCCACTAGGACAAGAGTGAACGGATGCTACCCCAAAATGATGTTAGACGGAGTGCAAACTTCAACCCTCGGATTGCACACTGGGACACAGGGTTCGACTCGGTCTCAAATCTAGAACTCAGATAAGCAGACTTGATCCTGAAACTGACTGAAATAACCTTTGAGAAAACGAAACATAAGCCAACCAAGTGGACTGGAAACCCAAACATCACAACCGAACTGAACAGCAGCGATTGCTGCTACATGCCCTATTGGCGCCCTGTGCTGGGCTCTAGCCCAACACACTTTCATTCCCTTCCCTGGCAGGGGGAAGCTACAGTGCTCCTGTCCCCTCCTCTCCGCGCCATATTTTTCTCATGGTGGGGCACAGGCATGCCCCAATGTTCTGCCTTGGAGTCACTTTCTCTATCGTCCCCATACTTCTGTCTCCCCCCCCAGTCTTCAGTCTCACTTCCTACTCTGCCTATATCACCAGCAACGCCCCACACACAATGAAAAATTTTTAAAAGTGTCCAAATTCTCACCGCATAAGTGAACCCCTTTCGGCTTAACTAGATTCTAGCGTCCATCAACCCCTATTTTTTTATATATATATATATATATATATCTTTTTTTCTTCTTCTTTTTTTCCCACAGACCCTAGCCACTGAAATCTCAGGAAACTAGGTGGCAGGGCCTTCCAGAGTAAATAATTTGTCAATACTGGTGTACCTGGTCTGCCTCCACGGGGCCAAGTGTGGGCAACGTTGGGCTCCAGCAGGGGTCTAGCGGCTAAATGGCCAGATGAACAATGATACACAACACTCATACAATATCCATACACTTTTAAATCCTGTGGTCTTCCGTCAAAAGGATATCAGAAGGATTTTGATGAATCTTGATGCTAAGAAAGCTCCAGCTCCTGATGGTATTTCTCCACGTGTTCTCAAAACCTGTGCTCCTGAAATAACTCCTATTCTTTGCCGCCTTTTTTCACTTTCTTATTCCAAAGGTGTTTTTCCTTCTGCTTGGAAATTTGCTCACATCCAGCCAGTTCCTAAAAAGGGTGACAAATCCCTCCCATCCAATTATCGTCCCATTGCAATTACAGTACTTCTACTCTTTCTAAAGTAATGGAGAAATCAATTAACCGCCAACTCTTAAACTACCTTCTGTCTGATCAACCATCACCAGTATGGATTCCGTCAGTGTCAATCCACTGGTGATATTCTGGCTTATGTTACCTATTTATGGACTAATTCAATGGAAAGGTTCGGTGAAACACAAGTAGTTGCTCTTGACATCTCAAAGGCTTTTGATCGTGTTTGGCATAAAGGTCTTCTAAACAAGCTTCCATCTTATGGTTCGCAAACTGTTTTTAGTAATTGGTTATCCAGTTTTCTCTCTAATCGCTCACTGAGGGTGATGGTAGATGGCTCTCTGTCTTCTAACTTCTCCACTAATGGCGGTGTCCCACAAGGTTCAGTTCTTTCCCCCCACTCTTTTCCTCTTGTATATCAATGACCTTCTTTCATTGACTGGAAATCCTATCCATAGTTTTGCCGATGATAGCACATTGCATTCAACTTTCCATTTGGAGAAACCTTGTCCTGCTCATTTAGCTTCAACTTCTCGAAAATCTGCTACCAATTCCTTAAATGCTGATCTTCAGGTAATTCTCCAGTGGGGCAAAGACAACTTAGTTGATTTCAACCCTTCTAAAACTCAGTCTTGTCTTATATCTCGCAAAAAGGATTCTTCTGCTCCTATGCTTATCTTTAGTGACACTCCGATTTCTAGGCAAAATGATATATCTCTTTTGGGAATTACTCTGACTTCTAATCTCTCTTGGCACAAGCACATTACAAATATTGCTTCCTCTGCATCTAAAAAACTTGGTTTTCTCTTTCGCTCTCGGCGTTACTTTTCTTCCAAACAGCTGCTCACTCTGTATAAATCGCAAATCCGCCCTGCCATGGAATATTGTTCCCACATCTGGGGTGGTGCCCCCAAAACCTCTCTCAGGCTTCTTGATTCCATTCGGAAGAGGGCAGTTAGCTTAATTAATGATTCATCTCTAACAGAGTCTCTCCACTCGCTTTCTCATAGATGCACTGTTTCTGCTGCATGCCTCTTCTACAGATACTTCCATGGGCACTGTTCTTCTGAATTGGCTTCTATAATTCCCGCTCTCTCTTTCAAAACAGTCCGAACACGTGCCGCCACCAGCCAACATCCATTTACTGTCCAACTTCAAACCTACAGAACCAACTTTTCATCTTCCTCATTTATTCATTCAACTGCCGTTTCCTGTAACAACCTTCCTTTATACGTATTTCCTGAAAATATTAGTCTACAGAAGTTCAAGTCCAATGTTAACAAATATCTTCTTTCGTCTTCTCAACCTCCAACCCAAGCACGGTACTAAGTACTATAGGTTCTAATACCTCTCGTGTTTGGGGTTCACATAAAAAAAAAAAAAAAAAAAAAATCTCTGGCTATCGCAGTGAACTGGCTATCCTGGTGCCGTTTGACACTAAATACACTTTATACTTTACACTTGATCCCTCCAGGTGTGAAATAATTGCACTTGCGACTTCATTTTGGTCAGTATCGAGGGAGAGTTTCCCTGTTTTCGGAAACTTGGGTTTTCAACCAGCAAAAGAAGCAAACAGACCATGGATTACAATTTATAGACAGAAAATGCTGATACTTTTTAAGTTTAGTAGCTCTGTTGCAAAAATAAAATTGACAGAAAAACAAACGACGAACTGCTCAGTATCTTGCATCAAGTGAAGCTGTGTCCTACGTATTATACCGTACAACATAGGAAATATAAAAAGTGTAAGTGTTTTTAGGATCAAGCGACACCAGGGGTTCCTCCCATCTCCGCGTAGTTTACGTTATGGTGTATTACAGTACACTGTAAATGCCAGAGATTTAAAAAGTGTATGCATCTTGCATCGTGTAATGTCGTGTACCGTTGTTCTTCTGGCCATTTAGCCACTGTATCCCTGTTAAGATCCAACGTTGCTCCACTTACGCCCCATTGAGGCAGGCCAGGAACTCAGTAGACTTAGTTTACTCTGGCAGGTACTGCCGCTTAGTTTCCTGAGTTTCGGCGGCTAGGACCAAAAAAAAAAAAAAAAGTGATTTTATTATTCGCGTAGGCGTGGGGGTTTTATCGCTTTAATTTGTTATGCCGAATGTTGGGCCTAGCAAATGATGCATTAAATTTTGATGTGTAGGACTTTCGCTACCGTGAAGATGAGGGAGGGGAGGTAGAAGACTGGGGAGGAAAGGCAGAAGTATGGGGCCAATAGAGAAGGTGGCCCCAGTTTCACCAGAGAGGAAACAGGGGACGGGGGGACCGTGGGGTCGTCCTCTCCTACCAGGGAGATAGGAATTATAGGTTAAGGGGATAGAGTGCCCTCTTCGCCAATATGGCCTTTGTCTCATGTCTGTTTCCCTTCATTGTCACTCATGGGGCAAGCCCCATCCTTGTGTTCCTCTTCCTTGGGCTTAGCATCCTTGTTTGGTAGTATGGTAGCTTTTTTTTGTTTACTTCCCGATCAGGTGGGTTCTGTTATCTTATGCGGGAGGCGTTCCGTTCTCAACTTTGGGTGACGTATTCCGATGGTCATCAATCATGGGTTGATATCCCATCCTTAGTTTCTCCTATTCTTTGGTGTCTGAGCGGGTATCACAGTGGTATCGTCACCGTCTCCCTAAATCGGGTGGAAAAAAGACCCGGGTCCAAATCCCGTCGATGACGCGAGGAACTTTAATGGGCTTTTTTCACTCAGTGGCTGAGTTAGTCGGTCTCAGGCATAGATAGCAAGGTTTTTTCCCTAGAAACTAGGGTTTTTCATCCAACAAACAGACAAATCGACCATAGAACACACGCAATTAACAGACATAAGACACAGCACCGCAGATGAATTTAATTATTCGGGTGGCCTAAATATAATAGTTTTTTTGTCATATTTGGTTTCATGACTCCTGTTCACATTGGTGGATGGTTATTTGTAGTTTTCTTCTGGAGAAGGCGTCCTGTGCAAAGCGACTAAAGGCCGCAAATTCCACTGGTATATCCAGGAGATGATGTTCCTGGGTATTAGAGATGTATTTAATTCTCGTGATCATTTGACGTCTGATGTCTTCGTATTTCACACTGGTGCATAACGTGATGCCATGTTTCTAGTTCGCCGAAGAGAAAGTGTGATTCTTCGATAATGCCCAAGGCATTTAATTTGGCCTTGAACGGCCCGTGGCCAGTGAGTAGAAAAGCAGTGTTTAGGCTTGGTTACTTGGGGAATAAAATTTTTTGTTATCGCTCTTTTTAACGTCTGTCCATCTTCTCTGCCAAATTTGTACGAGGTGGTCTACTATTTTTTGTTTCTCGTTTTTCCTATTATTGGTGATGTCGATGGTAAGACCATTGTAGGTGGTTTTGGTTCCTTTGGCTAGTAGATACGAGTCCACAGCGGGTTACCTCTAAATCCAACGGTAGCGTCTGCACAAGGACCTGTAGAGCATTCGTACTAACCGTGTTACATGCTCTTGTTATTATTAATAAAAAATATGTTGCGTTGGATCGTGTCCAGTATCCTTTTATTCACTGCTGTTCCTGATTTCTTGTACCATATGGGAGATACATATGTTATTATCGGGATGAAGATGGCTTTATAATACAGAGTTCTCCCGTTTAGCCCACAGCCCCTGCATGTAACCCTGGCAACGAGCACTGCATATTTCCGCAGTTTCTCTTTTAGATAGATTAGGTGTGGTTTAAATGATAAATTCTGATCGATGATCAGTCCCAGATATTTCATTTGCGTTGACAGTTTGATTGTTTGTCCTGCCAACTTGATTTGCGGTGGTCTGCTAAGGTTTGGCCTCCCTCTGAGTAGTACTGAGTTCGTCTTCGTTGGCAAGATTGTTAAGGTATGTAGTTTTGCCCAGTCCTGCAGGATTTCAAGAGCTTGGTTTGCAAGCGTTTCAAGGTTCTGTCTGGAATCCGCCGCGACCGTCGGAACAAGGTTGTCTGTGAAGGCCTGGGCCTTCACCTCGCCCAGGTCCATGGTGAGGAACTCGTCAAACACCATGTTCTACAGGAGCGGCCCCAGGACAGATCCCTGAGGACAGCCCCTGCGGACAAGCTAGGTCAACTTCTTGTTCTTCTTGAAGCTGTATTGCTTGGGTGAATTCAGGTTTATCTCATTATAGTGGTTGTGGATCCTTTTATGTAATAATCTTTCGTAAAGCTTGCTGAGTGTCGACAATAGGACTATGGGTCTATATGAATTGGGATTTTCCTGGTGTCTGTTTGGATTTTTGAGGATCAGTTTTAGATTAGCCGTGCTCCAGCTAGTGGGGCACTGGCTCTCTTTGATACTGGTGTTGTACAGTCGGAGGAGGAGTCCGGCATAACCTCCGCTGCTTTCTTGACTATTTCCAATGAGAATGGGGCCGGGAAACTTTTTGTTCCTAGTTTGTGATACCGCTTCTTGTAGTTCTTTGGTTGTGAATGGGGGGCTCTAGTTGTTGGGTCTCATATTCTTCGTTTACTTGGCAGATGGCTTCTGGTTCTCTGTTAGTATGCCTGGTGGGTCTTGGATTAGATTTCTGAGTATGTTCTTTATTGAGTCCTGCCATGTTGCAGTGGGCGTTCCTTGCACTGTCTTTGTTGTGGTCACCACTCCGCCTCTGGGGAGTTTGTTTTTTGGCGATTTTATACACCACTCCCCAGGGTTCAATATATTCTTCTGCCCTTTGATACTGCTTTCTCTTATCCTGTACTTGTCTTCTCATTCTTTCCAGCTCCGTGGTCCACCATGGCATGGTTCCCGTCATCGGAGTTTTCCTTTTCATGGCCGCTTCCGCTGCATTGGTGATTATGCGGCGGAATTTCTTGTGTATATATCCTGTGCGAACTGGTTTGGGTCTATCCTTTCGCCTTCGGTCTCACGTCTGTCCAAGTCCTCCATATACTGTCTCCCTTAGTGGATAAGTAATTGCAGTAGGCGTCCCAATTTGCTTTTCCGATTGCGAATCTGTTTGACAGGTATTTTATGATGACTGTTCTAACTTGATTCCTTTGTATGCTGTAAGTGATGGTTCGGTGGTCAGGCATAGCCCATGCGTTTTCTGCAGTCCAGTGGATGTTAAAGTTATGTCAATTGTTTCTTCCGATAGCATGTTACAATACGTTGGGAGACAGAATGGTTGGTTTTTGATGTAATTGCTAGGAAGTCTTCTAGTTTCCGTCCGTTTGAGGTTCCCCTGAGGTCCAGTGTGGCACTGTGCCAGACAGGTGACCGGCAGTTAACATCCACTCCAATCAAGATTTTATGCCCTCCCAGGGTTGTCTGTACTGATTGTAGATATGTTATGGCAAAGTCGATTTTTATTCCAGGCCTACAGTAGAGAACTGCTGTATTATGTAGTAGCTGCCTATGGAACATATAATATGGGTACAGGCTGTCCGGGGTGTGCAAAGTTGTGGAATCTTTGTAACTGTTATCTCTGGATTTCTTACTAGTACTGCTGCCCAGGGGAGTGTCTTCGTTGCTTTGCACAATTTTATAATTAAGCTGGTAGGCCCTTAATTGTTTCTGATTGGTATAGGGGTCTAGGATTATGATAACATCGGCATTATCCTCATCTCCTTGGAGTCGTACCTACTCAAAAACCGCTCGAGTTCGCTGGGCGTTTAGTTGGTGTATCTTTAGTATGCCGTAATTGTATTTTTTATTGTGTATTCCCATAATCGATTCTTTGTTGGTAGATGCCTTTTACCTTGAGGCAAGTGGGACAGTTTGCATCTCGGATGGAGTGGTTCTGTTCCATTCTGAGGCTTTTGCAATTGGTGCAGATGGGTTCCTTAGTTTTGTTGAGGCACCCCTCTCTGAGCAGTGGCCACAGGTTGGTTCCATTTGGTTGCAGGTGTGAGTGGTGTGGCCATATCTGCAATATCTAGAGCACGTCGGTATGGCCACATACTCTCTAAAACGGAGACGCTCCACTCGATAAAAATCCTGCTTTGGTTTTTTAGGACCTGACAGGCGGGCGGAGTCAGCTGAACTGTACAGTTATATCCTCCATTTGTTTTGGACTGGGTTCTGTATTTCGGGGTCAGCAGTGCCGCCCTTTCTTGATTCAGTAGGTGGCTTTTTAGGTTTCTTCTATATAGTTCTTCTGTGAGTTGTTGTGGTTGTAAATTTTGGTCCACATTGAAAATAACTATTGATGGGCCTTTCTTTTTTGGTGCATCGGCCGTGAGTCCCAGGGCATTTAGCTTGGGGTTAGTTATTATCCCCTCAGCTTCCTCCTTGCTTTCCGTCTCGATTACGATAACAGGACTTCTTGTTTTCCGGATAGACTTTATCCTAGTGTCTTCCAAGTTCTCTTTGAGATTGTTTGTGACTTTTTGCTTTATTTGTTCATTGGAGGACCTCTCTTCTCTGGTGGGTCTCAGAACGACAATATTCGGGGTTTTCAATAATGCTTTCTTTTGTTGGATTTCCACTTTGTTTGTTTTCTCTGCCTCATTTGATATATTCCTCAGCGCTTGGGCATATGTGGGGGCACGCTGTGCCATTTTGTTTGCCCCCACATTCCTTGTAGGCTTGAAGCCGTGTGGTGGCTCTCTTGCTCTCCAAGTATGTACAAATGAATTAATGTTTCCATTTTGTGGAAAATGGTGATGATCTTAGCCCTGTGGACACTCTATTGGAGTACTTCTTGAAGATGTTTTCGAGGGCCGTTTTAAGAATGAGAGTTTTCTCATAAATGGTACCCTCCAGCAGTGTGGGATCCAAGGGTGGCTCCTGCTGTTTGTCATCGTTTTGGGATGTGGTGGTTTGTGCCTGTTCCTTTGTCTCCACCTGGGAGCGCATTTCCGACCTTGTAAAAGCCTTTATGCGGTTTTTCGTCTGGTTTGGGGAGGCCCCGATCGGGTATCCTTCTCTTCCTCTGGTTGATCGATGATGACGTCATGGTCTTCGTCCAGGCTCACGGTCAGGGGATCCCAATCTCTGTTTGTTTTTTCCTCCATTTCCACTTGCTCCGGATAATCGGATAGTTCGGATTATCGGGTTACAGGTGCTATATGCCGAACGACTGCTTAGAATGAAGGGAAATGATGCCCACTACAAGTTCGTAGCACAAACAGATGGCGAGTTATGTGCCTTGGGCTATCCCCGCAGCCTTTATTGGGGGGAAAGGGTCAGGTGTGAAAACGGTCCTAGAACAACAGCACTACTTCCCTGTGGGGGTTTCCGGGGGCGACAGTTACAATGGTAGCATTAAGAAGTCTGTAAAATCGTCCAGAAGAAAGTTTGGCCCTTACCACAGACAGTTTATAGCAAAGGGGGGGGGGGAAATCACAGCTATCGTCATTTCTGGGCAGGATAAACATTTTGATCGGTGAAGTTTGGGACTCCAGTTCAGTCCAAGGTAACAGTTCGGTACCACCCCAGTCTAGGGCCAGACTTCAGCGCGGCAACCGCGTTATATCGGTGCACTTCCCTATTTTCCCGTTGTGAGATGCATGGTGACCATACAGTCTTACAGAAAAAAAGTAAACAGAGAATATCACTGAAATCTGGTAAATATCCCAGAAGAATCACAAAATTTTTCTTACCACAGCGTTCCACTAGTTGAGATCTTACTGTGTGCACAAAAACTTGATTGAAATCTGCAAAAAATACACATTTTCAAAGCAAAATTTGCGGAGCGTTAAAGAACGTGTCCTCACTGCATCGTAGCCATATTGGCTTCCAGCAAAAATAGAATATGAAATAAATTATTTCTCCTTCCAAAATATGCCGCACACAGTTAATCTACCAACACGTTTACAAAGTCGCTTCAACGAAATCTCGCTGTACTTGCGTTAACTTTTGAACCCCACACTCCTCTGGGCGACATATATAAGAGGGAAATTCAGGACAAATACACAAATACCTCCCAAACTACGAACATCGATACATTATTCCATGGGCTCGCATCTGGTGAGTATGGGCTTGGCACACCCAGGGTTCTGAGCTGGATATTATCATTCTTCTCTTTCTTGGTGATTCCCTCTCTCTCTCAGGGTAACTCGGGATTTTTTTTTTTTTTTTTTTTGGCTGGTGCAGCATAAACCTCAGGCTTCCTTGCACCATATAGCTAATAATAATAAAAAATAATAATAATAATACGCAAACAATGAACAATGCTCTTTTTAAGATGTTGATATTATTATTTTATTCTTAGTGAGCAATCTTTTACTTTTTTTCTTGGTCAAATACAAATGCATGAAGATGTTTATGTTGACATTGTTTGCAAAGTAAAAAGTTACACTCGAAAAATGTTCAAGGTCTGATGCAGCCGAGTGGTCAAAGCGAGAATGCATTAGCACACGCTGTTTGAGTGAACGGTAGTTCAAGCCCTGACTAATAAATACGATTAATTATTGTATTCATGATTTAATGCAGTGGCGTAGCTACCATGCAGGCAGGCAAGGCAATTGCCTCCGGGCCCGGCGTCTTTGGCTGTCTTCTCTTTTTGCAATTTTCATTAATTAAGTAGGGGCCCGAACGTGTTCTTTGTCTCCGGGCCCGAAAAAGGGTAGCTACGCTACTGGAACATACAAAATGTGTTCAGGAGCCCTCAGGAAACCTAGAATTTTTTTTAGTTCTCTATCCCAATTATCAATGAGCATCTGACCTTTCTCAGGAAAACAGCAGATAATAAGTACTGTAATTGTAATAATGCAAACTTCCTTAATTCCCAAAAGTTGCATTATACGTTAAGTTCACTTACAAAGTTTTGGAATAGGATAAGAACTTCTGTGGCTTTGGGAATTTCCATTCAGAACAGCCAGCTCTCATCAGTGCCGCCCCGTGGGCAAGAGGTGCCTTTGTTCAAAGTTATATTTCAGTGCCCCTATAAAATAGAATTTGCAAATTAAAATGAAATTAATTTCAAGACATTTTTTAAATTTATTTAGTATATAAATACAAGATATACATATGTGTACATAAAAATAGAGCAGCTCAAAAAAAAATTTTTTTTTTTTTAATTATCAAAAAAATCACAAACACAATAATACATTTTGGACTTTGGTATATATGATGTCACTTATTACATATTTATCGTCCTAGCTTTAGCCACCATAAAATTCTTAATTATATCCTTTATATCTAAAGTATCCATAATATTATTTTCTATCGATATTATTGATAAATCGGTAAGGCGTTCTTCGGACATTGTTGATCACAAATAATTTTTTATTAATTTCAGCTTTGAAAAACTCCTTTCCCCGGAAGCTACGGATACAGGTAACGTTAAATAAATACGCAATGCAATGGCATTATTTGGAAACTTATCGGTTAATTTATTTTCATATATATAGTTTAAAACATCGTGAGGTGACATCTTTTTTTATAAAACATTGCAAAGTCTTTAATTCCTCAAACAAAGTCATACCGTCAATATCCTGATCGTCCGAATTTTTATTGTCGCTTAGTTTTATGTGTATATCTTTGCAGTGTTTCAATAAATCTTCATCACTCCATTCTTTTAATTTGCTTATGTCGCGGATAAGTTTAAAGTCTTCATTGTGCTGTTTCAACTGTACAAATCTTTCTGTAATTGTTGATATTGTGGTGTCTAAAACCGTGAAAAAAAATTGGATTTTAAAATTTTGTTTAGCATCATTTATTGACTCATCTGATGCTTTGTATCCAAACATTCTATTTTTTGTTCTCTTTCGAATTTCTGGAAAAACAGGATCGATGTTGAGATCGTTTACCACTTCCTTTGCAGCAGTAATAATGTTTTCAAAATTTTGATCGGTCCTGCGATTCTTCAAATCCTTTGTAATGAGATCGAGATTTTCTGTAACTGTTTGTAAATTAAATGTTGGATTCTGCATCATTTTGCTTACAAAATTTACGAGACTTAAGATGTCGTACCAAATATTAATAGAGCACACAAATTTAAATGAACAAATTTTTGAAATTAAGTTGTCAGCCTGAAATCTAGAATCTATATCTTTAGTATCATCTTCCGTAATATCTAAAAGAGCCTGATAAATTTCTCTGATGTTACTTTTTAGCGGCCTTATTGCTTCAATTCTACTTTCCCACATAGTAGTCGAAAGCGGTTTTAAACTTAAATTTTGAATATGTTTTTTTAATATAGCCCAACGCTTCACAGATACTGAAAAATAATTGTGCAATTCCTGTATTACTCCAAAAAAATTAACTGTTTCAATGAAATTTTAGCTGCATCATTAGTTACCAAATTTAAAGAATGAGCAATACATGGAATGAAAAAAAGCTCTCGAATTTATCTCAATGATTTTTTGCTGCAGCCCGTTATGTTTGCTTCGCATATTGGCACCGTTGCCATACGCTTGTCCGCGTAAATCCGAAATATTGATATTCAGCAATTTTAAAAGATTTATAATAAATTCGAATAATCCCTGACCAGAAGTATCGTCTATATACTGAAAACCCAAAAAATGTTCACGAATTTCTGCGATATTTGTATCTTTATTACGATAAACAAATCTAATAACAATAGTCAATTGTTCTGTGTGGCTCAAGTCCGGGGTAGTATCAATAATTAAAGAATAGTATTTTGACTCTTTAACCATTTCTAAATTTTTTTGTTTTATCGCTTCAGAAATAATATGAATGATTTCATATTGTATCCTGTCACCTAAATAATGAGCAACACACTGTTTTTTGTGATGTTTGGATACGATGCAAATGTTCTGCCATTATCGAGTCAAATTTAGCGACAGTATCCACTAATTTTAAAAAGTTACCGTTATCAAATAGATTCTTTCAGGAACCTCTAAAAACTATACGCTGTTTTTTTGTTTTGTTAGCGCACGGACTTCTGTGGCTATAATGCACTTCCCAAATCCATTTTCGAGATTCGAATCTGCGACCTTAGGGTTATCAGGCAAGCACTTTACCCACCTGGTTAGCCCGGTCGGCTCTATATACTGTCTAAACAAATATTGTATTATATAGATTAACCGTTCTATAACAGATTGCCAATATTTTTTCCCAGTTTCATATAATCTTTGTTGTGTTGAATCAATCGTACATTTATTACTTAACGACCATTTAAGTTCGCTATATTTTGAACCGTTTTTAATGTGCGCGTTTTTTTAATATATGACTCAAGTGTTTCCAATCATTACAACCGTATTCATTAGTAAGTTGCGTATTTTGATCACCAAATATTATACAAAGATAACAAAAAACCGAATTTCGCGATTCTGAATAAACTAAATAACTTCTGGTAATTTTTTCTCCATTTGGTAACATTCGATTATAATATGATTTGGAAAACTTGCGATTCGATTCGTCTTTAGGAAAATCCCTATTAACTACTTGACGGGGACAATTTTCAACTAAACAATCTCTAATTTTTATGATTACATGTTTTGGCCAAGTACCTGGATCGTTAACATTAAAATTTAAAGTAAAATTCGAAGTTTCGGGTTTCTTTGAATGGGAATCCAAGATTTCTCTGCAACTTCTGGTGACATTATGGTGGGGCCAGTTTCATCTTCATTAGATATATCAGTTTCTTCGGAGCAATATGGCCTTAGTTGCTAACGCTCCTAAAAACCAAATAACAAACAACAACAAACAACAAACAGTTTCTTATCTTGTTGTACTGTTGGTTCTTCAGTGTTCTCCTTTGAAGTAGGGGTGCTCGAAGTGCTTGCTTCGTCAAAACTTTCCGTTCTTTGTTTCTTAACAGTTACTGTTGGTGGTATTGAAATCAGAAATTTGTTCAGTGATCCGGCTAATTTATGTTCGATCTGTTCGCGTTGTAATCGTATTTTTCTGCTGTGAGCTCCAGATAACTTCTTTGACGTTTTTTCCGACAAACAGGGTTCAAATTACATATTATCTAAGAAAATATATTTTTTTTCCAACAAAATATTTTCTTTTTTCACAAAATACATCATTTTTCAACAAAAAATATAGAATTTACTTTAAATTAACTTGCACGGGAAGTAACTAACTTTCACTTTGTTTCAACACGATACGGCTTATTTTATTTATTTATATTTAAGAATAATAGGTATAATTGTGAAGAACCAAAGAAATACGAGTGAACAGTCGGGGGTTAACTATCGAATGCCTTTCTTATACTTTAAACCTATGTATAAGGGGATAGGTTTAAACATGTTTAAACCTATCCCCGAACTAAAAATCATACAATGCCAGCTTTATTGTCTTTATGTCATTCTTCGGTATAACCCAAACATCGTTATCGAGCGCTAAGACATTCAACAATGTTGCGGGTTCGGCGCCAGCTGCCCCGGTCTACGAAAATGTTGCTTACACAACGCGGCTACAATCAAAATTTCAGTTCGGCATTACACACACATTGGGGGTGGCATTATTCGCATTACTGAAAATAATCAAAACAAAAGTCGTTTCTGAGAATGTGGAGTGCGCGGATCACAAATCGACACGCTGATATCAACGCACTGAACATGTTCAAACCTGCTTTGACGCACCACTCATGAAGCGGTACGTCAAAGCAAAGCGGCTAATCGGTTGTTGAGTTTACTGTTCATTTTTTATCGCCTTACTGTTTATTTTAAGTCGTTCAATCTACGTAGTAAAGTTTTACTTCACGAATAAGAGCACTGTATAAAAATTTACTATTATTTATCGTCTTGAAATGGCGCCCCTCCTGATCAGACGCCTTTGTGCGGGGCACAACTGCACACCGCACGGGGCGGCCCTAGCTTTCATGTAATGCTTGGGGGCATAAACCAACCTGAAATGTTAATAAAATGCCTCTGTGTCATATTTTCCTCTTCAATCGGAAGCGTTTCTTCCACATAACGGTTGGCTCTTGTAGACTTTGAATTCTCTTTAAATATTCCACTGTGAACTTCGAGTTGACAATAGAATATTTTTTTTAAAAAAAGACCTGTATGCAGGAGAGCCTTGGATAACGGGCCGTACCTGAGGTGAAAGGTATAGATCACACATAAAGCAGTGCGCAATTCTGTCTATACCATGTATTGGATCAAGAACTCTCAAGTCTTTGAACAGACCCACCCTGGCAAACCAATGAGCAGACTCAACTTACACGGGCCTTCTTCGTTTTATACTTTATAAACTTTTTATATCGTATACTCCTTTACAATAATATATAAACAAGTATAATATTATACTTTTATATTTTACACCTTTATGACTTGGCGCATTTGTAGGTCTGTTATTGGGAGGGGAAAAAAAAAAAAAAAAAATCTGTGCATTTAAAAATAGCACAAACTTCATTAAAAACTGATATAGCCTTAGACGCTAATTTAATCCCCAGTTAGGTGTAAGATCTTTCTGCAGAGCCGGCCCGAACAAAAGCGGGGCCCGGTGCAAAGTTGACTTGCGGGGCCTTGATACAAATTTCATACAACAAAATAATTTATTGCATTTTGATATTTATTACATTGTACAAATTGGTTTAGTAAGGATTACATGAAAATGATAAATAATTAAATTATTTTAATAAACTTAACATTTCAATCACAAAAAAATCTTTAATAAATCAAATAATAAATAGGATTTGGTATGCGACTTAATCGAATAAGGTCACAATATGTGATTTTTGTTTCATTTTCTTACATGTTTTATAGCAAATTCGTTGATAATATCATCATAATTTAGTTTTTTGGCTATTTCAGATTCGATAGATAAAATGGCTAAGGAAGTAAATCGTTCTTGATTAATGCTAGATCTCGAGTAATTTTTTATTATTTTCAATCTTGAGAAAGATCTTTCTGCAGATGCGACGGTAATTGGTAAAGTTAATATATTTTTCAGAACAGTAACAAAATTTGGATACAATTCAAATAAATTATTTTTCAGTAAATATTGTAATAATTGTAGTATTGTGATCCCGGAAGGCAAAACTCGACGACAAATTTTGATTTCATTAAATAAATCAATGCAATCAATATCGTCTTGTAAGGTCGCATTTAAGTCTTTGCAACATTTAAGAAGATCGTTTTCGGTCAGTTTTTGAATATTATCCGAATTATATAAAAAACCACATGATGTCTCATGTTCGTGATAAATTTCGAATCTTTTCTTAAACGAAATAATCGCACCATCGATTATGACTAGAAAATATTGAATTCTGAAATATTCTTCGCCTGATGAAATAGGCTGATCGGTTCCTTCATAACAAAATTGCTTTGTTTTTCGTCCAGTTCTTTGATTCTTAAATTCAGATGTCACCTGTAATCCTTCAGCTATTTCCTTTGCAGTTATTAAAGAAGATTCGAATCCCGATTCACGATACTGTTCAAAAAATTTAAAAGGTCTTTTAAATGTGCATTTGCAGTACCGATATCTATATTTGAATTTTGAAATATCTTGCTTACAATATTTACTTCATTCAGTATGTCATACCAAATGACCAAACTTAATAAAAATTCAAATGAAGTAAGTTTATTTTCGATTGATTGGATTTCGGATTTCGTTTTCATGTCGCTGGTATGTTCACAAAGGTATTTCAAAGCTAGAGAAAATTGTGGTACTTGGTATCTCACAGATTTCCCACTTTCGAGGCGACATTCCCACCTCGTTTATGACAGTGGTTTTGGAGTAAGATGTTTGACACGCTCTTTTAATATAACGCAGCGTATTACAGAACTTGCAAAAATATTATATATGCTTTGTAAAATCCCAAAAAATGAATTTGCAAGAGAAGATGATTTTGAAATGTCTCCAAGAACTAAATTCAAATTATGACCTCCGTAGGGCATATACTGTGCTTTGGAATTCTTTTGCAGGATAAGTGCTTGCACGCCTTTATATAAACCTCTCATATGAGCTCCGTTATCGTACCGCTGTCCTCGACAGTTCCCTAAATCTAATTCCTCCTTTTCTAATATGCTTTCAGTTTTAGCTGATAACCCTTTTCCTGTCGAGTCTTTTACTGTTTCAAAACAAACAAATCGTTCTTGTATACTCACATCACTTTCAGAATTATCTACATTAACATATCTTAAAATAACAGATAATTGTTCTTGATGGCTTACGTCTGGAGTGCAATCTAATAAAACTGTGAAATACTTAGCTTTCTTAACTGTATTTATTATTTCCTTTCTAACTTTTTTAGCCAAAGCAGAAATCAGTTCATATTGTATTCTATGAGATAAATAGAATACAAGAATGCTGATTCTATCCACCAAATGTTGTTTCATGATTGGGTCAAATCTTGCAAGTAATTCTACAAGACCTAAGAAATTACTGTTGTGCGGTGTATATAAACTTCTGTTATTTTTATCTTTCGGAAAATCGTAGTTTTTTACTTGTGTTACGCCATTTTGTACGATAGCCATTCTAAATTTATCAGTTATAATTTCGGGCCAAGTACCAGGATCATTGATATCGATATTTTCCGTCTTCGCCGCTTTGTTGATTCTCTTGAAGCTGCGGTCCTCGGAATAATTCATCTTGTTCGACACTGACAAAAAATCCTCCGTCCGTACTTTTCCCTCTGCTTCGTGATTATCTTCCCGTTCTACGGTTTTCTTATCATCGCTTTCCTCTTCATTAGGACGAGAGGTGGCTTTATGATGATCAGGATCGTTTTCGTGGATGTCGCGCGGCGTAATTTCATTTCCGCGAGATTGATCTTCCAGTAACTGTGAATTATGAGTTTCTTCAGTTTGTTGCACATTTTCGGTTTTTAAAAATTTTGCGAGGGAGTTCCTCTGTTTTTCCTTAATTTCTTCTCTCTTTCTTTTTTTCTTCAATTTATCAGAGCCACACATATACCTTCTTCCTGCATCTCTGTCTCTACTAGTCATGTTGCGAAATTGATATTAATATGTTATTTATTTTCAAACCTCGCGAATCGCGATAAAAACGTACGATGTACGATCAGCTGTCATATATTCGTATTTGTGGGGAATATTTATTCAATAATTTCAAATGAAACTCCAATAAATTATTATTTTTATTTGTAAGGAGAGATATTTTAAATATGTTTGAAAGAAAATATATTTTTCCGTGTTCTTTGGGGAATTCTTGGCGGGCTTTCAGATAATGTTAATAACATGATTATTGACATTTTATTTCTTATGTATATTAAAATTATAGCCATTTTATGGCGATGTCGCTAGATTTTGCGACAGTATTAAAACAAAAAAAAAAAAAAATTAAATCATTTTTATTTTGCAAAATCAGTCAGCGCCGCAGGGCCTTCAGAAACGCGGGGCCTTGTGCGCTCGCACCGTTCGCACCCCTCCTCGGGCCGGCTCTGTCTTTCTGATTACTAATTAGGCATTTCAGGACATTGAATATAAAACTAAAGCATTACTGAATTAGTTCTCGATATCGCCTCTAAATAAAATCGCGAAAATTTCCATCAAAAGCTGAAGTATGTAGTGTCAATTAAATTCGCATTTAATTGACACTACATACATGCATATGGCGTACATTTTATAGGAAACAGAGCGTAACTTTCAAATTCATGCGCTTCTGTGGACTAATGCTTATCATGTTCAAATATCATTACTGGATGTAACTACTTTGTAATAGAGAGAGAAAGAGAGAGAGTCGTGATGTATTAAGTGAATGACCGCATTTTGAAACAAATGTGCATATTCTAATTAATAAAAAGAAGGAAGTATCGTTAGAGCATCTGGTTATAAGCACTGAACTGTAAAGAAGAGATTTTGCATTTCCTTAGCCTTCGCAGGTATTTTCATTTTAATTTTTGTATAAAGATTTTGTTAAATTCTGCAAATGTACTAGACACACAAATGTAAACAGATATATGAGATTAAATAAATTCAATATTATCAAACGCATAAGGCTATCTATTTATTATTTCATATCAAAGATTATTTTATGTCAAGCATCCTACTGTCCTTGTTCTTTGACAGAGAATATTTATTCATCAGTTAATGTGTATGACAGAAATTTTTTCTTGAATAAAAATCAAGCCCAAATCGCTCTGAGCAGAGCTAGCGTTAGGCATATGCTCCAGCATCCTGTTTATTAGTAATCAACTGTACGTTGATTACAAATTATGTCGTACCTAACCTTGAGTGGAAGGGGAAGGTATCCTTGCAATCTAGACGGCCGAGGCCAAAAATGCAGAAAATGCATCGAGAAAATGAATGGCAGCTGGATTTTCGTCGTCAGAGTCAACGATCGTTCAATATTTGGTGGCGGCGTACGGGCTGGAACCCTCAACCTCCTAAATTGTGACGGCATATGCTAACCACAGCGTTTATAATCACTGTGGTTATAAGTCTTCGCAGTAGCACAGTGGTTATAATTACCATCCTCCCCACACCGGTTCCCAAAAGACTGGTTCGAATCCCATCATTAATGAGAGGAACTTTAATGGGCTTTTTTCGCTCTGTGGCTGAATTAGTCGGTGTCAAGCGAATATAGCAAGGTTGCACCCCCCCAACCCCGGCCGGAAACTCGTGTTTTTCCAGCAAAACAGACAAACCGACCAGAGAACACACGAATAGATGAGGTAATTCTCGGGTGGCCCTATTATGACAGTTTTAACCACTACACAAGCCATCTTTCTCTGTAGCGGGATTTCCTTCTTTTTCCTTTTTTTTTTTTTTTTTAATCTGGCTATTAAAAACTTCTTAACAATCAACTAAGATCCAAAAAATATTGAAATCAACTGAAATATGTAAACTACATTAAAAATGAAACGTGATGCGTTATCTCTCTATACATTAAAAAAGTTTTCCGCCTAGTGATATTTATTCGAGCCAATGGGAGAAAATGACGGGGCAAATACGTCACTACAAATTCGCAGGTAAATAATTACATTGTTGTCATCCAATGAAAGACAACCGCCTCAATAACGTTCACCAACCTCGTGAACGTGCTTCACTCCGTAATACATGACCACACACGGCATCATTTCATGTTCCATTGTAATGTCAGCTGAAGAAGGAACACTGATATAGATTGTATATTTATAAATACTGTAGTTTAGTATTATGTAAATATTTTAAATATTTGTATATTTGTAAATAGTTTAGTATTTTGTAAATATTTGTATAGTTCGTAAATACTTTAGTTAAATATTTTAGTCCTGCTCTTTGAGATGAACCAATATTGCTCATGCATTATGGAACCCGAAGCAAAAGTCCTTTTCCTAAGTGACCTATGTAAATGCAGGTAAATAATTACATAGTAATATTTATTCTACCTTGAGAATGCCGTGTGGATGGGGGGGGGGGGTAGCCAATTGGAGACGAGGGATATGGGTCACGTGATACAAGTGAGCAGAGCAATTACGTCACTACAAATGCACAGATAAATAATTAAATAATTACATAGGTCATTTCCTGATTAGATAGCAATCATAGTGCCATAGTGTTGGGTAAGGTGCCACTTGTGGTTTCCCACATCTACACCATCAGTACTCTTGTGGTGAACACAGGACCTCTGTAAAAGCCAGAAAAGTGTTGTGTGTTGCATGTGTAATTTAGTGCTGGGTTCTGTTGTTTGTGCTGGCTTCTTGGCCACAGGTCCCCTAAAGTGTAGAGTGAGTTTAGTGTCAAACGGCACCAAGGGTTTCCCCCCCCCCCTCTCCATGTACTATACATTGTAGGTTTGAAGCAGAACACTGTCAATGCCAGAGGTTTAAAAGTGTATGGATTTTGTACATGTGTAGCGTCGTGTACGGTTGTTTCTCTGGTCATTCAGCTGCTGGGCCTCTAACGGGACCCAACGTTGTCGACACTCCGCCCAGTGGAGGCAGATCAGGTACACCAGTATTACAGTTATTTACTCTGGCAGGTCCTGCCACCTAATTTCCTGTGATTTCAGTGGCTGGGACCTAAAAAAAAACAAAAAAAAAAACTGTTATAGATAGGGGTCAGCCAAAAGGAGTGTTAGTTATGCGATTTGTTATTAACTTTTTGGGTGTAGGGCTCAAGCAATTTAGAGATGATTCAGACACTAGTACATTGGTGTGCAAAATTTAAGGACCAGTCAGGTTTTCACCTGTAGCTTCTCATAGGAGTGGCCTGGATATGGGAAAATTATACCAAAGAAACCTCGTGAGGTACAGAAATTACGAAGGAAACAACACCGGAAACAAAACGGTACAGAGGGACAACACTGGAAACAAAACGGTACTGAGGACCACCTCTCCCCTTTGTTCCGTCTTTGCCAGATGCATCACTGCCAAAGATGGAACAAAGGGGAGAGGTGGTCCTCAGTAGGAGATATGGCCACCCCTAATGTCGATGCAGGCTTTGCACCGCCTGTCCATACTTAGAACAATGTTGTTGATAACTTCTTGCGGTAACATTGTCCGTACGGCGCCTCCGTAGCCAGGTGGGAAGGAGCAGCAGTGCTTAGCACACGCTTCTTGATTAAACCGGGGTTCGAGCAGATCACCACCAAATACGGAGGATGCGGAAAGGTCAGGGAATGACCACCGCATAACCCGGAGCAATATGGCCTTAGTTGCTAATGCTCCTTAAAAAACCAAACCAAAACATTGTCCGTTCCTCTGTCAGCGCCGTCTTCAGCTGGTGAACATCACCCCAGAGCTTCCCATATGTGCGTTCGATGAGATTCAGATCGGCAGAACGGGCAGGCCAATCCATACGAACATTGTCTTAACTTTCCAAAAGCATATCAGCAGCTGCAGTGCGATGGGGTGTGGCGTTATCATCCATAAACACGAACTCGGGGCCAATGGCACCTCGGAACAGACGCACATGGGGAAGGATTACCTCAGTACAGTAGCGTGCACCGGTTACAGTACTGCCTTCCAGTATCTGGAGTTGTGTACGTCCATCCAAGATAACGCCTCCCCAGACGAGGACACCTCGACCGCCATATCGATCCCTTTCAATGATGTTTGCGGGGGTGATACCATGTGCCAACCTCTTGCCAGATTAGCTGACGTCCAGAATCGCTCCTGAGACTGAATCTACTCCCATCAGTAAAGAGTACTTTAAGTAAAGGTTTTGTTGTTATAGTGTTGTTATAGAAATAGTGTTGGTCCTTAAGTTTTGCACACCAGTGTAGTTGTAAGTTAGATAGAGGGGTGGGGGAGACTGAAGGCTGAGGGGAAAAGAGAGAGATAAGGGATCATTGGAGAAGATGACCCACAAATCAGTTGAGCAGGCCCATGCGCACAAGAGAGAAAGAGGGGCGGCGAGGGGGAGGAGACCAGGAGTCACCTCCCCCTCGCCCAGGGAATGGAGTCAAAGGACCACGCAAGGGAGCATGGCTAGGAAGGCCTAATGGCAGCTTCTGAGTTGTGCCGCAGGTCCCCTAGTGGGACTCTACATTTCCCGCCGCCACCACCACTGGGAGGTGAGTCAGGCTGGCCACAGTACGCTGGCTGCTCTCCAATAGGGGTCGCCTCTGCTTCCTGACGGAGAACAAAAGGAAAAATAAAAGCATGAGTGAGGGAGATAGCAGAAGGATGGGAGTAAACAGGGAGAGGAAAAATATCAGTGCGTTTCGACAGGTGTGTCTTTTACATAGAAAAGATTTGGATTACACCGTCATACCTCTACATTTTACGTAGAAAAGCGTGCGCGGGGGTTTACGAGCAAAGCGAGCAGGGGGAAACCCCCTAGTTTTCACTAAAACAGTTTTACTTCCGTAATTCTTAACCATTTTAAATATATTATTGATGAGGTTCTTAACCATTCTGAAGTACTAATCGCAAAATGAATATTAATAAAAGTTTAGAATACTGTATATTATTTTCTAGTCGGTAAGAGAGAGGAAGATCAAGGTGGCAGATCGGCGAAATCGAAAATGTTTAAAATAATTTGTTGCTTTGCTGTCACGTACTGCTGGAGGTTGGTTTCGTTATTATTTATAGCAACCCGGTGTATCTGTAATTCAATAAAGTTCGAGTTCATTGCCTAGCTTTGGTGGTCTTCCCCGCCAACGATAAACGTGTGGAAAAGACCATCAGGCTTTGTCCCTATCTTCGTGAGAAAAGATAGAAACAAGTACATGTATATCAAAGAGTTTAACAAATCAAACAGTTTATGGCTTAGAAAGTCATCTGTTACTGCTCATTCATTTTCTGTTCAATTGTAAGTAAAATAGCATTACAAGAATAAGGTACGAAGATAATAACGAATTATTTTCGTTATTATCTAATCTGATTCTCAGCAAATTCCTTAGGTTCCTGTATATCCCCCTGTAAGCCTCCTTTTAAATGTAGTCAAAGTCGTTTTCTCTACAGCAGGATTACTTTCTTTTTCTCCTTTTTTTTTTCTTCAGTATCTGGCAATTAAAACATTCTTGACAATTAACTGCGATCCTAAAAAACATATTGAATATGATTACTGTATTTTACGTGTATAAAGAATTAAGTGATCAGTTCGAACCGAATTTAACCTCCCCATTGCATTTATTGAATAAGATAGCTGAACAAAAAATATGTTAATGTATTATGAGAAGTATATTAGGTGGAAATTTTAAATTGAGAGGCTCACGAAAATTAATATAACATCAGGTTTAATTATTATAATTATGGTTATAAAAATGATTATTGTTATTATATAAATAGTATTCAGTTTACTGACATTAAATATGTCAAGTACAAATACACCAATTTCACTAATGCAAGGTCCTAATCAAAGTGCTATCCTCAACCTTTATCATCAGGATTCCACACGAAATAGTATGTAACTGTAGTTACTGGAATAATAAGCGACTGGAGACAGTATTTAAAAATAATTGAACTCGCCTCTGACAAGGTTTCCACATAAATGGTATTGAGACATATTATTATTGTTATTATTAGCCATATAGTGCAAAGAAGCCTGAGGCTTATGCTGCACCAGCCAAAAAAATGAGTAACCCTGAGAGAGAGAGAGAGAGAGAGAGAGAGAGAGAGAGAGAGAGAGAGAGAGAGAGAGAGAGAGAGAGAGAGAAAGAGAGAGAGAGAGAGTAGAAGGAAATCATCAAGAAAGAGAAGAATGATGATATCCAGCTCAGGACCCTGGGTGTGCCAAGCCCATACTCACCAGATGTGAGCCCCTGGGGTTGTATAAAATATAAAGTGAGTTCAACAGAATACTCGCAGCTCGCCTTTCCAGAATATGCAAAGCTCTCTGCTGGCCAGAGCCTATTACTTCGCTCCCCGCACAGCGTGCTGGATTATACAAGGTGTCTCAAAAATACACGGCATAACTTCAGGAATGAGTTCCTCATATGTAGACAATAAAAATATTTTATATCAACATAGTTCCGGAAATGCTTGGTTCCCTAGTTATTAATCTGAATGTCTTATCTCCCGCAGGTGATTTCATTCATCACAAGGTACTGACAGAATCTGGTAGTTTTCCATTCCGACCATGTACTCATATCAGGAGCAAGCGGATATGCACTTTATATACGGTTTGGCGGACGGCAATGCTCTGGAGGGTCGTCGTTTGTACCACGAAAGGTTCCCAGAACGAAGATGTTCAGACAGGAAAACGTTTGAAGGTATCCATCGCCGCCTTTGTGAACATGGGACCTTTACACCTCGTGCTGCCGACAGAGGACGACCAAGATCTACGACTCCTGAAGTAGAGGAGGAGATTTTGGATGTTGTGCATGCTTGTTGTGGGGCCATTCTTCTTGTGGGGCCATTTAAAGTCATTGGTGTATTCGACTCCGGTAGCTGATGTGGAAACTCTCCGAAATCGAATTGTGGCAGGTTGTGAGACAATACGAAACATGCCGGGAATTTGGCATCGTCTTCGCGAGTGGCAGAAGGTGGTCATTTTGAACAATTACTATAAGGTGATGTGAACAGTTAAGTGTCATAGACAGACCTTCAAAACTCGGAAACCAAACATTTCCGGAACTATGTTGATATTAGAGATTTTTATTGTCTACATATGAGGAACTCATTCCTGAAGTTATGCTGAGTATTTTTGAGACACCCTGTATAATCTTCAGAAATTCTTCCTAACAAATGCTTGAAAATATTTAGTACTTTGAAGGTTGACTCCGAAAGGCTTTATGACGATCTGATATACCGAGATCAAGTTTTTAGACTTTTTCTTCTCACTCTATTATGAAGAATCATTCCCAGTTTATTATCTTTTGAAATATCTGTTCTCTGTTTTTACGCACACAGCTGCGACAACGATTATGTGTCTGCTCAATACGGTGAATCCTGAATTTTAAGAATAATAAATGAGTATAGCTCACCCAAGAGTAACTGATTCCATATTGACAAAAGCTGTAGCGCGATTCTTGCAAATTCGGGTAAAATCGGATCGACACTGTTTTAAACAAATCTTAGATTGTTTAAAAGTGTATCGATTTGATTTAAACAAATCTTAGATTTTTGTTTAAGTCAAAGCTTATTCATTTGTAATTAATCAGATCAGTTGTAAATAAGACTTATGTAAACACATTTCGTATACACCTTATTTGTATTTCGAGAGGTGGAGCCTACATATTCCTCAATGTAGCAGTAGGTGCATTAACTAAAATTGCATCTTAGTTTGTAATAAGCATTCTTCTAACCTATGATTGTCCAGGGTTGGGAACACTAATGGATAATAACAAAATTAAAACTCTTTAATTTAAAAGTGAACGAATGACAATAAACAAAATCAAAACAAATGTTGTCCTTTAATGTCAATTTTAAATGAATATGTTCAGAGGAAAAACACTTTAGCAATGGATAAAAAAATATATATATTTATTCTTCTTAAGGAAGAATTATTATAACGATTAGAATAAAATCTATAGTTTGTGTGCGTCGGTAGGTTGGTGTTTATGGAAGAGATTAATCATAGATTTAACGAAGCCTTTCCAGCTGTATCCGCACTGGGCATTTTCATTCTCTCTTTGCTTTCAGTTTTCCTAAAGTGATAACACCCTAGTCACCGGTCACGTAAGCTCCGCATGACTAGTCACACTGCTGCAATTTATTATTATTAGTAGTAGTAGTCAAATGGTGCAAGGAAGCAAGATGTAGACATGTAGACATGTATAGTATCTTATGTAGGACGGCACCTGAACGAAAGTTCAACTCCGTCTTTGTGCACTGTGATGGTTACAGAGCACTGTAACAGGCCAGAAATGTGTGTAACGTTATGTTCGTGCAGTGTGTGTGTTGTTGTGTTGTTTAGTTGTTTCTGGCCGGTTTTGTCACCAGGCAGGCGATCACCTGGAAGGCCTGCCCAGTGTCCGTCTACACCACGGGGAGGTAGGCCACAACTGCGCAAGAACCATGGCCAACCTCAACAGTCACGTACTGAATGTCCAAAGAGGGTTTGGAGCCATTCAAAAGAACCCCGTGCCAGCAAGCCGGCAACAGCGCACGCACACACGCACACACACACACGCACACACACGCACGCACGCACGCACACGCACACACACACACACACACACACACACACACACACACACACACACACACACACACACACACACACACACACACACACACACACACACACACACACACACACATTCCCAGGAGACAGGACAGCAGAAGACGAAGAAATAAGAATGAGAATAGCATAAAGTAAAAAAAAATAAATAAAAAATAATAATAATAAAAAAATAAATAAATAAATTAAAAAAAAAAAATATATAGATATAAGAAGAAAAGAAAAATGAAAAATATATAGAAAATATATTTATTAAAAAAAAAAAAAGTAAAGTAAAATCTTTATCCATTTCTTGCCCACATCTTTATGTAGTGCTGCCCAAAGTGGTCCACAAAGAGAAAAGGTGTATTGTCAAACAGAAGTAGTAATGTCATTCAATCATGATCGGCAGGAACAAATTCTAGATATAATTCTGAATTCTGTTAAACTGGAGTGGTGTCAGAAGTCTCTGGTAGATGACGGTATCACTGAGCAGAGGTTTAGTTGAAGAGAGTCTTGATAAAGGATGAGTCAGAGAAGTGCAGCATCTGTTAAAATCTTTGCGTGTTCTTGAAAGCCACAACAATTTTGTATATGACGTCATCAAGACGACAGACGAGGCAACAGGCTGGATTGTGATTTCTCATCTGTTTTCAGTTTAATTTCTTGAATTAACATTAAGGTTAAAAGCCTTCCTGCGATTAAAAGCAGCATTGCAGAAGGTTTGAAGGGCCTGGAAATTGTTGACAGAAATGAGTATCTTCTCACCTCCGGGACACAGGTTGGGTACTGTTGCCTTAAGAGCCGATCTTAGATCCTCGTAAATGGAGCATTCAAAAAGTACGTGAGGAGAGTCTTCCGGTAGCCCACATCGACAGGAGACTGTATTCGAAAGTCTGAATTGGTAGAGTTTTGCATTAAGCGAACCATGCCCAGGAGGTAAACAGTGAGGGTGAAAACCATTTTCTGGTGGATGATGAGAGTAGTGCAGTTACGTCGGGAACGAAGTTTTTGGTGATAGCTCCTTTTTCGGTAGAATTCCATCTATTCTGCCAGGTGTTCACTAACAAATTCCAGCATCTGGTTCGCTCAGTTTTGGGATCAGTCTGAGGGTTAACAATGATTCCCTGAAATTCCGTAGTAATGCCTTTGCGGATGTAAAAGCAAAGCCCTCTAAACACAACATGCAGGTCAAGTGGTATAGTGCCTGCAAGAGTCTGTAAAGCTGGAGTTGATACTGTTCGGCAAACGTGAAGTAGGCTGAGGAGGAAACAACGTTGAATAGTGGATAACTTGGTCGGAGTTCACAAGATAGACAGAATACAAGAAACAGCACCTGAAGTATTTAGCAGTCACGGACTTGAACCCCGGTCACTCAAGGCACGTGTACTTAGCACCGCGCGTTTGACCACTCGGCTACGGCGGCCGTGACATAGCTAAAGCTACATGGTCTGAGAATTAAAAGTTGATTGCAGGAATATCTTGTCCTTTCATCTGTTCCTGATGTCGCAGGATTTTAAACTGCATTGACAGCACAATGGTCTTAATTTTCACAGCGGAATAAACTTGCATTTGTAACGCGTTGCCCTGGTGTTACACTACTTTCAAACATATCACTTCGCAAAGGGATAATTGGCCATTTGCTTAAAGGATGAGACTTTTACGACAGCATGCTTCAGGACTAACAGCTCTCTTATCAGATAGCGGGTAGTCTCTAGTAACAACACAGACAGTTTTATTACTAACCCCAGGGGCTCACATTTGGTGAGTATGGGCTTGGCACACCCTGAGCTGGATATCATCATTCTTCTCTTTCTTGGTGATTCCCTTCTACTTCTCACTCTCTCTCAGGGTAACTCGGAATTTTTTTTTTTAGCTAGTGCACCATAAGTCTCAGGCTTCCTTGCACTATATGGCTAATAATAATAATAATAATAATAATAATACCTTTGAAAACAATTTTTTTTCCTGATTTCGTATACCGCATGGCAACTCATATTGAACAACTTCTCTACTTCTGTTTTGTCTGGGTGTTGCCGCTAACGACCACCTATTAACTGATGAGGACCAATTAGCCCTGAAACAGGCTGTTATCGAAACATCTTTTAACCGTATTTTTATGGAATGGTCGATTAACCTTTTAGCAAGGCCATCGGTTTGAAAATAGTGCAATATCAGAGCAACTCGTTGGTATGGAAAATTTGATTGTATTATGAGAATTAAGGCCATTGCATTATCTTGAAAAATAATTTTCAAGATAGCAAGCATCTCAAAAAGAGAGAAATGTCCCATTTTTTTCATTAAATCCTTAAAGGCAAGTGCGATACTTGACACGAGTGCCGGCTTGCTTTCTTCATATTTCCGATTTTTAAAAATGTTGACTTTTTTGGGATGGGGTTCCCCACCCCGTGACGGGTACTGGTATAAGAAAAGAAAAAGAAAAAAAAAGTGAAGAAAAATATGGCTTTTAAAAAATACAGCAAAAGAATTCAATGTTATACCCACTTTTCCACGTTTTTGAATGAATCGTGTGCTTCTCCTCCGCCGCATGCAACCGGAACAGCGTTCCGGCAGAGTTTCACAAAAAAATATTATTATTATTATAATTAGCTGTATGGTGCAAGGAAGCCTGAGGCTTTTGCTGCACCAGCCAAAAAAAAAAAATTCTTTACCCTGTGTGTGTGTGTGTGTGTGTGTGTGTGTGTGTGTGTGTGTGTGTGTGTGTGTGTGTGTGTGTGTGTGTGAGAGAGAGAGAGAGAGAGCGAGAGAGAGAGAGAGAGAGAGAGAGAGAGAGAGAGAGAGAGAGAGAGAGAGAGAGAGAGAGAGAGAAAACAAGAATTAGAAGTAAAAGGGATTCACCAAGAAAGAGAAGAATGATGATATCCAGCTAAGGACCCTGGGTGTGCCAAGCCCCTACTCACCAGATGTGAGCCCTCGGGGTAAATATATATATATATCAAATAATGTGTGATTTGAAATTTGGTACCTATAGTTAATTTTTTTTCCATTTATTTTGCAGAACAGATTTAAAAAAAAAAATGCTCAAATCGAAGAAAACACACGAAAAGCAAATTGGAGACAGAACAAAACAGGTCTAGCTTTTTCATTATTTGAAGCTCATCCGCAAGCAGTTCACTCGATCAACAAAAAAAGTATCAGAATTAGTAACTGAATTCAGCTTGTTCTAGTTGAATCGGCATAAATAAAATATTACTTTTACAGTACACGTATTTCGTCCTTTTATTTATTCATTAATGGCTTTAAAGGTAGCTATTTAAGTAAAATTAAACAGAAATTGCTACTTCTTCGTACTGCATTATAAAAGTGCAGCAGAATTTATTTGGACAAATAAATAGTAATGATTTTTTTAAAAATAATTTTCAATGATATTCATTAGAAGGAAATTTCGATATAACGAAATATTTTGTACACTCCCGTGAAGTTCATTGTAACGGAATTTTACTATACTGTATCAAAACGTTGAGACATATGATTACAGTATATCTGTGCAGCCTTGAAGTTGATCGATGTTGTGCTAGAGCTAAAGTTTTACATTTTGCCTCTAGGGTGTGTAATTTTATTTCCTATAGCTTTCAAAAATTTTTAGCGGGGTGAGTTAAACCTTGTTGTGCATCGAACCCGTACTGTGAGAATCTGTATTCTAAAGTAATATAGGTTTCATAATATTTTTGGATTATAATGTGGGGGTGGTTTTATTATCTTTATTATTCTGAAAATCCTATTCCTCAAAGAGGCCTACAATTATATTATATTATGTTATATATATATATTTTTTTTATCCCCTTATTTTAACCCCTCCCACTTTAACACCTGACTTGATTGATTTCAGAAAATTCCCAGACTCACGGGGACCCCTAATATATTAAGGTATTCTTCCACTGGACTGGCTGAGTTTAGAAATGACAGACACACACACAAGAATGTAGAATATACAAATTTGTTTTTTATTGTCATATTATATATAAGAAAATTACAATAACCTTTAACAGAATATACAGTATTTAGTTTGACACTTGTTATTTTACTAATTTTTAAATGTGTATATATCTTGTAATTTACAGTCAACCTTGTTATCAAAAGAACTACTAAATCCTAATACTTATATATATCTACATATATATCACTGTGTCTCTTCATGTTGCTCTACAAAGATTTCAGTAGGTCCGGGCATTTTTTACCCCTCACAATGCACAATCTGTCTCTTTGCTCCTTAACAGTCCATGTAAGTCAATAAACCACCATCAGCCAATGAACAGACAAAATATAATTTCATAAGTGCTCGTTTCCCAACTTATTAGGAAATACATATATATTCATTCCAGAATCCTTACTTGCAAACATGTCAACAGTCAACAATATCCAACCAATTTACTTAGTTACCTTTCCGTTCAATTAATCCACTATTTCACAATTAGGGCTAGATGCTCATTTAATTGTTTACCTGTTTAATCATTTTCTACCCCAAATAAGTCATACTCACAGCAATTTAACATTCACAATAATTCAAGGACAAAATTTTTACTTCCTACTACAGATTAACTTACTCTTAAATTGCATTACTCTGATCTCTATACTAAATTGAATTATCACTCCTTAAGTATTACACTCGTTCAAATATATATGTATATATATTTAGTACTTTGACATTCTCTCTTAAAACTTATAGCGTCCTCCTAGAGTCCTTTTCATTATTAAATTAGTTCCCCTTTTTTTTCAAATTATATTCTCAGTACTTATTCTAACACTTACGCAATGGTCTGGTATTCCTCCCTGCTCGGTCTCTCTTCCTATCTGCTCGGGTTGAGGACTGGAAAGCGAAAGGTTGCTCATCCGGGGAACACAGTAATCTATCCTGGGTTTCTCTACCGGGTACGGCACGGCTGAAGATAATACCGGATCTTATCTCCTTTCTTCTTCCATCTGCGTTGCGTCCGAGGACTGGGATACCTTTCGGGTCGACTAGTCACTCAACTGCTCAATCGAGAAATTTGCTTCTAGGGCGTTTCACCATTCTTCCTCCATAGACTGCATTAACTTCTTCAAGGGAACGATACTTCCGACTCTATACTTTCACAAAATAAATTCTTATAATCAATTCTCCCACTACAGCTTCCATCTCTCCAGGACTGCTTCCACCACAAAAACTCCTCTCCGAATTGATCAGTATCAATTTTTTTTTCCCTTCTCTCCTTTCTCTCAAATTTCCCACCGCTTTCTTACTGGCCAATCGTTGACTTCCACATCCTTTCATTCGTGATCCTATTCGTCTCCCTTCATTTCCGTGGGCGTGCTTTCTTTTTCCTAGTGTGACCGAACTTCCGATAATCTGGAAAATACTGGTAATTTCTCGAAATTAAACGTAAGTTCCGGTCAGCTAAGAGTTTCAGGCTTTCTTTGTGACCTCACCCCCATATCCATTTCTAGTCGCCCACACCTGCTAGAGGTCGAACCGTGAAATCTATAATAGGGCCACTTCCGCACTCAGTGCCCTTTCTATAGAGTATGTGCTCCTGTCTTAAGTGGGATTTGTTTCGGTCCATTATGATTGCTTTTACTGACTCGCTTAAGGAATTTTTCCATACAACCGAGATTTAACTAACTGGGTGTGTTTGGACTAACCTTCGAATTTCAGTGTTTCTTAACAAATGATACTTGTCTGAAACTAACTATATACGCCACAATTAATTCTTCCAATATTTAACAAACTTTATAATTTATTGTAAGGCTGGGACCTTACATTGCATCTCTCTCCCCCTTAAAATTTATATCCCATATATATAAATTTTATACAGGTCCTCAGGCGGATGTGCCTTCTTCCAGGGCCTACTTATTAACTACAATCTATCCCTCCTTCTAAATTTTCTATATACAATTATATACATGACATTACTTAACGTATATTAAGCTTCATTAAACTACTCCCATCCTATATTTTCATCGAATACTGCTCCTAAATACATCTGCTGTATCCTGTTTATCTCCTTCAGTTTGTGGACCCTTTCCCTATTGGAAGCTTCAGTTCTGCATTTCCCCAATCCTTCGATTCTTTTAATTTCTGTTGTTCCATTTAGTTTGTGGTCATTCCCATTCTTTTCACCGCCACTTTCTTCCACTTTATTTAAAAGTTCGCTATCTTCATGTGTCTCTTCCCTTCGAGACGTTTTCTTTCCAGAATTTCCATTGACCCTTTCTGTCATTTCCAAAACTCCCACGTGTAACATCCTTCCACTTTCTCGACACTTTCTCTCATTATTCTTATTAGTTTTGTTGTTCTTCTTCAATTCCCTTAATTCTTCTTGTGCAACCAGAACTTTATTAACAGTGTTTGCCTTATACCCTTCTAATTCTTTCACACTCGTTCCCTTTGAAGATTCCCCTCTCTCTGGCTCGTACTGGGCTCTGCTGCCAGCATTTTGCCTTCTGTCTACTTTAGGCCTCACCTGGGTATCACTACCGAAGTTAATACTGCCATTTCCCACATCTACCTTGGCTCTTAATTTCTTTAGTAGGTCCGTGCCTAGTATTGCGTCATGTCGACGACTGTTTACTCTATTTGCCACTAAATATGAATGGGGCACCATGTTTTCACATCCCTGTAATCTTATCTTGTCTCTGACTATATAGTTGGTGTGAATTTCTTCAGCACCTACCCCTTTCACAAGAAATTCGCGGCAACATCTCACATCTCCCTTATTTGACCCTTTGCAGTATCTGATGAGGTAATCCCACATTAATATTGACCTCGAGGCTCCTGTGTCTACAAGAAATTTACCTGGTACCCCTCCTAAGCTTCCCTTTACATATAACAGGTCGTTCCCCCTTCCGTTATCACTTACAGCACCTAAAGATATGTTTTTTCTTTTGGCTGTGTTTATGTGTAATGCTTGTTCACTCCTCCCAGGGTTTTGCTCCTGGCTGTAGTTACTACCTCCGCGGTATCCCCTTTGGCTATTCCTGTGTGGACAATATCTAGCGAGATGTTCCTTGCCCCCACATATGTAACACCTCCTCTGTCCATTTCGCCTATCTTCTCTGACTTCCCCTTTCCACCCCTCTGTGTTGTTGTACTTGCCTCTTGTGCTCTGCCCTGTTTGTGGTCTTTCGCCCCCCTGCCTATTATTTTCATCTAGTGCATTCTTTTTTGTGTTTAATTGCTCTAATAATTTATTTAATTTTATTTCCATTCCCGCTATCTGTTTTTCTAGCCCTTCTAACTTAATTTCGCCTTCCCTTTCTTTATTACCTTTCGGTTTTGTCCCTTCTCCTGTGGCTAATACATTTATGTCCCCTCTTATTGCCCCCCGACCTTGGAGATCTAGCTTTTCCTCATCAGTGGCTAGTTTCATGGCCTCGGCTAATGAATTGGGTTTTCTTCTTAGAATCTCTCGCTTATATTTATCCCTGACCCCCATCAAAAATTGTCCCATCAGGATTTTGTCAAAGGCACTTTTTTCTTTTTCTGATACTTCAGTATTTAATTTTACTGTTAAAAATCTTTTGTAATAGTCCTCTATGCTTTCGCGATTATTTTGACTGTAATTATTTAATATCCCGATCCCTTCCAGAAACGTGATCTTTGGTGAAAATAACTTCTTTAATATCTTTTCAAAATTATCTAATGTTTCTATTTCCATCCCTTGGGTTTCCTCTAAATACCTAGTCTGGGCCCTGCCTTCCAGTTTGAATTCCGCCATCATGACTATTTCTAGTTCCGTTAATTCTTCCTTTTCTTTAATCATTTTCAGTTTTCTCAGAAAATGTTCCACATTTTCTGATGGTTCCCCTTTAAATACTTTTAAAAATTTGCTTAACTTAATTGGGCCCCTATTATCATTCCCTATACTAACAATTGTTTCTCCTGATGTCTCCTGCCCGTTGATATTTTCCTCCCTTTCTCTATCCCTACTGCTGTTCGCTCTCCTTGTAGCCATGACTTATCTTTCGAGGTGGGGTTTATTCTAATTAACTAGCTATTTTCTATCAATACCTTTCTTATTCTATAACTTATTTCATCTAATTCTAAAACACATGAAATTCTAATTCAGTACCCACTTTAACCTTTAACTACTTACTTTTTTTTTTTTTTTTTCTTTTCACTTTCTGGCTCGCCAGCTGAATTTTTTTCTATCAGTTTCAGCAACTGGATTACATATATATATACATATATATATATTTTTTTTCTGTCGTTCTGAACTCAGCCTTCCGTCGTGAAGAATTATCCTGGCTCTGGCTCGCCAATTGTGGGGGTGGTTTTATTATCTTTATTATTCTGAAAATCCTATTCCTCAAAGAGGCCTACAATTATATTATATTATGTTATATATATATATTTTTTTTATCCCCTTATTTTAACCCCTCCCACTTTAACACCTGACTTGATTGATTTCAGAAAATTCCCAGACTCACGGGGACCCCTAATATATTAAGGTATTCTTCCACTGGACTGGCTGAGTTTAGAAATGACAGACACACACACAAGAATGTAGAATATACAAATTTGTTTTTTATTGTCATATTATATATAAGAAAATTACAATAACCTTTAACAGAATATACAGTATTTAGTTTGACACTTGTTATTTTACTAATTTTTAAATGTGTATATATCTTGTAATTTACAGTCAACCTTGTTATCAAAAGAACTACTAAATCCTAATACTTATATATATCTACATATATATCACTGTGTCTCTTCATGTTGCTCTACAAAGATTTCAGTAGGTCCGGGCATTTTTTACCCCTCACAATGCACAATCTGTCTCTTTGCTCCTTAACAGTCCATGTAAGTCAATAAACCACCATCAGCCAATGAACAGACAAAATATAATTTCATAAGTGCTCGTTTCCCAACTTATTAGGAAATACATATATATTCATTCCAGAATCCTTACTTGCAAACATGTCAACAGTCAACAATATCCAACCAATTTACTTAGTTACCTTTCCGTTCAATTAATCCACTATTTCACAATTAGGGCTAGATGCTCATTTAATTGTTTACCTGTTTAATCATTTTCTACCCCAAATAAGTCATACTCACAGCAATTTAACATTCACAATAATTCAAGGACAAAATTTTTACTTCCTACTACAGATTAACTTACTCTTAAATTGCATTACTCTGATCTCTATACTAAATTGAATTATCACTCCTTAAGTATTACACTCGTTCAAATATATATGTATATATATTTAGTACTTTGACATTCTCTCTTAAAACTTATAGCGTCCTCCTAGAGTCCTTTTCATTATTAAATTAGTTCCCCTTTTTTTTCAAATTATATTCTCAGTACTTATTCTAACACTTACGCAATGGTCTGGTATTCCTCCCTGCTCGGTCTCTCTTCCTATCTGCTCGGGTTGAGGACTGGAAAGCGAAAGGTTGCTCATCCGGGGAACACAGTAATCTATCCTGGGTTTCTCTACCGGGTACGGCACGGCTGAAGATAATACCGGATCTTATCTCCTTTCTTCTTCCATCTGCGTTGCGTCCGAGGACTGGGATACCTTTCGGGTCGACTAGTCACTCAACTGCTCAATCGAGAAATTTGCTTCTAGGGCGTTTCACCATTCTTCCTCCATAGACTGCATTAACTTCTTCAAGGGAACGATACTTCCGACTCTATACTTTCACAAAATAAATTCTTATAATCAATTCTCCCACTACAGCTTCCATCTCTCCAGGACTGCTTCCACCACAAAAACTCCTCTCCGAATTGATCAGTATCAATTTTTTTTTTCCCTTCTCTCCTTTCTCTCAAATTTCCCACCGCTTTCTTACTGGCCAATCGTTGACTTCCACATCCTTTCATTCGTGATCCTATTCGTCTCCCTTCATTTCCGTGGGCGTGCTTTCTTTTTCCTAGTGTGACCGAACTTCCGATAATCTGGAAAATACTGGTAATTTCTCGAAATTAAACGTAAGTTCCGGTCAGCTAAGAGTTTCAGGCTTTCTTTGTGACCTCACCCCCATATCCATTTCTAGTCGCCCACACCTGCTAGAGGTCGAACCGTGAAATCTATAATAGGGCCACTTCCGCACTCAGTGCCCTTTCTATAGAGTATGTGCTCCTGTCTTAAGTGGGATTTGTTTCGGTCCATTATGATTGCTTTTACTGACTCGCTTAAGGAATTTTTCCATACAACCGAGATTTAACTAACTGGGTGTGTTTGGACTAACCTTCGAATTTCAGTGTTTCTTAACAAATGATACTTGTCTGAAACTAACTATATACGCCACAATTAATTCTTCCAATATTTAACAAACTTTATAATTTATTGTAAGGCTGGGACCTTACAATAATCAGTGTAGTAACTGATTATGTACCCAGGTTTTTCCTTGAGGGGCAGCAAAGGTGACAAAATAGGCGCTTTTACTGTCTGTTTGTAATATGGTCTATTTCCCTGTCAAGAAATTGTGCACCCTTCCATAGGTGCAGGGGGAGCATTTGCTCCCCCTGCACCCCCCTTACATAGGTACGCTACTGATCATAATACAATACTTGGAATATGTATCTTCTAATTTTGTTTCTGCTCGTGGCATCCAGGAAACTTTTTTTTTCTTTTCTTTTTTTTTACATGAATGATTATTATAAACACCCATGCTTGTGTATTGTGCAACTACAACAAAAATTTGGTCGTTTCATGCTAAATGAACACAGGTATCGCCCACATCACAGTCGTAATGAAATAGTTATTCGTCACTCGCGATGTGTGAAGTTGAATAAAACATTCATGTTAGTTCCGTTTCGGTTAAGTAACAGTTGTCACGGGTCAAGTTGTTGGTCTGTACAAAGTTGATTTCGATCTAGTTGGAAGCATGCATACGCGACGACACGCTTAACATGGGCATATTATAGTAATATTAACGAGAGTAGAAAGAAAAAATATAGAGAAATGCAGAAAGCTTTCTTACTATTTCTTGATTAGTGACCGTTATAAACGTATCCGCATCCAACAACGTGTAACGAACCGAGTAGCAGAAACATCAACCAGCACTTCCTTTCGACATTCACTGTGCATTCGGAGACGCTGATATAAGGTAACTCTGTATAAATATTATCTGTATGTTCCCTTCAGATCTGGATTTAAAACACAAGTCCAAGTGCTGCATGCAGAAATCTGTAAGTAAGACCAAAGTTCTTTTTATGAAATCAAGATTTGTTAATGTAATGCAGTCACATGTGATCACAGAAATTTGTGAATAAGCCTAAGCCACAGAGTAATATGGCCTAAGCCTTCTTGAGTGTATCTCTGCATTTAAAGTTAAAAAATTACAATAACAGTAATTTCGTATTCCCTGAATTGTTGCAAGCTAATGATAATCAGAATAAATATTGAAGATTAGTAATTACAGTTATGTCGAGTATATAATTAACTATAGTTTATTATTATAAATAATAATACAATTCAATACAGTATTTATTTATTTGAATAATAAATTTTACACTGAAAAATTTGTTAAGGAGTGGTTCCCTCCAGTTGTACATCATCATCATGAGCTTGGGCAGTGGAGAAATTTATTTAAATTAATTTATTTAACTTCCTCATTTTTCCCTTTCCTTTTGTGTCCCCATTTTGGTTTTCCCCTCCCCGAACTCAAAACCCTGGTGCAGCTGCACAATTAGATGATACGCCACTGGTTATCTTCTTATTAAGAAGTAAAGAATATTTATAAAATTATTACAAAAATCAGTACAGTGAAATGCTTGTACTGTTTAACGAATTTGTGTGGGTGAACAAAATATATTCGTTATAAGGAAATTTCGTTGGAGGGAAACACAATAAAAAAAATAAAATAAAATAAAGAGTTACATAAGTGGCACGCTTTTCCGTTTATACCACTTCGTCCAACTTTTTCTGCTAAAAGAATTGAAAGAATATTTAGGGGGGAAAAACGAAAAAAGAAGGGCTTTACGTCTAGATTTGATCAGCTTTAGTAATAAACAAATTAGTTAATGTATGCAGTAATGTTTTTGTTCCTAAATCAACTGTTTTTTTTTTTTTCCTTTTTCTGCGAATAATAGAAGTGAAAATAAATATAGTTATCTCCTTATCAATTAATTACTAATATTATAACTTTATAGAAAACTTAATAAAGCTCTATAGTTTTTTGTTCTCTAAACTTGGTCGTAATTTGTGTGAAGAAGAATCACAACTGGCCATGTGAAGAAGAATCATAACTGTATAATATTTATTGTTCTTCTCCTGTACACATTGTTTTGTCTCTTTTTCTCTCTATGTATATACAGTATATGTATCTCTTGACAAGCAACTACACGTTCGTTCACGAATCTTACATAATACACGCAAATCGTCCACTGCCTGAAGCTAACAATAACTGCATTAAAACTACTTTTAAAATATGAATTTCTTTTCCATTACAATTTGTATGGAGAAAATAAATATTAATTACTGGATTTATATTGGTCTGATTTTAATGAGATTTGGAATAGTAGTAGTAGTAGTAGAAGTGGCATGTGATGCAAGAAAGCAAGTGTATGAGCTTATGCAGCATCAGCCAAAAAAAAAAAAAAAAAAATGGGTGCTAGACAATTTTTTTAAAAGGCCCAAAAATAAAATTTCGTGAAAATCCGCTCATCGGGAGTCACTCTGTTACAGGCGGATGGACAGACGGACGGATATCGTGAAGACAATAGGCGCATATGCCTGTTGTCTTCACCATATATATATTTGTAGCTATTACTTTACAGATTCAATTGTTAACATTGTGTTATATTACTTTTCCAAACGAATCAATTACTTAAGTATTTTAGTATTTTAAAAATTAAATCATTGAATTCTGGTTGATATCATAAACTCGATTTCGGTTGAGCCTTTTCGAATGGCACACGATATCTTGTAGCTGTAAAACTCGAAGCTAATGTCATGATGAAACATGCATTATATTCAAGGGTTTTGATAAATAAATATTTTTCCGTTTATACTCTGGACGGTCGAGTTTACAATGGCCAGAAGAATTTACAACTTCACTGTAATGTTTCATTGCAGCCGACATAACAACGCAGCATCTAACTGCGTGGGCTATGCACCCATTTTAAATTTTGGCAATGCATACATTTTAAATAAATTTTAAAGTCCTTTATTTAAATTTTCACGGAATATTTTAAATAAATAAAAGAAAAATTTCCCCTTAAAATACTTTATTATACGCCTCATACTATTTTTAAATCTTTAATGAAAACATCTGTCTTTTCTGGAAAACAAAAATTAAGATGACATTTGTGATATTTTTCGTTCCTAATTTCACTCTGAAATGAGGAAGTCAAAAAAGCGCAAGTTTAACCCAGTCTAGAAATCCAATTTGCGGCCACCTATGCTTGACAGGAGAACCGTCTTTGGTATTTCTGTTTTTTACCACATTTTTATTGGTATATATTTATATAAAAATAACCTACTTATAAACAGGGGCGGCTCGTTGGGGTGACTGCAGCACCCCCAGCTTTTTAAATCGAAATGTACATTCAACGGAGTTATATTAAACTTTGTGAAGAACAATGCATCGCAATGAATATTTTTATTAACAAGTCCTACATATAGTATACTCATCCCCTATTTCCAATAATCAAAAAAAAAAAAAAATAAATAAATAAAATAAAATAATAATACTAATAAATAAATAAAAGAAAATATAAATTAATTAATTTAATTAAATAATTGCTTTATTTAATACAAGTATTAAACAGAGCCCGGGCCATCTAGGCCTAATGCCTTTGGTTCATGGGAAAACAACGATTTCCTATAATCGTTTTCAACTTTGAAGTTTAATCGTAAGCGGAATGGTGCGCTTGACAGTTCCACATTTTGCTCCCAGTGGTTGAGTCAATGCCTAGTCGGTGGGTTGCCAGTAACGATTTTTGATCTACACAATTATTGCAAATTAATTGACTTGCTGAAATTTATCTCAGAAAATAATTTAGCCAAAGTTCTTGGTGAATTTACAAAACTCATAAAAATTCTTTTGACCATTCTGATGACTACTTCAGAGCTCGAACCTACCATTCGACATTAAAAAGAATAAAAACATTTTTAAGGAGCACTATGAATCAAGAATGGCTAAATGTTCAAGCAGTGCTTTCAATAGAGAAAAGCTAAGTCAACAGTGCACCAAACTGGAATGAAAAAGTTATTAATCTATTTTCAACAAATAAAAACCGAAGAATGGATTTTATTTTTAAATAAAATTTCAAGATTACCCAAGTCTGTTAATGGTAAATGTCCAGTTAATGTTTTTTTAGTATTTTTAACTTGCTTATTATTATTACTATCTATGTCTATATGTCTTATAACCAAGGCAATTTAATGTAACTTTAAAAAGCAGCGCCCCCATACATCAGAGCCGCCACTGCTTATAAAATCTGTAAAAATCTATATTCTCGCTTTTTTTTTATTTGTAAAAAAAAAACTAATGTAATGGAGAAAATTTCAGGTAACTTTCTAAATTTTAAAAGTATAGTTCAGATTACTTATCTGCAGTAAAACACCACAGAACTTTCCTTAAAATGCAAACCGGTGTTATTTCCAGAACAAATGATAGTGTTATAGTGCAGTGATACGCAATATAGTTTTTGGATTAGATGACACCAGCAGCGGCCACGAGTAATTTCAATGGGTAGTTCCAATATATATATATATATATATAGCGCTTTTTTTGGGTCGGTACGCAACGGTACGGCGTAGCGGCACCTTTATTAACAGTGACATGTGACATTTGGATGCAGTACACTTCGAAATTTGTAATATTCCATAATTTTTTTTCACATGTTTACCTACTATTCAAATAAGCTTAAAATTATTTAACTAAATTTGCATTTTTACTGTCTATATTTAAGATATTTTCTATATAAGACTGTCTAACCATTTTTATAATTCTAAATTACTCAGTCGGGCCTCTGTTTGACGAAGTCCTTTTATAAAGCGAATTATTTTGAATTCCCCTTGGAAGTTACATTTAAAATAGTTTCCATTGAGTGAAGAAATTTTTCATATAGCGAACGGATTAAGAGAGAATTAACTTGGTATGCACTGTTCGCATTTCTGGCCTTCAGGCAATTAGTGCTGCTGCGCGAATTAAGAGCGCTAACGCATTCTACAATTAGCGTTACCTGGTAAAACCTATCCGACCACCTGTCCCACATACGGAGGAGTTGTGCTAGTCAAGAGTGAGCAGATCAAGGTGTATTCCCAATGGGCTCTGGCCCACCTTCTACTGCAGTGGTGTCCAACCTTTTCCCGTACAGGCGCCATATTCAAAAAAATTCAGTTAGATTTCTTTAGTGTGTTATATTTTCCATATCTTGTTGCATGTAAAAGTAAAATTGAAATATTCGAAAATTTTATTCAGTAAATTTGAAATATTCAGTAAATGTAACACAATTACATTTACTGAACATTATATTTAATGAGAAAATTTTTTTGATAATTAACAAAATTTAAAATTCTGTTTTAGTTCACCTTCCTCGCAGGCCGTAGGCCGGACACCTTTGTGAATCAACCGTAAGCGCGCCCCGTTCGAGAATTAGAAAAGTGATTTTCTTTCCCCCCGACAAATAACCATCTGTTGTTTCGCGGAAGTACGTTATCCACATTTTCCCGTAAAATTTCCCTATTTCTGTTTACATGGTCACAGTACGTGTATATCGGAATGACAACGACATTTTGGACAGCTTCAAAAAAAAAAAAAAAAAAAAAAAAGAATAGAAAAAATTCAAATTTAAGAACTAGTGACAATACCGATGAGGAGAGAAGGAAAACGAGGACAACGATGGTATTAAACCTTCTAAACATCAATTGTTGGCATTTGGTGAAAGTGAAGTTAGAAAATTGTCAATCAGGTTACAGTTAAATGAAAGAGAGGCAATTCGTGGAGACCCAAACGATAAGAAGGTTTCAGAAGAATTGAAGCATTTGATGAACGCTCTGAGTACGATACCAAATTCATCAAGTGAATGTGAACGAGGATTTTCACAAATGAATCTGATCGCCAGCCCGACCAGCGCTTCGTTGATGACAAAAACAATTTCTTCACTACTGTTTCTTAAAAATTGTAGGCCGACTGCTGACTCGCTTCGATCCAGCAAAATATGTCGATTCGTGGATGCTTCGGAAACGTCATTCAGGAACAACACACAAAGAGGAAGAAAAGAAGTCGGCAACCTACGGCTAGCGAGCCGCATGCAGCTCTTTTAACATGTAACTGCGGCTCTTTAACTTTACAACTCACATGAAACGCAATTTGAAATGGAGTTAAAGGACTGAAAAATCAAGGACATGTGAAGTGAAAGACTAAAATGCCTTAAAACTGAAATTGGGGATTTGGAGAGGCAAAAGGCTGCCCATGCCATTCTACACAAGTGGACGGCGATAGATGAGCTCAAAATGTAGACCAAATTGTGTTCGATGCGTGGTGTAGCTTACAGGACCCATATATAAATTCGAAAATATTTGCGTTTGGACTTTTCTCGATTTTTGGTTCGACGTATTTCTGCGAGCAAATATTTTTGAACATGAACTATATTAAAAATAAATCAAGAAACCGTCGTCTGAACAATGCGAGCATGTTTAACGCTCAGCATGTTTAATTACGACATACTCGCATGATGTTGGAAGACACTTGCTCAAGAAGTTCATCAGCAAAAGTCACATTAATTTGTACCTAATTGGATGTTTGTTACTTTTTTTTCAGTATTAATAAATAATATTTCAAAAAATAGATATATTTTTTAATAAACACCTTCCTACTCTATTCCATTTCTTAAACAATTTTTGCCCCATCCCCCTCCCAGCTTGAGCTGAGGTGCGGCTCTTCGAATTCTCTCTTCCTTTTTTTTTTTTTTTTTAATTAGATCAAAAATGGCTCTTCACTCAAAAACGGTTGCCGACCCCTGGCATAGGGTGGCGGATGAGAACTTAATAAAAATTTGGAATATTCTACAAAAACTTTATTATGAAATTATTTTTACTTATGTTATTATTTTTTACTTATTTTACTCACATTTTACTTATTTTTTTAATATACTTGGATAATAAATTTATGCTTAATAAACTGTGTGTTAATACACTTAATTTGTTGTTCTTATTCTGAAAACATTACCTACTAAAGTAACAATATCAGGAGAAAAAGAATTTCAGAGTACTTTTCATATCCTTTTAATTTTCAATTTTTTTGGATAGCAAAGAATGAGTACCGCACCTATTTTTTTTTTACAAAAAAAGCACTGTATATATACCAGTGAGTTAAAACCAGTAGAAAAGTGTGAACAAAACTTTGGATATGACAAATGCATCAGAGGTGGCAAAGCAGCAGCAAAGGATGCAGATGTATATACAGTATACGTATATTGTAAGGAATATAGCTGTTATATTTCTTGCAATATATATATGTATATATTAAAAAAAGGTTAAAAGTTAGACTATTGATTTCCACCCATAACATTTAAATCAGGTAGAGTTGCGCTTAATCGTTTAATTTCACATTTATGCTCGTAACACAGCGACGAAAAGTTTGTTTTTTTTAATAAATTCTTTACTAACGTATAAGTTAGTGCAATAGCATCAGTTTAATTCGTAGTCATCTACCAAAGTAGTTAAATTGGCATCGTTTTGATTATATCTCATATTGTGAATGCTTTCACGGCGAGTTGCCATGGTATTGTACTACCTGGAATAAGTAACATTTCACCAGTGGAGAAGACCACTGTTACTTATTCCCGGCGGATACCACCACCCAGACGGCACCCACCGTTTGAAAAATGTTATGGAATAAAACACTGTGTTATCCACATACTGTCCCTAATTAGACTTAGGAGAGGAAGGAGGAAGGAAAAAATGCCATCGAAAGAGGAAAGGGACAGTTACTCCTCACACTCACTGAACTAAACCACTCGTAAATTCCCCGAATAGGCAACGCTTCCCCATTAGGAAAAACTGTCGTTACCTATTCGCGGTAACGAGGAGCCCATTAATCCCCCCCCAGACGGCTCCTCATCGATGGGTGGGCAGGTACCCTGGTGTTGCAATAGTGACAACCCAGTTATGAAGTATAACTCCACAATATGAAAGATGCCTGATGATTATAATATGGTGTGCAGTAGTATAGACTATAGAGTATTTTGGGGAAAGAGCCTCATGCTACGTGGTAGAATAAAACGTATAGGTTAATGCAGTAGCATCAGTTTAATCCATGGTATTGTACTACTTCGAATAAGTAACACTTCATCAGTGGAGCAGACTACTGTTACTTATTCCATTCTACTACGTAGCATGAGGCTCTTGCCCTAAAATACTCCATAGTCTATACTAGTGGTCTCCAAAGTGGGGTGCGCGGATGTTCTATGTGGTGATCCGCGGATGATCCATGGGGTGATTTGGTAAGCAGAGCGAGCCATGCAATCCTTCCATTTGGATCAACGTACCTATGTGAGGTGACTTTCTCTGCAATGACTATTATTAAAACCACGTTTAGAAATGAACTTAACTTGGAACCAGATATTCCGGTAGCTGTGTCCCAAAATATGAAACCAAGATACACAGCAATAATAAAAAAATATTCAAGCACATTGTTCCCACTAAAAAATGCTGTTGATTTGATTTATTCCAATTTGTACTTTGATTTCAATTTCGTTTTGTTTTGTATTTTTGCATCGAATTAGATCGTGATTTTATATATGTGATTCTAGTATAATGCATACCATGTAAATTATTTATAAATAAAACAAATAGTATTACATTACATTTACCACAGTTGTTACCTTAATGATTTCATATCATTTTGTGCTTGAACTTCAATTTAATTTTATTTTGTATTTTTTAATTGTAATCTTTTAAAATTACATGTGATTTTAGATATAATGATTTCCATGTAAATGATTTATAAATTTAAAAAATATATTAAACTTATATATTTAATTTTTTATTGGGTGCGCAACTAAAAATGTTTGGAAACCACTGGTCTATACTACTGCACACCATCAGGCATTTCTCATATTGTAGAGTTATACTTCCTAACTGGGTTGTCACTTTTGCAAAACCAGGGTACCTGCCCACCCACCGAAGAGAAGTCAACAAGCTTGGAAACGGTGTCGTCTGGGGGCCTGATGACCACTGAGTTTCCCCGAATAGGTAACAACAATCTTCTCTACTGGGGAAGCGTTGCCTATTCGAGGAATTTATGAGCTTTTCAGTAGTATGAGTTGAAGGAGCAACTGTCCCTTTCTTCTTCCTTCGACGGCATTTCTTCCTCTCCAACTACACCTTCCTACATCTTTTTTGCTTGCCTAAGTCTAATAGGGATAGTATGAGGATAACAGAGATCTTTATCCCATACCATATTTCAAACGGTGTTGTCTAGGTGGTGGTATCTGCCGAGAATAAGTAATACTAGTCTTCTCCACTGGTGAAGTGTTACTTATTTGAGGTAGTACAATACATTGGCAACTCATTGTGAAGGTATTTACAATATGAGATATAATTAAAACGATGCCAATTTAACTACTTTGGTAGATGGCTGCGAATAAAACTGTTGCTAATGCACTAACCTATACGTTAGCTGTTCTACCCACGTAGCATGAGACTCTTGCCCTAAAATACTGTATAGTAAATTATTTACTTTATTCACTGCAAATAAACACTAACAAAAGCATGAGAGATTAGAAACTAAAGCTAATCTTGCTTTCTCACAATCTAGCGCCATCCTTCGACCTCTAAGAGAAAAGTTCTAAAGTATCGCTAGCATATATGCGGATTATTTCAAGAGTAGTAAGATATCTTACTACTCTGTGGGTTATTTGCTATATATAAGCAGTACGTGCAGGGGGCTCACATTTGGTGAGTGTCCTGAACTGGATATCATCATTCTTCTCTTTCTTGGTGATTCTTTTCTACTTCTCTCTCTCTCTCTCTCTCTCTCTCTCTCTCTCTCAGAGTAACTCGGGAATTTTTTTTGGCTGATGCAGCATAAGCCTCAGGCTTCCTTGCATCACATAGCTAATAATAATAATATCGCTTCATTGTGACGAACTATATAATTTATAACACTGATTATAAAAAAAATGCAAAATAAATAAAAATTAGTAATAAGCAACAATATAAATCAGTAATAAACAAAATGAATATAAATCAGTAATAAACAAAATTAATATACATCAGTAATAAACAAAATGAATATAAATCAGTAATGAATAAAAAAAGACGCAACGGTGTTTACTTTTATTTTTTTCAGGTTACTGTGGGAGTGTCATGGATCAATAGCACTTAATAGCCAACCGCCACTGAATTATAGTAATTTTTGATTTACTATAATCCAGTGAAAGATTGCTGTTAAGTTGGTTATTATTATTTGATTATAGTAATTTTTAATTTTTTTCAATCTTGGGATTTCACAAAAGTCCGTAAGGAAACGATTAACCTCTATACGATAAGTTTTTTTTCGTCCAAGTTGGATAAATAAAAGGGGGGAAACAAACAAAACGTATTGATAATATATACGGGGTATCCAGATAAATGAAATAAAAGATATTGAGACGAATGAAATAAAAGGTATCCAGACAAATGAAAAGATCGGAATGATGGTACAGTATCATTGTAGTATATCATTGCAGAAATCGCAATCACGTACCAGATATCAGAGACAATAACGCCTGCTACTTAACTAGAGGAAGAAAGCTGCGTAGAGATTCCACACATCAAATACAGTAGTTGCAAGCGACATACAAGAATTGAGCAATCGTTGCAGCAGCACTAACATTATACCATTAGTAAATAAAATGTGGTAGCCTGTGCAATGAAGCCATGGAAAAAGCAGGACATTTTCAGCCTCCTTCTTAACTGAACTCATCATTAAGCTGCTCTGTTGTTGGAGACCAGTAAGAAGAAACTATTTTTCTTTACTGTACAGTATTAGAGTAGGTGACAATAACCGTATTCTATATAAATATATATTTACATTTTGAAAACTAAATGCACAAGGCATAATGTATTATGGGTTGAAATTAACTATATAATATCGGTGTAAATACACCATAGTTAACTTCGCAACCGCGATGGCATGTTTGCATTATCAGGATACCTATCCGCCCACCGATGAGTGAGCCAACAAGCTCCGAACGATGCCGCCGACTGGGCTAGCCAATTGGGTAAAGTGCCTGCCTGACAACCCAAAGGTCGCGGGTTCGAATCCCGCCTCGGGCTTGGATCAGAATAAAATGCAAAAACTTTGGGAGGTGCATTATGGCCACAGAAGCCGATGCGCTAACAACTAACAAAAAAAAAAAAAAAAAAAAGAAAAGAAACGGTGCTGTCTGGGTGGTGCTCACCGACAACAAATAACAGTACTCTCCTCTACTAGAGAAGCGTTATTTATTCGAAGTAGTGCAATACATGGTATCTCGTTGTGAAGGTAGCCACAATATGAGATAAAATCAAAAGATGCCTTTACACTACTCAGGTAGTTAAATTTATGGGTAAACTATGGTGTATTTACACCGATATTATATAGTATATATTTACATTACATAAAAATCTCCACTTGCTTTCGAATTACTGAATACAAATTGCGGATGGAATTTACCAAGCAATATCACCGTTGTTTGCTCATTTCTGACTATACATACAATTTAAGCTACGAAAGTGATCCAGCTTGTATATACACAGAACTTCCAAATAAGACGACGGAATCTTACAAGAACCTCGGAGTGGCTGAGTACTGTACTACATAGTCAGTTACTCCAGGAACTATATGACAGTTTTAAAATAGCCCTTTTTAGCAGGGGTATGGAAATCGGATATTCTTCACTAGTCGGTTAAAATGCACATACTGTACTTGCTATTGTCTTGTTTTTACATGTTTTCACATTTTTTTTTTTATTATGGCTGGGATTCTCAAAAACTGTAAGTGGCCTTTGTAATGACCACTGTGAACCTTTGAAAACACTCATTTGCTGACTTTGAAAGCTTTTAATTTTTTTGTTATTAGTATGAACTTATGGGATCCAAAATATTATCGTCTGTAAGTATGTTTGTAGTTCTTCTTATCTTAAATTAAGCATTTTTATATAATTATAAACCATGCATTGACAACTAGTGAAATGCGAAAATATACGTGTGTGTGTGAGAGAGAGAAACAAGGTGAGAACTAAGATTGAAAACTCAGTTTATTTTTTCATTTTACTTCCTGGTTTCCAGACAATATTTCTCCTTTCCATGAAACATTCAACCCACCGTCGTGTTCTCTTTACTGACTTTCGTGATGTTTTTCAGAATGAATATTGAAACTTAAAAGCGCTTCCGTCACACGCCTGCGATTATAATATGATCAAGGCTGAAGTTTTGGACAAAGGAGACTCCGTATGGGCACAGAGCGTAAAGGTGAGTGCATATAATACAGTTACTCCCATTTGTCCTACATTCATTACGTGAAAGTCTCTCTCTTTTTTTTTTTTAATAAAATAAATACGAAAGAAACGGAAAAGTTTTTTTGTTGTTGTTCATTTTGTTATATGCAAAGCCTTTGTACGTTCATACTTTGTTTTTTGTGACGTTTTCGGGTAACGCTTTACTCGTTTGCAGAGGCGTAACTAAGATATGGCGAAAGCGGTCCTGGCCACTGAGTTAAAAACTTTAAAATAACTCAGTTTATAATTCATTATAAAAATGATTGCAACCGATATTATGCACACAAATAAATTACTATAATAATGCAAAATCTCTATATAAAAGCTATAGAATTTTCGACAATAATATAATTATAATTATATTTTTATTTTAGCGAGAGAGAGAAACTTTTTGTACATAGCTACATGTGTCCAGCTGTATACAAGTTTGCAGTCTAGAAACGATAATTTTCAAGGCTTTTTTATTTTTTATTTTTTTTATTATAAGTTTTTATGAAATTTCCAAGGACCTGCAAGATTCAAGTCCCGATGATGGTAGATTTGAGAGGTTCGGCAGCATAAAGGCGAGCAGGTGCGAGTGTCTTGTTATGGGAGAGTTCAGCCGTCTCTTACTGATTACAGCAACTGGGAGGGAATACTCATCATGGAGAACAAACTTTTTAAATCAACTAGAATGACTGCAGGCCGACCCGGCTAGCCAGGTGAGTAAAGTGCCTGCCTGGCACCCCAAAGGTCGCGGGTTCGAATCCCGCCTCGGGCTTGGATCAAAATACTGCAAAAATCTTGGGAGGTGCACTATGGCCACAGAAGCCGATGCACCAACAACTATCAAAAAAAAAAAAAAAAAAAAAAAATGACTGCAGCCTATACCAGCGTGTTCAAGAAATTACTGAGGTGGGGTAGAAAAGAGAATATTCTGACCAAGAATATACGTACATTGCCCGATTTAGGTAGTCCAAGGCCTCGTGGCACATAAATATTTAAAGCTAAAACCTTTACTACTTAAAGTAAATGAGTTGATCTGTGGTCCTTGCGACGTAGAGGTTCTACAGAAAACTGCACAGTTGCACCTCTGTAAATCACACGGATCCATATCAATTATGGAAAAGATATTGTTCAAAACTCTCTCAATTGTGCGAAATATTTAGCTTTTCCTCTTCCAAAATATATCATACTTGATCATTACCTCTGAGCTTGACAGTATTAGTATTAGCCAAGGAAGTCACAGACTTTTGCCACACTGGCCAAATATAATATAAAAAATAAATAAAAAGTAGATAAGAAAATACAAATTATGAGCTTCCCTCCTTATGTAGGTAATTATCCAGTTGACCTGTGAATTAGTTCAAACTATGAGCCTAAACTACCTGCTTAGGCAACTAATCTACATCTAATCTAAATCTCCTCTTCCCCTGTTATTTGAATTTATGGCCCCTAGTTCTGGAATTCTTTATTACAGTAAACATTCCACCTTCACTCATTTTACTAACCTCTCTCAGGGCCTTACAACCCCGATGAGGTCCCCCAATCTGAGTCTTAAAACCCCCAGTGAAGCCCCCTGTCAGTGCTTGGTTGCCAAGCTGTGTAGCCCACATAATCGAAGTATTTCCTTGTAGGGTCGCGCTTTGTCTATCTCACCATGTGAGTTGCTCGAGTTTGAATCCTTTCAAGAAGCTCAGTGTCTTTTCTTTTTTTTTTTTTTTTTTTCGTTAAGTTCTCCGTACTTGGATAGCATTCAACTTGCAATTCTTACAATTGTCTGATGCAGTGGAATTATTACCTCTGTAATAATTCTACTGCATCACATAATTCCTTTGTAATAAATCACCGATAGGACACCATGGGAGTAGTGACGGGAGGAATACTAACCGATTTCGCGGGGACGGGACGGGTTCCCAGGAAGATGCTGTCCTGATTAGGCGGGAAATAAACAGGTTTGTTTTTCTTTCAATAGATGGCGGTAGTTGTAATTTCAGAATTAAGTTAACAGATATAAGTTAACCTTAAAAATTTTCTGTTTATACAGAAATGGCTGTGTATTATGATGCTAAGCACTTTATATACATAGTCTAAATTTGTTCGCAGCTTGAGGCTCTAGCCCTAAATGCGCCTTAGTTAACAGATAACAAATAATTCTTTTCCGATTACGAAAATAGTCCTGAAACCAAGTAAGAGCAAGTCCTATTACATCCAGATCAGCAAGTTTATTACATAAAATTTCATGGGAAACAGAATCAAAAGCTTTTTGAAGATCTATATAAATGACGTCCAATTGTCTGTTTTTGTCAAGGGCTTCCCTAATTGTCATCTTATGCAAAGTATTTCGCGCTCATATGCATTTTGGTATGCGCGTGCGCATGTTAATTTACGTATGCACGTGCGCATATGCATTTTCGTATACGTGTTTTCGTTTCGTAATTCGTATAATTGCGGGTATTAATTAATTTTCGTGTTTCGTAATTCGACAAACAACTTTAGTCGACACTTGCTAATTTTCGTAAAGTATTTCGCGCGCGCATATTAATTTTCGTATGCGCATAGACATATACATTTTTGTATGCGCGTGCGCATATGCATTTTCGTATGCGCATAGGCATATACATTTTCGTATCCGCGTGCGCATATGCATTTTCTATATAATATTGGTGTAAATACACCATAGAAAACTCTTAAACGGAAAAAAACTTCATTTGTAGTTTGCAGGGGCATCATTTTATCTGTATCTCATATCTGTATCTCCTCCTTTACAACGAGTTGCCATGTTATTGCACTACCTCGAATAAGTAACGCTCACCAAAAGAGAAGTCTATGTATGCGCTTGCGCATATTAATTTTCGTATGCGCGTGCGCATATGCATTTATGTATGCGTATGTGTATACGTATTTTCGTTTCGTATAATTTAAATAAATAAGATCTTTATTGTAAAGTTCAGCGCAGGTACCACGACCCTACAATACCCTTCACGGCACCACGCCAGGGGTTATTTTGTGTAATATAATATTAGTTTAATATACTTCGTATAATTGTGAATATTAATTTTCGTGGGCGTATTTCGTAGTTCGACAGACAACTTGAGTAGTCGAAAACCGTTAATTTTCGTAAAGTATTTATCGTGCGCATATTAATTTTCATATGCCTGTGCACAAATGCATAAAACGAAAATGCGGACACTTGAAATAGTGGCTTTTAGTTACAATTTGTGCAGCCAGATATATTGCCCATTTAATAATTTTAAATTTAATAAATTTTTTATTTTAATAAATTTAAAAATTTGGTATGTTGAATTGTGATTTTTTTTCACAGTCCATCACTGTAATTAATATGTGCGCTCATATTAATTGCACACGCATAGGAAAACCGGAGCAATATGGCCTTAGTTGCTAATGCTCCTAAAAACCAAATAACTAACTAGCATAGGAAAATTAATATGTGCATGCGCATATGCATGCACAATGCACATGCGCATATGTATTTTCGTATACTGTACGTATTTTCGTTTTGTATTTCGTATAATTGCGTGTATTAATTTTCATGTTTCGTAGTTCGACAGACAACTTGAGTAATCGAGACCCGTTAATTTTCGTAAATATTTCGCGCGTATAATTTTTATATGAATATACATTTTCTTATGCGCATATGCATTTTTGTATGTGCGTGCTTTTCGTATGCGCGTGGCATATGTGCATGCGTTTACGTATTTTCGTTTCCTATTTCATATAATTGCGCATATTAATTTTCGTGTGCGTAGTTCGACAGACAACTTGAGTAGTCGAGATCCGCTAATTTTCGTAAGTATTTCGCGTGCGCATATGCATTTTCGTATGCATATGCATAAAACGAAAATGTGGACACTTGAAATAGTGGCTTTTAGTTACAATTTGTTCAGCCAGAAATACTGTCCATTTAATTATTTTGAAAATTTCGTTTCTTGAATTGTTTTACGGTGGCCCGCCACCATAATCACATACTTATGGCGGAAGGCCAAGGCAAAATTTTAAATGTGTATTTTATTTATGATGCTGCATAAGCTCATACACTTGCTTTCTTGCATCACATTCCACTACTACTACTAATACATGAACAAATTGTGGCACCTCAGTATTATGGACCACAGTAAATACACAATGCATCAGTTACAAGATGCCATTCTATGGGCAAGTGTGTATATAAGCAAAGTAAAATTGTACTCTTCTAAAAATAACATTTTATCTTTACACTCAAAAAATCTAGTCGAGGAATACTACAGAAACGCATAACGCATGTTAGGAGATGCCATTTTATGAATATACATATAGAAGCATAATAAAATGATGAACTTAGAAAAAAAAATTTTATCTTCGCACTCTCATACAAAAACATGAAATCGTCTGTCTTATAATTTTTAGTGTTACAAATGCAAGCACATATCTGTGTACAATTTTGGAATAAAAAGTTACACCACTTACAGGAGAAAAAAATCAAAATCAAGTACCTAATGCCTTGCGTAAGGAAAGATAGTTATTTACCATTATTTAGAAGTTTAAAAACTGGAATGCTTTGAACTTAATTTTAGAAAAAGTAAACTAAACAATCAGAGCACTGGTTATTCAGTTTACCAGAATGCTTGTTATTATGTTGAATTTGAGCATTGCACTAGATCGGGGTGGCCAACGAGTCGATCGCGGATTTAAACTTGGTCGATCACGACGAATTTTAAATATACAGTCATCCCTCGATTTGTGCACCTTGCGCAATGAAATTTTTGAGATGGTAGATCGCAGCACATTTTGAAGGAAAAAAGTAGATCGCAACACAAATTAAGTTGGCACTCCTGCACTAGATTATTGTTCTGCTTGAAAGCTACACAAAGTTGGCAGTGAAGTGGTCAAATTTGTTAAGCTAGTCATGACATAACTTAGCTATTTATGTTGTTTAATAACCCTATTCAATACCAAGGCTTTTTTTGGGTGGGGAAGGATTTTAATTTATGTTGAGGAAATTAAGGCCACGAGGCATCAGTTTCAGAGTGTGACATGTTCATTCACATGTGTGCATTCTGTTTGTGAAAATTACAACCTACAGAAATTCAAATCTAATGTCAACAAGTATCTTCTGTCTTCTCAACCTGCAACCAGTACATGTTACTAAGTTAACGTGACCATTTATTTTTTTCCTCAAAATGGGACATCCACTAATTTTACTAATTCAAAACGGGACATCTACTAATATCGCTGGCACCTCCATGGGCTATGCTAAATTCTGTACAACACTTTTCACATCTGACGTCCGATGGAGTACTTCTTTGCTTTATAAACGGGTGCTTAGTTTCTAAGTTAACATTAAAAATGCACTTGCGTTTAGCCAATGTTAAAATGAAGGGTTCATGTACAAGAAATTTAAATTGACAACAGTAACACACGTCGATAAAAAAACAATAATCAATCATCAAGAAAGATGCGCAAGCCATCTGTGTACTCGCAACCGAGGAGCGAGCGAGCTACCAGGCTTCTGACCGACTTACATATGTGTGAGACGTATTGCCATGCGTCATCGCTGCGTTACTAGGCGCTACTGTTGGATGATTTTTTGATTTTTCGCGCCTTTTTTTGAAATTGTTACTGTGGGTTGCTCTCTTTCTGAAAACGAGACATTTCGGCATCCTGAAGCTGTGCTTGGGGACAACGGGATAGGCTACCTAAAAACAGGATGGTCCCGTTCTACAAAGTACCATAGGTTATAATACTTTTTTGTGTTTGGACTTTTCATACAAAAAAAAATTGGGTTACCATGCATGTGCCTAGTTTCTAGAGACTGCAGTTTATAAAATGCTACTCTTTCTTGGTAAGAAAATCCTTTTGTGCACCAACTAATCTTGTTGCTCTTTTCTGTATCATTTCCAATAGATCTAAGCTCTTTCAAAAATGAGGTTTCCAATATGCAGTATTCCAGATGTGGCCTAACCATTGCCTTGTACAATGAGATGATTACCTCTTTAGTCCTACTGGAAAAGTTTGTGTATATCATTGACAGAATCCCATGAGCTGTGAATCTTCTCAGAGAATTTCATGTTGGTCTGTATAGTTATCCTTAGATTTTTTTCACACTTGACTACCCTTGAGGTTGGTGTCACCAAAATGTGAAATATCATATGCCATTTTTCAGCCCATTTGTCATCAGAGAATTTAGACCTCAAACTAGAAAAACCTATATTACTATCATTAATAAATGTTTAAAAAAGTAAGGGGATCAATATTGAATCCTGTAGAATCCCCACTCATCACATTATTCAGTGAAGAGCAGTGGCTATTTAATACTACTCTTTGTCCCTTACCACTAAACCATCCCTTTATTGACATTAGTAAATTGCACTAATTCTACATTGCTCCTATTTATACTACAATTGTATACATATATACAGGGTAGTAGTACTGATGCAAGAAAGCAAGCGTATGAGCTTATGTAGCATCAGCTGAAAAAAAAAAAATATTACAAAACAATCCCCTCTAAATATTTGTCCAGTTCCTCCTTAAATTTATTTAACCTATCAACTTCCAAAATGACAGATGGAAGTTTGTTCCACCATTTAACCACCCACTGGCTAAAGGCAAATTTCCGCACATCTGTTCTACCTCTGTCCTTCCTCAATTTCAATTTATGCCCAATTAGGTTTGTAATCTGTACAAGTGGAAGAATCCCATCAGAATTCAGCGTGTTCAACACATTCAAAGCCTTATTCACCTCAATCAGATCACCTCTCAGGTGCCTAGTCTCCAGCTGTTGCAGAACTTAAGCCTCTCCTGGTAAGAGGATCCCTTCATTCCCCTCACCAATCTTGTTGCCCTTCTCTGTACACGATCAAGCAAATCTACATCCTTCCTAAAATGAGGCCTCCAGACCTGCACGAAGTACTCAAGCCGTAGCCTGACCATTGCCTTATACAGAGGGACAATCACCTCCTTCTCCCTGCTAACAAAATTCCTGTCTGCATTGCTCAGAAAACGTCATATCTGACTGCACAATTACTCCCAGTTCTTTTTCATTTTCAACTTCCTTAAGTGTAGTACCACACAGTTGGTATGTTTCTCTGGGGTTACTTCTACCGATATGCAGTACTCCAGTGGTCAGGAGCGAGAGTGCATAGCACGCGTTCCTCGAGTGGACCGGGGTTCAAGCCCGTGACTATTAAATACAATAAATATTTGTATTGACGATTTATTGTAAACTCTACTGACTTGGTTGTCATGCCGGAGTATAAACAGAAAAATTTATTTATTTACTTTGCATTTTTCAATGTTAAACTTCAGTTGCCACGTCTCAGCCCATCTGCCCCAATTTTCTAGATCCTCTTACAGTAACACACTGCCATTACTGCCATTAACAACCCTGCCAACATTTGTATCATCTGCAAACTTCAACACTAAGCCTGATATACCTTCATCAGTATCATTAATAAATATACAAAACAACAGAGTACCCAACACCAAACCCTGTGGGACTCCACTAATAACATTAGTCCACGAAGAGCAGCACCAATTGATCACCACCCTGTGTCTTCTCCCACTCAGCCATCCTTTTATCCATTGTAGCAACTTACCCTTAATAACATTCTGCTCCAATTTGTAACGTAGTCTTCCATGTGCAACAGTGTCAAAAGCTTTCCTGAAATCCAAGTATATGATATCAAAATTATTTTTTGCATCCAGTTCTTTTGTAACCACATCATAATAACCAATCAAATTTGTCAGACAAGACTTTAACCTTAAAAAATCAATGCTGGGTCCGAGCTATAACTGAAGTCTTGTCTAGATCATTCTTCCGTGCTTCTTTAACCAGTGACTCCATTATTTTATCCGGAACAGAAGTTAAACTAACTGGTCTGTAATTACTCGTGTCACCCTTCGATCCCCCTTTGTGAATTGGGGACACATTTGCGCATTTGCAGTCCGTAGTGACCTCCCCCTGAGTCCAAGGATGCTCTCATAATTATGGCTAAGGGTTTGCTAACTTCCTTTGCCGACTGCTTTAATATAAGTGGCTAGATCCCATCCACCCCAGGTGCCTTTCTTATGTTTAACTTCAATAATTTGTCCTCCACTTTGTTCTCAGTTATTACAAAATCATTAAGCACCCTGTTACAATTTGATAACGTTGTGGCATTTTCAAACCTTAATAACTCATGTGTGAATATAGATGCAAAATACTCATTCAGTTTGTTTGCTATCTGCGAGGGGAATGTCACAGGTGTATTCAACTCTGGCAGTAAGCTAGATAATCTTGTAATAACTGAGAGTAAAGTGGAGGAGAAATTGTTGAAGATAAACACAAGAAAGGCACCTGGGGTGGATGGGATCTATTCAGTTATATTAAAGGAGGCGGCAATGGAAGTAAATAAACTGTTAGCCATAATTATGAGAGCTTCCTTGAACTCAGGGGAGGTACCCATAGACTGGAGATGTGCAAATGTGACCCGAAATAAAAAAGGAGGATCAAAGGCTGACAAAAGTAATTATAGACCTGTGAGTTTAACTTCTGTTCCAGGAAAATTAATGGAGGCACTGGTTAAAGAAGCACGGCAGGATCATCTAGACAAGATTTCAGTTATAGCTCGGACACAGCATGGTTTTGTTAAGGGGAAGTTTTGCCTGACCAATTTGATTGGATACTATGATGCAGTCACAAAAGAATTGGATGCAGGGAATAACTTTGATATTATATACTTGCATCTTAGAAAGGCTTTTGATACTGTTGCACATGGAAGACTGCTGCACAAATTGGAGCAGTGTGGCATTGGAGGCAAATTGCTGCTATGGATAAAGGGGGTGGTTGAGGGGGGAGAAGACAGAGAGTGGTAATCAATGGACACTGCTCATCGTGGACTAATATTACTAGTGGAGTCCCTCAGCGTTCAGTGTTGGGTCCATTATTGTTTTCTGTATTTATAAATAATATTGATGATAGTATATCAAGCTTAATGTCCAAATTTGCAGACGATACAAAGGTTGGCAGGGTTGTTAAGGACACTACTGACACTATGCTGCTGCAACAGGATCTGGAAAGATTGAACAGATGGGCTGAGAAGTAGTAGTAGTAGTAGTAGTAGTAGTAGTAGTAGTAGTGGCACATGATGCAAGAAAGCAAGTGTAGGAGCTTATGCAGCATCAGCCAAAAAAAAAAAAAAAAAAATCATCACGCCATTCCCTCCAAATGCCTGTCCAGTTCCTCCTTAAATTTATTTAACCTATCAACTTCCACAACGACAGATGGAAGTTTGTTCCAGCAATTAACCACCCGCTGGCTAAAGGCAAATTTCCGCACATCTATTCTACATCTGTCCTTTCTTAATTTGAACTTATGTCCCCGTAGGTTCGTAATCTGAACAAGTGGAAGGATCCCATCAGAATTCAGCGTGCTCAACCCATTCAAGGCCTTATAGACCTCAATCAGATCACCGCGCAGGTGCCTAGTCTCAAGCCACTGCAATTTGCAGAACTTAAGCCTCTCTTGGTAAGAGAATCCCTTCATTCCCCTCACCAATCGTGTTGCTCTTCTCTGTACATGCTCAAGCAAATCTACATCCTTCCTAAAATGAGGCCTCCAGACCTGTACGCAGTACTCAAGGCGTGGCCTGACCATTGCCTTATACAGAGGGACAATCACCTCCTTTTCCCTGCTAGCAAAATTCCTATATATCATTGACAAAACCCCATGACCTGCCCTAGCAGCCTGTCTGCATTGCTCAGAAAACTTCATATCTGACTGCACAATTACTCCCAGGTCTTTTTCATTTTCTACCACCTTAAGTGTAGTACCACACAGTTGGTACGTTTCTCTGGGGTTACTTCTACCCATATGCAGTACTTTGCATTTGTCAAGGTTGAACTTCAGTTGCCACTTCTTAGCCCATCTGCCCAAATTATCTAGATCCTGTTGCAGTAGCACACTGCCATTACTGTCATTAACAACCCTGCCAACCTTTGTGTCATCTGCAAACTTCGACATTAAGCCTGATATACCTTCATCAATATCATTGATAAATACACAAAACAACAGTGGACCCAACACCGAACCCTGTGGGACTCCACTAATAACATTAGTCCATGAAGAGCAGCACCCATTGATTACCACCCTCTGTCTTCTCCCACTTAACCATCCTTTTATCCATTGTAGCAACTTACCCTTAATACCATTCTGCTCCAATTTGTACAGTAGTCTTCCATGCGCAACAGTGTCAAAAGCTTTCCTGAAATCCAAGTATATGATATCAAAATTATTTTTCGCATCCAGTTCCTTTGTGACCACATCATAATAACCAATCAAATTTGTCAGACAAGACTTTCCCTTAACAAACCCATGCTGTGTTTGAATTATTGCTGCAGTCTTGTCTAGATGATCCTGCAATGCATCTTTAACCAGTGACTCCATTATTTTACCCGGAACAGAAGTTAAACTAACTGGTCTGTAATTACTCGTGTCACCCTTCGATCCACCTTTGTGAATTGGGGACACATTTGCACATCTCCAGTCCGTGGGAACCTCCCCTGAGTCCAAGGATGCTCTCATAATTATGGCTAAGGGTTTGCTTAGTTGCTTTGCCGCCTCCTTTAAAATAACTGGATAGATCCCATCCACCCCAGGTGCCTTTCGTATGTTTAACTTCAACAATTTCTCCTCCACTTTGCTCTCAGTTATTACAAAATCATTAAGCACACTGCTACAATTTGATAACCTTCTTCCATTTTCAAACTGTAATAATTCCTCACGTGTGAATGTAGATGCAAAATACTCATTCAGTTTGTTTGCTATCTGAACAGGATCATCAACAGTCGAACCATCGATGTCAAGTGGACCAATCATATTCATCCCCTTCCTTTTAGAGTTTATATAAGTAAAGAAATCCTTGCTGTTTTTCTTAGCATCCTTTGCCAAAGATTTCTCGTAATCCGCCTTCGCCTGCCGAACCTCCTTTGTGACCTGATTACAGACTAGCTTATATCTGCCACAGGCTTCTGCGTCACCTGATAATTTATATGCATCCCATGCATTTTTCTTCTCTGTCACGAGTCTCATTAGTTCATTTGATAACCATTTAGGCCGAAACCTTGAACGATATTTCTTAATCGGTATATAAAGTCTAGTAGCTTCCACGATTAATTCCTTGAATGCTTCCCACTTAGAATTTACTGTTGGTAACATCGTCAGTTGATCCCACTGTACAGAATTTAAAAACTGTCTGAGACCACTGTACTCCCCTTTACGGAAGCAAAAACCCTTTCCTTTACCCCTGATGATAGTTACCTCTTTGAGTAAATCCCACTTCAGCACACTGTGATCACTGCCACCTAGTGGTTCCTTTATCTGCAAATTCTTAATACACGAATGATCACTGCTGATAACCAGATCAAGAGTGTTACTTTCTCTGGTTGCCTCTCGAACATGCTGCTGCAGAAAACAATCATCCAATAAATCCACAAAAGTCTGACTGGTGTGTGAGTGACCAACCCACAAGTTCCAGTCAATATCTGGGAAGTTAAAATCCCCCATTATAAGACATTCAGATTTACTGGCCCACTCTATTTCTCTGTACAATTGTTCATTGTACTCATTCAAGTCATTAGGCCTATAACACACTCCTACCCTTATTTTTCCTTTCGCAGTGCTTATCTCGCACCAAACTGACTCAACAGAGCACTGTTCATCTATATTAACTGGGTGCACTTCCTTTGATTTTATGTTTTTCTTAATTAACAGCATAACACCCCCTCCCTTTCTGTCCTGTCTATCCTTTCTGTACACATTGTACTCCCCAAATTCCAGTTCTGCATTCCTTATATCTTTGTGACACCACGTCTCTGCTATCCCAACAATATCCGCCTTTGATGTCTTGACCAACACTTCAAATTCATCAAATTTATTTACTATACTTCTAGCATTGGTATACATGCAAGCATACATGCTCCTATGCCTATTCCTGGTTACCCTAACACATCCCATATACCCAACTATTCCATGATGACTGCCATCCGTCCCTGAAACCCCCAACACCCCTCGCTCCAGGTCGCTTCTTATTCTAATAGAAGTTGTGCAAGAATCGCCTTCACCTCTGCCTGCGGTTACTGTTAAACTATTAGTCTTTGTATCCCCCCAAACTAGCAGTTTTCCGACCCACCTAACACTGCCTCGATAGCATCAGCAAATATTCTTGCACCCTTTCTATTTAAGTGTATCCCATCCCTGTAGAAGCAATCTCTCCTATTAACAAGTACAGTCCAGGCTGAAAAAAATTCTACCCCTTGAGCCTTGCACAATCTTTCCAGGGCCGAATTGATCGACAAGGCTCTCATCATATACTCCCTCCTATCGTGTCTGGGCAGAATTGCAGACACTTTCAAATTCAACCCTATTTCACGGCTTTTTTTCAACAGTGACCTGTACTTGTTGAGTAATTCTGCCGGTCTCCTACTCTTAATATCATTAGTGCCAACGTGTACAACTATATCACCTTTTGTGCCCTTGAAAGATGATATCCGCTCTACAACGTCATCAACCTTTGCCCCTGGCAGACATACCCTGGTCCTGTTCCACCTATCCTTTTTACAAAGGATGTTCCCCGTTTCCCTGACAATAGAGTCACCAACAACAACTAGTTCCTGTGGGACCAGCGCATTCTGCCTTAGGGGTTGCCGCTGTGTTGCGTGATGACCAAGTGCAAGCTCTGGCGTTGATGTGGGCAGCTGAGAGCCTGATGGGCCCCTCAATTTAGTTCCTTCGAGGGCATCCACCCTGTCCTTCAAGCTCTCATATAGGCCCATAAGAACGCTGAGTTGTTGCCTGATTTCGATACACTCCTTGCATCGCGCACACACAAAGACATCCCCCATGGCAATATCATGTTCCGTTCCAGAGAGTTCGGCAAACATTTCACAAGTTGCACATTTCTTTAGGCTGTGATGCGTTGGAGAATTGCCCCCCCTCAGTTCTCCCCCGAGTCACAGCACTCCTGCCACTTTGTGACCGTTGCTTTGCTGCTCTAGTTTGGGGCATGGTAGTTTAAATTAATAAAATCAATAAATTAAATATCAATAGTATTTGAATAGAAACTATTAAATAGAAACAGTGAAGCGTATTACTATATAATTATGCGTTAGAGCTACCTAGCTACCTCAATTAAAAAATTTGAATTCCCTACCACTATATCCAAAAACAATGGCTACAGAAATGGAACGAAATAACGGTTTTACCTATCGTAAGTAAAATCCACAAAAACTCTTTATCTAAATTAAAAATAAAAAATAACCAGCGTAACTATAACTATATGACTACGTATTAAGTACAATATAAAATAACAATCATGTAAATAACAGGTAAACACTTATCGTGGCAAATGAAGTTTAACTTTGAAAAATGTAAAGTACTACATATGGGAAAGAGCAACCCCAGAGCAACGTATCAACTCTGTGGTACTACACTGACAGTGGTAGAGAATGAAAAGGAGCTGGGGGTAATTGTGCAGGCAGATATGAAGTTCTCTGAGCAGTGCAGACGGGCTGCAAGAGTAGCTCATGGTGTCTTGTCAATGATATACAGGAATTTTTTTAGCAGGGATAAGGAGGGGATTATTTCCTTGTATAATGGTCAGGCCACACCTTGAGTACTGTATACAGGTCTGGAGGCCTCATTTCAAGAAGGATGTAGAGCTGCTGGAAGGAGTACAGAGAAGGGCAACAAGATTAGTGAATGGAACAAAGGGTTGCTCTTACGAAGAAAGGCTTAAGTTTTGCAAAAATTACAGTGTCTGGAGACTAGGCACCGGCAAGGTGATCTGAGAGAAGTGTATAAAGCCTTGAATGGTTTGAGCCTGATCAAGGCTAATGGGATTCTTCGTCTTGCTCAGAATAATCACCCGAGAGGACATAAATTCAAATTGAGGAAAGACAGATGTAGGATAGATGTGCGGAAATTTGCCTTTAGCCAGCGGGTAGTTGGTTGGTGGAACAGAATTCCATCCCTTGTGGTGGAAGTTGATAGCATAAATAAATTTAAGGCTCAGCTGGACAGGTAATTTGAACGAACGGAGGGGTGAAGTGGAAATGTTTTTTTTTTATTTTTCGGCTGATGCTGCATAAGCCTGCTTTTTTGCATCATATGCCTCTATTAATTCTAATGCTAATCTGAACAGGATCATCAACAGTCGAACGATTGATATCAAGTGGACCCAATCAGATTCATCCCCTTCCTTTTAGAGTTTATATAAGTAAATAAATCCTTGCTGTTTTCCTTAGCATCCTTTGCCAAAGATTTCTCGTAATCTGCCTTCGCCTGCCTAACCTCCTTTGTGACTTGATTACAGACTAGCTTATATATATCACAGGCTTCTGTGTCACCTGATAATTTATATGCATCCCATGCATTTTTCTTCTATGTCACGTCTCATTAGTTCAGTGTGAACCTCAGGGTTCACACTGAACTCTGTGGGACTCCACTAATAGCATTAGTCCACGATGAGCAGTGTCCGTTGATTACCACTCTCTGTCTTCTACCCCTCAACCACCCCGCTATGCATAGCAGCAATTTGCCTCCAATGCCACACTGCTCCAATTTGGGCAGCAGTCTTCCATGTCCAACAGTACCAAAAGCCTTTCTAAGACCCAAGTATATAATATCAAAGTTATTCCCTGCATCCAGTTCTTTTGTCACTGCATCATAGTATCCATTCAAATTGGTCAGGCAAGACTTCCCCTTAACAAAACCATGCTGTGTCCGAGCTATAACAGAAGTCTTGACCAGATGATCCTGCAGTGCTTCCTTAACCAGTGTCTCCATTAATTTTCCTGGAACAGAAGTTAAACTCACGGTCTATAATTACTTGTGTCAGCCTTTGATCCTCCTTTGTGAATTGGGGTCACATTTGCACATCTCCAGTCTATGGGTACCTCCCCTGAGTCCAAGGAAGCTCTCATAATTATGGCTAATGGTTTGCTTACTTTCTTTGCTGCCTCCTTAAATATAACTGGATTGATCCCATCCACTCCAGGTACCTTTCTTGTGTTTATCTTCAACAATTTCTCCTCCACTTTACTCTCAGTTACTACAAGATTATCTAGTTTACTGCCAGAGTTGTATACACCTCTGGTATTCCCGTCGCTGTATAACTCCTCATGTGTGAATGTCAATGCAAAATATTCATTTAGTTTGTTTGCTACCTGAGCAGGATCATCCACAGTTGAACCATTGATATCAAGTGGACCAATCTGATTCATCCCCTTCCTTCTAGAGTTTAGATAAGAAAAGAACTCTACTGTTTTTCTTTGCATCCTTTGCCAAAGATTTCTCGTAATCTGCCTTTGCCTGCCTAACCTCCTTTGTAACTTGGTTACAGATCAACTTATATCTATCATAGGCTTCTGTGTCACGTGTTAATTTATATGTATCCAAGCATTTTTCTTTTCTGTCCTATGTCTTATTAGTTCATCTGACATCCATTGGTGCCTCCGTAGCCAGGCTGGAAGGAGCAGCAGTGCGTAGCACACGCTTCTTGATTAGACCGGGGTTCGAGCCCGTCACCACCAAATACGGAGGATGCGGAAAGGTCAGGGAATGACCACCGCATATCCCGGAGCAATATGGCCTTAGTTGCTAATGCTCCTAAAAACCAAATAACAAACAACAACAAACAATCCTAAAAACCAAATAACAAACAATAACAAACTGACATCCATTTAGGCCTAAACCTTGAACAATATTTCTTAGTTGGTATGTAAAGCCTTGTAGCTTCCAAGATAAATTATTTGAATTCTTCCCATTTTGAATTTGCTGTTGGTAACGTCATCAGTTGGTCCCACTGTATAGAATTTAAATACTGTCTCAGACCATCGTAGTCGCCTTTATGAAAGCAATAACCCTTCCCTTTACCCCTGATGGTAGTTACCTCTTTGTGTAAATCCAACTTCAGCACACTGTGATCACTGCCACCTAGTAGTTCCTCTATCTGCAGATTCTTAATGCATGAAGAATAACTACTGATAATCAAATCAAGAGTATTACTCCCTCTAGTTGCCTTCCGAACATGCTGATGTAGAAAACAGTCATCCAATAAAATCCACAAAAGCCTTGCTAGTGGGTGAGTGACCAACTCACAAATTCCAGTCAGTATCTGGGAAATTAAAATCCCCCATTATAAGACTCTCTGATTTACTGGCCCACTCTATTTCCCTGTTCAGTTTCTTATTATACTCATCAGTGTCATTAGGCTTATAGCACACTCCTACTCTCAATTTTGATCTCCCAGTGCTTATGTCACACCAAACTGACCTGACACTGCACTGTTCAGCAATGTCGACTGGCTTCACTTACTTGGATTTTATGTGTTTCTTAACTAATAGGATAACCCCTCCTCCCTTCCTATTCTGTCTATCTTTTCTCTAGAAAAGATAGACAGGATGGAATTTCCCTAAATTCCAGTTCTGCATTCCTTATATCTGTATGACACCACATCTCTGATATTCCAGCAATATCCGCCTTTGATGCTTTGAGCAATACTTCAAATTTATCAAATTTATTTACCAAACTTCTAGCATTGGTGTACACGCAAGTATACATGCACCTGTTCTTTTTCTTAGCTACCCTAACACAACCCATGTTCAGATGTTTACTTGTTCCGCAATGACTTCCAGCAGTCTCTGAAATATCCTGCATCTTGTTTTCCAGGCTTCTGCTCATTCCAACAGAAGCAGTGCAAGAATCACTTTCACCTCTGCCAGTGGCTACTGTTAATGTATTAGTCCTTGTATCCCCCCAAGCTAGCAGTTTTCCGACCCACCTAAAACTGCCTCGATAGCATCAGCAAATATTCTGACACCCTTTCTATTTAAGTGTATTCTATCCCTGTAGAAGCAGTCCCTTCTGTTAACAAGTACAGACCAGGCTGAAAAAAATTCCATCCCTTGAGCCTTGCACAATCTTTCCAGGGCCAAATTGATCTATAAGGCTCTTATCATATACTCCCTCCTATCGTGTCTGGGCAGAATTGCAGACACTTTCAAATTCAACCCTAATTTACAGCTTTTTTTCAACAGTGACCTGTACTTGTTAAGTAATTCTGCTGGTCACCTACTCTTAATATCATTAGTGCCAACGTGTACAACTATATCACCTTTTGTGCTTATGTGACACCAAACTGACTCAACAGTGCACTGTTCATCTATATCAACTGGATGCACATCTTTTGATTTTATGTTTTTCTTAATTAACAGCATAACACCTCCTCTCTTCCTAACCTGTCTATCCTTTCTGTACACATTGTACTCCCCAAATTCCAGTAATGCATTCCTTATATCTGTGTGACACTACGTCTCTGCTATCCCAACAATATCCGCCTTTGATGTCTTGACCAATACTTCAAATTCATCAAATATATTTACTATACTTCCAGCATTGGCATACATGCAAGTATACATGTTCCTATTCTTATTTATTAGGTACAGGGACATTCAAAGGGAATCCCCCTTTGAATGTTCCTGATTTTAAAAGCTGGTTAAAATTCATTTGTTGTGCATATGGCAAAGTAGTGGCAACCGGTAGACAGAGATATGGTCATGTTTCATTGTTGATGTTTTGAAATGTGGTTTCAAAACATCAGCAATTTTTGCAGAAACAACAGCAGCACTGTTTTTTTGTAAAAATGGTACCAGTGCAAAAGAAAGGAGATGGTACACAACATTTTTGAACACCAGTAGGGTGCAAGAAATAAGCCTAGTGATGCTGGTGATGTTGTCAAAGCATCTCAGAAGAGTGAGTTGAAGATGTACGTGCTGCTTTTGTTCGTAGCCTGTGGAAATCAGCCTAGTGTGCATTGAAAATGCCCCGTGCAACTCTGCACAGGGTCATACACAAGCGGTTGCATTTGTATGTCCTATAAATTGCAAATAGTTCAAAAAATAAGCCTAGTGACAAACCACGGCATTGATCAAAATGACAATTTCCTGAGTCATGTTATGTTTTCTAATGAGGCAACATTTCACATTTTGAGAAATGTTAACTGACACAAAGTTTGAATATGTGGTTATTATTATTATTATTGTTATTGCTCTTATGTTATTTCTCCCTGACTGGGGGATTCCACTCCGTGACGGGTACTGCTACCAAGTACACAGGGTAACACCAGACATTACAACTCGTAATGTCTGGTGTTACTGTCGGTCGAGGAAATCTCTCACTATCCTACAGGTGTTCAGGATATGGTCATGCTCCCTTTTGTACTACAATTGTATAAATATATACAATTATAATAATTATTATTATTATTAGCTATATGGTGCAAGGAAGCCTGAGGCTTATGCTGCACCAGCCCAAAAAAAAAAAAAAAAAAAATTCCCCAGTTACCCTAAGAGACAGAGAGAGAGAGAGAGAGAGAGAAGTAGAAGAGAATCACCAAGAAAGAGAAAAATGATGATATCCAGCTCAGGATCCTGGATGTGCCAAGCCCATACTCACCAGATGTGAGCCCCTGGGGTTCTGAAAACCTGCACTATATCTAATGAGCACATTCGAGGCAACCCAAAAATGAATGTGTGATGTGATCTTTTCAAGGATATGATTATCAGACCATTCTTTTTCTTGGAAAATATCATTACGGGAATCACATACCTAGATATACTGGAACAATACACATTTCCTCAAATTGCACACCTACAGTCCAACATAATCTTTCAGCAAGATGGGGCATTGCCTCATTGGTGCTTGCAGGTGTGCACTGCTCTGCATGACATGTTCCTGGACCATTGGATTAGGCACGGTAGACCGATACCATGCCATCCCCCTCATTCAACTCCCTTAGATTTTTTCTTCTGGGGATATGTGAAAGATGTGGTTTGTTAACATTGCTATCTTATATACGTGCATCGTGCAAGCAATTGCCACCATTAGTGCAAATACATTGGAGTGAAGATGGTCTGAAATTGAGTAATGTTTGGACATTCTTTGTTGCACCAAAGGAGCTCATATAGAAGTCTTCTTCTTGTTTATTATAAGCTGTTTGAGTTTTCTTTCCCAGTAAAAGTTATTAACATTTCCTAGTGTTCTTTTTTCTTTTGTGAGACCTTTAAAACCAGGGATGTTCAAAATGGACAGCCTGTAAAGCCTCTTGACTCATACATGTTGCACAGTACAAAAAGCTCTAATCATACCTAAGTATGCAGTGCCAAAATTATTCTTCACATCCAGTCCCTTTTTTGACAATTTCTTAGTAGTTAATCTGACTGATTTGCTACTATGATTGAGTTGATTTTATGCACCCTTTGATTTTCATTTACACAAATAACTAAAATTCTATAATTTTAATAAAACTGTCACATTAATTCATCTTACTTAGATAAGGACAGAACCTTAAAATCTGATATGTCGCATCTAAGTTTTTAAATCACACATAAATTATTTGTATTAACTATCTGATTTCACTGCCTTCCCTCTCGGAGTTTGTTTGATTAATTAGTATTAGCATTAGTAGAGGCATATGATGCAAGAAAGCAAGCTTATACAGCATCAATCAAAAAAAAAAAAAAAAAAATCCCTTCCCATTTCACCCATCCATTGGCTCCAAATGTTTGTCTAGTTCTTCCTTGAATTTATTTAAGCTATCAACTTCCACAATGACAGATGGAAGTTTGTTCCAGCAATCAACCACCCGCCTGCTAAAGGCATATTTCCACACATCTATTCTACAACTGTCTTTCCTAAATTTGAATTTATGTCCCCTCAGGTGATTAATGTGAATGACTGGAGGAATTTCTAAAGTTCCTTTTCAATTGAGGCTGTATTTAGCCAATATCAGCTGGAGGAAGTAGTTCTCCCCACAATTGTATGTTCTGTTTTGCAACCTGCTCAACTTCAAATTGGCTCATGAATGCACACTTCTACACACAAATATACAATATGGATATAAATGATAAAGTATTGATGCCATAAAAATAATTTATCTGATTTCAGTAATATATTTGTATTAATTTATTGCTTTAATTAAAAAAAAAATGTGAATAATTATATATATTAAATATGATTTAATCATGTAAAGATGAAAATTTCAAAACTTTAACTTGTTCAATAACTAGCAAGTTGTTGATAACTTTTGGGAATGTTATATTTTTCAGGGGAATTCAAGATTCTATGTTTCCACAGATTCTGATACAGTCTCAGCTGAAACTAACAGTAGTTCTCTAACAGATGAAGAAAAATATTCTTTCTTGCAATTTGCTATCCTTCATTTTCGAGAGAGTTTAGAGCGGTAAGTTGGATATTACAGTTTTTAATATACATTTTATATATTTCTTGTGATTCTTAACTTTATATAATAAGGTAGGGTGATTCACTACCAGTGTGGCAAACTTGCAGGAGGTGTAGGGGGCACAAAGACGAATCGGAATCACATAGCATTGCAGGGTCCGAAATGCCTTCATCGTGCGGTAGAGGACGTTGAATGGGAGGTCGCACGAACAGCGATCCTGCTGGAAGTCAGCATTTGCGAACCGTTTCTGTTGAAGAAACCAAGTAGCAAAAGTCCTCCGGAGTGGATAATCCGCAGGCTCCAATGATTGGACACATTGCAGATGGTATGAACTCATTTGGTTTGTTGACAGTATCCTCCATACAGTGGATTGGGAAATACCCAATCGTTGGCCTATCGCTCAAGTACTCGTACTCGGATTGCCTTCTGCAAGACGTAGGACATTCTCCTCATTGTCTGGCATCCTTGTCGTTCACTCTCGATTCATGGTACCTCTCGTGAAACAACCAGTCCCACGTAACCTTCTGTGCACACATGCGAAAATCGTATGATGATGAGCCCACCTGTGCGGGAAACGTTCCTGGTACAAGCGCAGAGCGGCACGCCCATTACAGTCCGCAGCTCCATACGCGAGGTGCATGTTGGCCAGTTCAACGTTTGAATACTCGTCCATCCTACTGCCTTGTGAACCGGTTCGCAAATGCTGACTTCCAGCGGGATCGCTGTTCACGCGACCTGCCGTTCAACGTCCTCTACCGCATGATGAAGGCATTTCGGACCCTGCAATGCTATGTGATTCCAATTCGTCTTTGTGCCCCTCTACACCTCCTGCAAGTTTGTCGCACTGGTAGTGAATCACCCTGTATAACAACAGTTTTTATTTCCTTGACCAGTTTGGAACTCCAAAATGTACTGAGGGTTTGTATTCCCACAGTTGCTAGTAGGTATCAGTTATACTTTAAGCATTTATGGAGACACATCAGATGTGTGTTTGGATGGGGGGGATGGTATGAGGGCTTCCCTTCCAGTGAACACAAGTGTTTCCTAGTCTTCAGCCATGCCATCCACATACTATAACTGATGGTATCTTTTTAAGGACAGTGGATGATTCATTATCTAATTTAAAATTTAACCTCAAGTGATGAAACTATATCGGGTCCTAATTAACCTAACATGTACAGTTGATAACATTTTTTGGAATAACACTATAATAGATAAAGCAATGACAATATAAGATCTTGCTTGAATCAATTATTATTATTATTATTAGTAGTAGTTGTTGTTGTTGTTAGGTTTTTTTTTAGGAGCATTAGCAACTAAGGCTATATTGCTCCTGGAATATGCGGTGGTCATTCCCTGACCTTTCCGCATTCTCCATATTTGGTGGTGATGGGCTCGAACCCCGGTCTAATCAAGAAGCGTGTGCTACGCACTGCTGCTCCTTCCCACCTGGCTACGGAGGCGCCAGTAGTAGTAGCAACAGCATATGATGAAAGGAAGCAAGCTTATAAAGCATCAGCCAAAAAAAAAAAAAACCTCCCATATCACTTGTCCACCTCCCTTTAATGACTTGTCTAGTAATAATCTGGCTTCCTTGTCCTTGATAATCTGTCTTCCTTGAATTTATTCAAACTGCCCACCTCTACAACACCAAATGGAAGTTTGTTCCAACAGTCAACCATCTGCTGGCTGAAGGCAAACCTTCTCACAACTGTTCTGCCACCATCCTTCCTCAATTTGAATTTATGCCCTGTGATGTGAGTAGTCTGAACAAGAGGAAGAATGCCATCAGTATTGAGCTTGCTCAGTCTATTCAGAGCCTTAAAAACCTCAATCAGATCACATTGCAGGTGCCAAGTATCAAGATGCTGAAATTTGCAGAACTGTTGCCAATTGGTCAAAACATGACTAAGCAGCATGTCAACATTTTGAAATGCCAGCCAGTTTGATCACATTGTCATTATTTGATGTTTGTGTTTGAATACTGCAGTTAAAAAATTTTGCACAAAGTTCATCCACCCTACAGTAGGGCATCTCTAAATTTTATTCCCATAACTGCTAATTTTAGTAAGCCCAAATAATGTGAGTGCCTATTGTCTCATTCACCATGTACATCTGCACGTAACAACTTGACTTCTAGTTGACAGATTTTTGTGAAATTTTATATTTGGGTCTTTTAGAAAGATTTTTTTGATCAGCAGGTATTGTGCCATAAAATCTTATTTGTAGCAGTTTGTCTTATTTATATTAAGCAAAATTTTTTGTGAATTTTTAGAAACAAGATATATATAAAGCAATAAATAATACAGGGTTGTTAAAATTAAAGTATCCTTATGTAGAGGGCTTTTGAGCGAGTTCTAAGGCTTGTACTTGAAGAGAAATTTGGACAACAGATACAATATAGAATGCGCTTGTTATTTATTGGAAAAAAAAAAATTAGCTACAAAATGTGTCACTGTAAGGCATGTAACTATCTTAGTTACGATTATGCAAATAACATATGTTATTTGCATAATCATAAGTTATTGCCACAGTGTCACTACTCAGCTGTACTGTACTGTATAAAATCAAAGCAGTTTCTTCAAAATCATACAGTAGATGTTTTCCTGTACTACAGCAGCAGCAGCAGCAATGCCAACAACGTTGCAGGAAAAGGCACTATTAGTGAAGCTGTACTATCAGAACAGCAACAATGCAGCTGCGGCTATCAGAGAATTCCGGTGTCAGACGGCGTGGACCTATGACTGTTTGTGCTGTCTGCAAAATGATTGCGAAATTTGAAGCAACAGGACATCTTGGTGTTCAACCAGGTAGAGGTTGAAAACAAGTGGACTTCTGTTGTGTTGAAGATGTGGCTATGGCTGTCATGGATTTATCAAGTCAACCTCCGTGTGGTAGTGCAAGTGTGCCAGCTGTTTCTCGTGAAGTGGACATGCTATATTCCACTGCACAGGGCTTGCTCCTAGGACCAACTTTCTGGAACAAGGTCCTGGATGAGTTCCTAAATCAAGATCTTGGGCATGTTAAGTCCCAAGCGTATGCAGACGATTTGATCCTTTCCATGCCTGCCAGCTCAAGAGCCCAGCTTGAAATTTCTGCTAACCGATCACTCTGGCTCTTCCAGGAGTGGGCTACGCAGCACAACCTGACAATCTCAGCTGAGAAAACCTCCAGCATCCTCCTTGAAAGGGAACCTAAGTTCAACCAGAGCACTGCAGATTAAGATCAATGCCACAACCATCAAGCACCACACCCAGCTTAAGCACCTTGCTGTAATCCTGGACTCAAAACTGTCCTTCCTCTCACAACTACAGTATATCCAAAATAAGATAAGAAATTACACAGCATTGGTGGCAAGGGTTACCCGCAGGGACTGGGATCTAAACCAACATACCCTAGCCCTGTTTTACAAAGCAGTCTTTATTCCATCCATCTCATATGCTGTAGGGGTCTGGTATCAACAGGCAACTATTGTCGCAAATCAGAAGAAATTAGCCACCATTCAAAGAGCAATACTTATCATCACCAGAGCCTGCTGCACGGTGAGCACTCCTGCTTTCCAAGTCCTCCCTCTAGACCTTGAAATAATTAGATGTGGCATGTTGTATCATCTGGCAGCACAGATGGACGACATTCATTAAGGGAGCAATTACAAAGAAATTCATCCCTGAAATAACGTTCATGTTCCGAAAAGCCCCAAGCTGGTTTTTCCCTAGCCTGTACATAATGTACCTCCTCACAGGCCATAGGTCGACACAAGAAAAATTAACGTCTCTGGGCATCATAGATGATCCACGCTGCCACTGTGACACTGACGAATCTTGGCATCATATAATGTATGTCTGTCCTAACTATGAAGACTCGAGATCTATTCTGATCATAAAGATTGTTAATTTGCCAAAGGACAAAGAACATATACTAATTCATGCTCATGACAATTATAAATACTTCACCACCTTTGCACAGGATGTCTACAACAGATGAAGAACATTAAGGAGCCTAAACCACCAAGACCAATAACTTGAGACTGATTCTGGGCACACCTCTCCAGTGAGATTTCAATTGCCTCATGGAAGCTCAGTTGAACTGAAATTCACTTCCTTCATCCAAGTTCCATTGGGCTGATAGCTGCAACTGAATCTGCAGGCAAGATCAGCTGGTACCTGATCCCACTCAAGACTCCAAACCCCGACACTGGAGACACCAGCAGCTTTTCTACCACAAGCCACATTGGCAATCAAACTGAGCACTCTAGCCTGGTTTTCTTTTACTCTCATCCCCAGCCGGGGGGGGGGATTGATTCCTGTCTTCCCCCTGATACCCCCTTATTCCGCCTGGTGAGGCATGGGGTCACTGACTTTCTGGGGTCGCCTTCTCTATCGTCCCCATACCGCTTTTTTTTCCCCCCAGCCTACAGTCTCTCCCTACTCTGTCTAACTCTCAGCAATATTATGAAATGTTGGCAAATTTAACAATACCAGAGCTGCAACAATGTGAGTGCCTTTGGGATACCATATTCCTGCAAGATGGTGTGCCACCCAACATCCACCGTTGTGTCCAAAGATTGCTAAGGCACCACTTTACAGATGAATGTCAGCCGTTGTTTCCAGACATCTTGGCCACCCCGATCACCAGATCTCACCTCATGCGACTTCTGGTTGTGGGTTTTTTTTGAAGAACCAGGTGTATCGGGAAGGATGTCAAACTGGCAAATCTGAAGGACAGCATTAGATGTCATGTGCTGGCTTTTCCAGTTGACATGTTAAGTTCTGCTGTAGAAAATGCTGTTCTTTGAATGGAATCTGCTGTTGACCAAAATGGAGGACACATTAAACAATTGTAGTGCTGTTCAAGTTATTTTTATTGCCACAGCACCATATAGTGACAAATTTTGTAACTAATTTTTTTTTTCTTCCAATCAATGGTGAGTGCATTCTTTATTTTATCTGTTGTCCAAATTTGTCTTCAGTATGAGCCTTAGAACTAGCTCCAGAGCCCTCTTCATAGGGATACTTTAATTTTAACAACCCTGTAAATAAAAATAACATGTGAAGAGTGAAGGAAAAGGCAAAATATCATAGCAATCAGTATTGAGCTTATGAATCAGAAAGGAGATGGGAAGAAACTTAAGGCAAAGCAAATATGGATGAAATCATGGTGCTATTTTGATACTTAAAATACAGTAAATATTTTGATACTTGTCCATTTTCTAAGGCTCATTATAGCAGATTATTAAAATAATACCAATTAAATCAAATTTAGGTGGCCACCGATAAGTCTAGCCAGGTTGAAATGTGTTAAATATTACATAGTGCTCCAATGGTATATAACATTTGTCAATGTTTAACATTGACAAATGTAAAGTACTACATATGGGAAACAGTAACCCCAGAGCAACGTATCAACTCTGTGGTAGAGAATGAAAAGGACCTGGGAGTAATTGTGCAGGCAGATGTGAAGTTCTCTGAGCAGTGCATACTGGCTGCAAGAGTAGCTCATGGTGTCTTGTCAATGATATACAGGAATTTTTCTAGCAGGGATAAGGAGGTGATTATTCCCTTGTATAAGGCAATGGTCAGGCCACTGACCATTGCCTTATACAAGGCAATGGTCAGGCCACACCTTAAGTACTGTATACAGGTCTGGAGGCCTCATTTCAAGAAGGATATAGAGCTGCTGGAACAATATAGAGAAGGGCAACAAGATTAGTGAATGGAACAAAGGGTTGCTCTTACGAAGTTTTTCAAAATACAGTGTCTGGCGACTAGGCACCGGCGAGGTGATCTGATAGAGGTGTATAAAGCCTTGAATGGTTTGAGCATGCTCAGTGCCAATGGGACTCTTCCTCTTGCTCAGAATAATCACCTGAGAGGGCATAAATTCAAATTGAGGAAAGACAGATGTAGGATAGGTGTGCGGAAATTTACCTTTAGCCAGCCTTTAGTAGTTGGTTGGTGGAACAGACTTCCATCCCATGTTGTGGAAGTTGATAGCCTAAATAAATTTAAGGCTCAGCTGGACAGGTATTTCGAATGAAGGGGGGGTGAAATTGGAGTGGTTTTTTTTTTTTTTTTTTTTTTTGGCTGATGCTGCATAAGCTTGCTTTCTTGCATCATATGCTTCTACTAATGCTATGCTAAAACAAGGGCTATAATCAGAAAATGCACTAAAGCACATTGAAATAACTCAAGGAAGAAGATGGCAATTATTCCTTTCATCTTAGTAAGCTACTAGACAAATGACGAATGGGAAAGCCAAGCAATTTTGATATATTTATAAGTTTTATATTCTTTGTATATTTATTTCTTTCAATTACAGTGTTTCTGATAACATAATGTGGGAATCTCTGATCAGCTGCACGTCAGTTATGTGCTTACTTAGAGTAGCCCAACAATCAAATGCATTAATGGGTTAGATATCTACTTTACTTTATTTTAAAAAAAGTGGCAGGTATGCTTAAAGAAGGCTGCTTAAAAAAAAAAGCACCAAATACCAAGGTGTGCCCTATTGTGCCCTGGTCCAACTACACCACTGTGCACAAAGTAGGCTTAGGAACTTTTCCACCATGGCCAAAATAGCTGATTCTCTAAAAAATCCCCCAACACCAGCAGCAAAACCTAGGTGACAAAAGGAATTGCTGTACTTTGCATGTTGATATCTGAAATCTTCTCTGAACTGGAAGCTTTAACCTTGAAATCTGTATTCTCATTGTATGGGAAGGTATTTTATTGTAACAAATATGAGAATTGGATCTATACTCTCAGGATTAAACTTGAAATTTGGTTTATATCAGCATATATTGTTGCTATTTTATCAGTGTGATGTAGAGGTATTGTGCTGGTTAAAATTATAATTTTTATTATCTCTATTTTTCTATTTTAAATGCTTCAAGGTATCTGGCAAGAGAGGTCTGTTATCCAAGTAAATTTAATGCAATCTAATATAAAACACAAAATATTTTGTTTTTCTACATAGGTATGAGATGCTGCATTGCCAAAGTGGTTCTTTACTTGGTACAATTAAAATGTTGGAATCACTGAAGATAAAGAAAAGAAAAAAACACAAGCAGTCAGACTGGACATGGAAGGAGGTTACTGATATGGTAAAATTTACCAAGGTTTGTTAATTTAGTGTTAAATTTTAATTTTAAGTAATTTCATATGTTTTTTTTTTTTTTTTATGAAAACCCCAAACACGAGAGGTATTAGAACCTATAGTACTTAGTACCGTGCTTGGGTTGGAGGGTGAGAAGACAAAAGAAGATATTTGTTGACATTAGACTTGAACTTCTGTAGACTGTAATTTTTAGGAAATATGTATGAGGGAAGGTTGTTCCAGAAAACTTCAGTTGAATGAATAAACGAAGAAGATGAAAATTTGGTTCGGCGAGTTTGAAGTCGTACAGTAAATAGATGTTGGCTGTGTTTGGACCATTTTGAAAGAGAGAGAGAGAGAGAGAGAGAGCAGGAATTATAGAAGCCAATTCTGAAGAACAGTGCCCATGGAAGTATCTGTAGAAAAGGCATGCAGCATAAACAGTACAGCTATGAGACAGTATGGAGAGACTCTGTTAGAGATGAGTCAGTAATTAACCTAAATGCCCTCTTCTGAATGGAATCTAGAAGCCTGAGAGAGAGAGGTTTTGAGGGAACCACCCCAGATGCATGAACACTATTCCCTGGTAGGGCGGATTTGTGATTTGTACAGAATGAACGGCTGTTTGGAAGAAAAGTAACGCTGAGAGCGAAAGAGAAAATCAAGTTTTAAGATGCAGAGGAAGCAATATTTGTAATGTGCCTGTGCCAAGAGAGAGATTACAAGTCCGGGTAATCCCCAAAAGAGATATATCATCTTGCCTAGAAATCAGAGTGTCACCAAAGATAAGCATAGGAGAATCCTTTTTTCGAGATATAAACACAGGACTGAGTTTTAGAAGGAATGAAATCAACTGAGTTGTCTTTGCTCCACTGGAGAATTACCTGGAAATCGGAATTTAAGGAATTGGTAGCGGATATTCGAGAAGTTGAAGCTGATTGAGCAGGGCAAGGTTTCTCAAAATGGAAAGTGGAATGCAATGTGCTATCATCGGCAAAACTATGGATAGGATTTCCAGTCAATGGAAGAAGATCATTAATATACAAGAGGAAAAGAGTGGGGGGAAGTACTGAACCTTGGGGGACACCAGCATTAGTGGAGAAGTTAGAAGACGGAGAGCCATCTACCATCACCCGCAGTGAGTGATCAGAGAGAGAAAACTGGATAACCAATTACAAAAAGCAGTTGGCAAACCATAAGATGGAAGCTTGATTACAAGACTTTTATGCCAAACATGATCGAAGTCTTTGAGATGTCATGATATTTACGCATTTATGGACAAATGCAATGGAAAAGTTTGGTGAAACACATAAGCCATAATACCACCAGTGGATCGATGCTGACGGAATCCGTACTGGCAATCGTTGATCAGACGGAAGGTTTCTAGGTAGTTTAAGAGTTGGTGGTTGATTGATTTCTCCATTACTTTAGAAAGAATAGAAGTACAGTAAACCCCCACTATTCGCGGTATCTGTATTCGCAGTTTCACGTATTCGCGGTCGCTGATTTAACATAAAATGAAACCTAAAAAAATGTGAATTTTAAAGCGCCGTGAACATTTTCCGCCATAAAAAAACATGGGCATTGCTAAAATTATCTTTTGGGTCAAAATAGTGCTCAGTGGGTGGGGGAAGAGGGGTGACAAAATCGCGAGCGTGGACGTTTCTTGCTAATCCTTGTTCGGTATGTGTTATGCGCTTGCCATGGAAGGTTTCGCCATTTGTTTTTAATTTATATGCCTTTAAAATTGAATAAATTTATCAATTTATAAATTGATATGCTTTTAAAATTGAATAAATTTATCAATTTATAAATTGATATGCTTACAAAATTGATAAATTTATCAATTTATAAATTGATATGCTTACAAAATTGATAAATCTACCATTTTGCAGTGTAAAACAGACTTTTTCGAGTGTGTTAACAGAAGAAAGTGACTTTATTTGGACAAGTTCTTTCTAACTCAGTGGCAAAACATTATAAAATCAATGAGTCAATGGTATGATCAATCAAGAAATCGGAAGAAAAAATCCGCCATAGTGTCCGTGAAAACGTGCTAATTGCTTCAAAAATTTGCTCTGTAACGCGTGATGTTAAATTAGAAAAAATGGAAAATCTTTAAATCTGTCGATAGAAGACTGAACTCAAAATAAAATTCCGTTAAGTTCACTCATCATTCGTGAAAAGGCAAAACTCCTTTATCAACACTTTAGCGAAACTGGTGATAGCACTGGCGGGATAAGTTTTTTATCTAGCAAAGGCGCTGGTTTGAAAGATTTGTTTGAAATTTCTAATAAATATTACATTTAATATTAAACTGTTTCTTATTTTCATTTCGATGCCATATGCTTGCATTTCACTATGTACTGTCTATGTACATAGTCATATTATGAAGGTACATATAATACATACATAGACAAAATTTTAGACTAGTTTTTCTTATATATTTCATACTTTGGAACGGAACCTCTTTATTACTATGGGAGCCATAACTCAGTATTCGCGTTTTCGGTATTCGCGGCATTTCTCATGAACGTAACCCCCACGAATAGCGGGGTTTACTGTAATTGCAATGGGATGATAATTGGATGGGAGGGATTTGTCACCCTTTTTAGGAACTAGCTGGATATGAGCAAATTTCCAAGCAGAATGAAAAACACCTTTGGAATAAGAAAGTGAAAAAAAAGGCGGCAAAGAATAGTAGTAAGTTCTGGAGCACAGGTTTTGAGAACAAGTGGAGAAATACCATCAGGACCTGGAGCTTTCTTAGCATCAAGATTCGTCAAAATCCTTCTGACATCTTTTTGACAGAAGACCACAGGAGGCATTGAATGGAGCATGTTGGGAATGGTGGGAGGTGCTTTGCCAAGATCATTAATACATGAGTTGTAATAAAAATGGCATGCTAGCAGGTCAGCTTTATCCTTGGCTGAAGTGACAACAGAACAATCAGGTTTTGACAGAGGTGGCTGCAGAGATGGACAAACGTTTCAGCCAATAGCTTTGGCAAGAGACCAGAATGCTTGGCTACCATTAGGGCAAGAAGCAAGTTTTCTACTCTTACCGTGTTCAAACTCTAGTTTGGACTAATTACTAACTGCTTTACAAGTGTTGCGAGTTTTGGTGTAGGCAGAAAATGAAACTGAAGAATTGGAAACAAGCCAATTATTATGATATGCAACATTCTTCTCTTGAACAGCCTTAGCACATTTATTGGAAAATCAAGGTTTAAATAAAGGACAAGATTTTAAAGTGGAGTGTGGAATAAAGGATTCCATTCCTATAAGAATAATTTCACTGACATGATCTGAGGAAATGTTGACATCACAAGTTTTGAAACAGTAATCCGACCAAGGAAAAGAAGAAAAGAAATCTCGCAGGTCATCCCATTTTGCATTCTTGTAATGCCAAGCAACACGAGGTTGGGAATAGTCATGAGATAAAGGCTCATTGAAGAAGAGACAATCACCAAGTTGTGATCTGAGATGCCAAAAAGAACCACTCCCTTCAACCGTGTACTTAGAAGGGTTGTTTGTGAGAAAAAGATCAAGTGTGTTGGTTGTATGGTTAGGATTGTCCCGTATTCTTGTAGTAAAACTCAGTTTACACTGAGTGGACAGAAATCATGGGATACCTACCTAGTAACAAGGAGGCCCACCTTTCACCCGGATAAGGGCAGTCACACAGCGAAGCATTGAGTTCACTAGTTCACGAAAGTGTTCCACAGCTATTTCTATCCATGCTTGCTGCACCGCTGTCCATAATTCCGTCGCATTCCTGAATGGAGGCTCTAAAATTCGAATGGACCTTTCCACAGCATCCCAAAGATGCTCAACAGGGTTCGTGTCCAACGAACAGGGAGGCTATTCCATGGTGGTAAAATCTACGGAATGCTCTTTGAACCATGTTCTGTTCACTATGACTGGAAAGGCACATTCTCCTGCTGGAGGATTCCATTGCTCTGTGTGTGTGCATGATGACTATGAAGCGAATGCAGATGGCCTGCAAGGATAGACATATAATCTGGACCATTCGGAGATATGTCTAGATGTACCAGAGGGCCCAACGTGTGCTAGTTGAACATGCCCCAGACCATTACCGACTGTCCACCAGCTTGAACAATTTCTTGTTGACACGAGTGCATAGCTTTGTGTAGTTTCTGCCAGATATGCACTCTTCTGTCCCTCAAAATAACTGGAAACAGGACTCATCGGAACAGGAGACTCTAATCATCCAAAGTAAAGTGCCAGTGTTCTTTTGCCCAGTTGAGGCATAGAGTCCTGTGTCATGGTGTTAGCAATGGGACTCTAGTGGGTTGGCAGTTCCCATAACCTATTGAATGTAATGCTCACCTGGTGGTCTTGATGGAGTCATTTCTGGCACCTCCCTGATTGAAGTCAGCAGTGGTTTGTGCCATTGTCACTCCCTGTTTGGCTGAAACAATGTGAGACAGACGTCAATGGCCACATTCATCCACCACCTTTCTCCACCTACATCGCTGTCCACAATGAGATATTATTCCTGAAATGGCATATTCACGATGCACCCTTGATACTGTTGAACAGGGATAGTGTAATTTCTGTACCACCTCCGCAATAGAGTGACCCATGTGTCGGGCACTCACTATCATTCAGGCACCTCCGTAGCCAATTGGGCAGGAGCAGCAGTGCATAGCACACGCTTCTTGATTAGACCTGGGTTCGAGCCCATGACCACCAAATACAGAGGATGCAGAAAGGTCAGGGAATGACCACCGCATATCCCCGGAGCAATATGGCCTTAGTTGCTAATGCTCCTAAAAACCAAATAACAAACATCGCTATCATTCCTCTTTCAAAGTTGGTTAACTCACGATGTTTATCTATACTGACATTGAATTACCATCTATGTGAATGCAGTGATGCAGTGTACCTATATACCTGCCAAGTTTTGGGTTTGTCTGCTAGCAAGAGGGGTGACAGTGTCACATTGTCCAGGAACCAGGTATCCCATGAATTCTGTCCTTTTAGTGTAATGTATAATATTTTGTTTTCAAAAAATTTTCATTTTTATAGGTGCTTATTTGCTCTGAGCTTGATATTAAGTTTCCTGTCTAGATTTTCGACATACAGTTATGAAAATATTTCATATTTTCATAACTATTAAACATATGAAAATGTTTTATGATTACAAATATCAGCTTCAATTTTTATTCTGAAAGTTACCTTCTGTAGTAGTAGTTCAGAGTAGTAATCAGTGCACCTGCAAATCCCTAGAGTAGAGTTTCTCGAACTTTTTATACTCTGAGTCCCCTTAAAATTTTTTATATATTTCATTCATCCCCCCCAAATTCCAGAACAAGTGCTAATAAACAGATTTAATCTAAAATTTAGCTATACATACTTCTATAAATTAATACAGTATATGCTTCAATATATTTAATTTCAAAGAAATAAAATATGAATAATAGAAATAAATAAAAAAATGCTTCGCAACTGGATTAGTGGGATGGTTTGTCCATATTTCATTAAAAAGTGTTTCATGAAAACAAGTTCCTCCCAAAAAAACCAAGTGTGCCCCAGAGTGGGTGCACCCTACACTTCGAAAACCTCTGCCCTAGACCAGTGCTTCCCAGTCTTTTTACAACATGGCACACATAGAAATAAGCAATATTTATATTACACACTGGTAAAAACCTGTGAAAGATCTGGGAGCAGCATACAGGGGCTTATGGAAATTTTTTATTAAATCTTTTCATGTACTAAAATTATGTTGCAAAAGTACAAATAAGAGTAGAGAAGATATGGAATAATATTTATTTTCAACTGAAAGTGTTTAAAGTTTTTAATGAGGTACTTGAGCCTGATTCTTTAAGCATAATTTTATTATATCAGGTTTAATGCTTGAAAGAGCTACATGCAATTCCTCCAGATTTTTTAAAGATGATCTCTTTAAATTCTTGAGTGATTATTATTATTATTAGCTATATGGTGCAAGGAAGCCTGAGGCTTATGCTGCACCAGCCAAAAAAAAAAAAAAAAATTCCCGAGTTACCCTGAGAGAGAGAAGTAGAAGGGAATCACCAAGAAAGATAAGGATGGTGATATCCAGCTCAGGATCCTGGGTGTGCCAAGCCTAAACTCACCAGATGTGAACCTCTGGGATAGCTGATTAAAATCTTCATTTGCACAAGTTGTTGTTGTTTGGTTTTTAGGGGCATTAGCAACTAAGGCCATATTGCTCCGGGATATGCAGTGGTCATTCCCTGACCTTTCCACATCCTCTGTATTTGGTGGTGACGGGCTCGAACCCTGGTCTAATCAAGAAGCGTGTGCTACGCACTGCTGCTCCTTCCCACCTGGCTATGGAGGTGCCATTTGCACAAGTAACTGATAGCAAATGATAGAAAAATGTTTATTGCTTTTTCTTCAGTCAGTGGAAACTCCTTTCCCACATTTAACCAGAATTTGGATAACAGAACCTCTTTAAACTGAACTTGAAGGGTGCGATCATGCTTTAAATCTAATAGCTCTTCCTTTTCTTTTATTGTCAAATCTAATTTCAAAGTATCTTGCAATGATAGTGCAAATAGATTTTAAATGCATTTGAACTGTTTCATTTCATTCCAAGTATTATAAAATAATGACAGAGTTTTTTTTCATCATGCACAGATGTTGCTTCACAAGTTCTACTACTTTTTCTTTGGGATTTAAATTATAACGTTGATTAAACATCATGATTTTTCCCTCATTTTTCAAAGTAGAATTTTATCTTTGAATCCATTAACTTGATAGAAAAATTTAATGTTCTCATAGGGTCCTTGCAGTTTTCAATAAAGTTCATTCAGGTGCTCAAATATATCAGTTAGGCCAATAATTATCCTTCAAGAAATCTGCATACTGAGATTCATTCACAAAAAATATTTTTAATTCTTCTTTTAGTTCATAAACTTTCAGCAAAACTCTTCCTCTTTGACCGCCAATTCACTTTGGTATGAAACAACAAAGAGTGATATTCTGATCCCATTACTCTGTATTTTTCTGAAAACAGATGGGACTATGGCAGTTTCAGTTTTATTAGATTTACCATTTTGATAATATCATCAAATGGGGATTTCAAATCTAGAGGCAAACTTTTTGATACGAGAGCTTTTCTCTGAAGAAAACAATGTATTACTGGAATCTTGAAGCTTTCAAACTGAATTCTTGCTGCAAAGCCAGACTTTTAAAAGAATTCCAGAGGGGCCATAAATTCAAATAACAGGAGAAGAGGTTTTAGACTAGATTGTAGGAAGTTTCTTTTAACCAGTGAGTCATTGATAACTGGAACAAGTTGCCTCCACAGGTAGTTAAGGCTGACAGTTTGAAGAAATTCAAAGGTCAACTGGATGGTTACTATGTGAGGAGGGAAGCATACAATTTGTACTTTCAAACCTTTTTTTTTTTGCTAGTGCAGCAAAAGGCTGGTGCTCACTTGCACTACATGGCTAATACTAACCCTTCCTATCATTGCATCTGCACCATCGGCACACACACACTTACACAGTTTTTTACAAGATTTTATTTGTTTCAAAGTGTTTATTTATCACCTTAAATATTTCATCCCTAGTTGTTTGTTTTGGAAGATCTTTGCAGAATAAATAAAGCTATTTCAAGCAATTCTCTTCAGGAATTCTAACTAATTCTATTAGCTGACAAAAGTTACTGATGTCTGTAGTTTCATCCATCTGTAATGAAAACTTTTTTGCATCAGTGGTCCTCTGAATTTGTGTTGTTTCTATGTCAACTGACATATTGACAATGCATCTGCCGATAGTATTATCTGAAAGTGGTGCTTTTTGTACTTCCTTTGCTTCATTGGTCCCAAGTATAGCATTGATTTCCATGCAATTTCCATGCAGGCTGGCAGAATGAGTGAGTCTGCAATTGTGTGAAGCTTTTTGATTTTAGTTATTAATTGCATTGCTTTGTAACTTGCTTCTTGAGCATGATCTAAAACCATTGTGAATAATCCCATGAAAGAACTTTGTTTTTTATTTTGTGTTTGTAGATATATTGTCTGACTAGCACCCTGAACTTTTTTTTTTTTTTTAAAACACTGTATTTGTCTTGCAAATCTAATGAATTTTCAACTTTGTTCGTTATGATGAGCAAATACTTGTAAAAATTAAATCTGTTTAATTAATGATTTATAATTATGTAATAATAAAAACATTAAATAATAATAAATAAAAATAACAATACATACCTTCTTTGTAATTATAAGAACTTGATAAAAGTGGATATTAAATTGAGAGAACAACAGAATAATTCTGCTTGTTGCTAAGTGAAACTCAACCAGAGATGACTTGCAAGTGAAGTAAAAATTATCTATAAATTGGGAGAATAAGAGAATAATGCTCTTAGTGTGTCCTGCTGAGTTGGCTGATATCTCTTTCAGCAGGGTGATTTCCTTTGCTGTGTTTGTTCTAGAGCATTAAATAATAAAGTGATGGATATTTTGGCAACATACTCTAAACTAAATACTAGAACTTTTTCCAAATTACGTGATAGGATATATATCAATAAAAGAAAATATTATATGCTTGTTTGCTTAAAGATAAATTAAAACGGTTGAATTCAGTGGAATTTCATGTAATACTTTTAATTAGAAGTTGTATATAAAATTTCCTTTGCTGTGTTTGTTCCAGTTCTTCAGTGGCCGACTGTGTATCTATGTATTAAATAATCTCTCTCTCTCTCTCTCTCTCTCTCACACACACACACACACACACACACACACACACACACACACACACACACACACACACACACACACACACACACACACACACACACACACACACACACACGTGTGTGTGTATAAAAATAACATACTCTAAACTAAATACTAGAACTTTTTCCAGATTACATTATAGGATATATATCAATATTATATGCTTGTTTACTTAAAGATAAATTAAAATGGTTGAATTCAGTGGAATTTCATGTAATACTTTTAATTAGAAGTAGTATATAATGGTACTGATATTAATATTATAATTAATATATAATGGTACTGATATTAATATTATAATTAATATTAATATCAGTATATCCTGCAGTTGTGATGCTACACCTGTCCAGTCCATCTTGAAAAGAATGAGCATTTTAATTATTGGTTGGTGATAACATTTGTGATTTTTCTGTACCTTCCTAAATATAGACAAATTTTTACTGAGTATGTCTTTTGATGTTTTTTCCCAGAGTTATAGCATTATTGCACCAATCAAGCACAGCACCACCTTATTTGTTACTGTTTTTCAATGGAAATAGCATATTTCACAAGTTCTGCTATGAAATATTTCTTCCATTTATTGCTGGCTGTTTTTGTTATTTTCTGTGTAGCTTTAGAAATGTCGTGAAGTGATAGATTGATGTTTATGTGAAATAATTATTTTTCAATATGTAATTAATCTTGAGGCATTTTTTGCACACATGTTTTTAAACTAACTTTCTGTTTCATAGTGTGTTTAGTCTTTTGGTTTCATATTTGATGCAATCATTTCTGTTCAGACAGATATTTTTCTAATCTAAGTTAGATATTGTGTATTCTTCTCTCCTCTGTTATTATTATTATTGTTGTTGCTCTTATATTATTTCTCCCTGATTGGGGGATTCCACTCTGTGACGGGTACTGCTACCAAGGGTGGTTGTAATAATCTGGTGTTACTGTCGGTCGAGGAAATCTCTCACTATCCTACAGGTGTTCAGGATTGCGACTTTCTGGAGTTTCTTGTAGGTGTTCTCTGGGAGACCTATTGCTGCTAGGCTGCTATGTAGATTCTTTGGTGCCATACCAGTGGTTGACATGATGATTGGGATGGTTGATACTTCTTGCATGTGCCGCATCTCCTTGATCTCATGTCTCAGGTTCGTGTACTTCCTAATTTTTTCCTCATGGGTTTTCTGGACATTGCTAGTGTTGGGCACTGCTATGTCAATCAGGTAGGTAGCCTTTTCCATCTTGTCCACAAGGGTTATGTCCGGTCTGTTGTGTGGGATGGTCTTATCCGTTATTATGGCACAGTCCCAGTACAGCTTGTGGTTCGGGACTCTAGTACTGCCTGGGGTTCGTACTTGTAGTATGGTACACTTTCTTTGGTCAACTGGTATTTCCTCGCTAGCTTCCGATGTATTATCCTGGCTACCTGGTCGTGTCTATGAGTGTACTCTGTCTGGGTGATCACCTTGCACCCTGTGGTGACGTGTTAGATCATTTCTGAGGACAGGTGGCATCATTGACATGTGTCATCTGACATTCCAGGCTCCTTTGCGATGTATTTTCTATGGCTTCTGGTGTTGATTACCTGGTCTTGGATGGCCAGCACGAATCCTTCAGTCTCGGGGAAGAGCATCCCGTTATTATTATTATTATTATTTATGTATTTGACAAAAGATTGCATTAAGAATGCATTAATTAAGAACATCAGGTAAAAGCCGAACTGGGTGGTAGTGATCACTGTGTACTTATGTGTGATTTACTTAAAGACATAACTACTGTCAAGGGTAAAGGGAAGAGCTTTTGCTTTCATAAGGTTACTGCAATGGTCTCAGATAGTTTTTAAATTCTATAGAATGGGACCATCTGATGATGTTACCAATGGTAAATTCTAAATGGGAAGCATTCTGGGAAGTAATTGTAGACGCTACTAGGCTTTTCATACCAACTAAAAATACTGTTCAAGACTTAGACTTAATTGGATGTCAGATGAACTAATGAGATTTGTCGCAGAGAAATTAAATGCTTGGGATGCATATCAGGTGATAAAGAAGCCTATGGTAGACATAAACTAGTCTGCAAGCAAGTCACAAAGTATGTTAGGCAAGCTAAGACAGATTACAAGAAGTCTCTGGCAAAGAAAAGAAGCAAAGACTTCTTTACTTATGATAACAGTAGAAGGAAGATATTGAATCACATTGGTCCACTTGATATTGATGGTTTAACTAGTGATGGTCCTGCTCAGGTTGCTGACAAACTGAATTTATTTTGCATCTACATCTACATCTACCTTTTTATTAAATAAAATTATGCTATGTAATCAACTTCAAGTATGATGCAGTGATTTACTATGTGCAGACCTGATGCAATGCACTAATTGTATGTGGAAGTTTTCCATAGTCTGAGGCTTTCAGCCCTAAATTTTTATTGAGTTTTGAACTACTATACACTGTTTGGCATCTCTCATATTGTGGAATGAATTTCACAACTGGGTTGTTAGTCGTTATACTGCATAGATGAATGGACCACATTTTAGGAGGGAATTAGATCTGTTGGAAGGGTTGTAGAGAATCACAGAAAAAATAGTTGCAACATTAAAAGGTATTCTTACTAAGAAAGACTGAATTCTGTATATTGCAATATCTGGAAACAAGGCATCTACGTGGAGATAAAATTGAGTTCTTTAACCTTTTCTCAGTAAAGGATAATTTTGCCTAGACTGCAAAGGAGTTTACTGACATATGGGTTAGTGCAAATTGCACCATTTTTATGTATGTAGGTATAAAATGATCATCTACCAAGGTAGATGAATCGGTGTCATTTTAATTATATCTCATATTGTGGATACTTTAAAATGAGTTGCCATGGTATTACACTACCTCAAATAAGTAATGCTTCACCAATGGAGAAGACTATTGTTACTTATTCTCGGCAGATACCACCACCCAGATGGCACCATTTCAAGGCTTTTTGGCCTCTCTTCGGTGGGTGGGCAGGTACCCTGGTGTTGCAGTAATGACAACCCAGTTATGAAGTATAACACCACAATATGAGAGACATCACTCATATTTCTCCTATTTCAAGGCCAAAAAGCCTTGAAATGGTGCCATCTGGGTGATGGTATCCTCCGAGAATAAGTAACACTAGTCTTCTCCATTGGTGAAGTGCTACTTGTTCGAGGTAGTGCAATACCATGGAAATGCATTGTAAAGGTATTCACAATATGAAATATAATTAAAAGGATGTCAATTCATCTATATCTTGGTAGATGATCATTTTATACCTACACATATAAAAATGATGCAGTTTTCACTAACCCATATGTCAATTTTCTGAGGTATGTATGTATGTGTTTACATATGACTAATGTGTATGGCAACACAAAAATAGCTTTGAAAATTGGAAGACAAGATTGAATTTGTTGTCTATAGGTGGCCAATTCCTAAGAGAAGTATATTCTCTTAGGCTTATAAAAGCCAAAATTCTTCTGTAATTTCATATATGGCAGTTTGTAATTTTATATCCTTGCAATTTTTTCAGTTATCCAAATTAAATATTTCTGTTCAGTAAAGTGTTATTTTCTTAATTTTTAATTTTTATAGCTTAATTTTTATAGCTGTGCAAACAGTATGCCCTTTGTATTTCTTGTTTGACTTTAATGTATATTTACTTTTATGATTAAGGTATGATATTGCTATGAAAACTCTTTGGACTGAATATTTTACAACTTTCTAATTGCTCTTTTGTAATAATTAAAGTTTGTCTTATCTTCTAATATAGTTTTATTCATAAAATGTGCTTTTAAATGTTTAATGTCAGGGAATGTATTAAATTTTTAAATTACCAAAGCAGTATTTTTGTAACAGATAGTTAATTAATATTTATAAATTTTCAGTGTCCAATATCAGCTTCCTTATTGAGATTAGAAACTCCTGATTTAAATCAGCTTGCAGTTCGCTGTTTTCTGGGTAAATTATTTTTTTTTTATTCTTATTTTTAAGCAGTTACAAGAATTACAGGAATTAATACAAAAATATTACTTTTTTAATAAGAAATATACATGTTTAAATTGTTTTTCAGCTCTGATGAAGTATATGGGAGATTATCCTATGGATGATGGTCAGACAGCAATTGAATGTGTATATACAGTACTGGTAGTAAGTAATTTTGAATATTAATAACATTTAGCATGTTAAATAAAAATCTTGTCCTTGCCTGACATAGAGAATCTGGTTGATCTTTACAAATCAGTACCTTTAATATTTTTACAATACAAATAATTTGAAAATTGGATAATCTGAATGGTTGTTCAGTATGGAGAGTTAATTAAAATTTTCCTACATAATTTAAACTGTAATTTATCAGGAAAAAGTTCACATCGAGGCAGTAGGGGATCCAAAAAAAAAAAAAAAAAAAATATGACAGGAGGAGCACCATTTGTGATGGGGGGGCACCATTTTGTGCACAGAACAAAACAAATACGACACTCAAACATAATGTGATTGGCAGACACAGGCACACAGCTAAAGTCAGAATTACTTTGAAGTAAGGAATTACTTTGGTTGTGCATAAACATTATGCACGACCAAACTGCATGACACCTTAAACTAGAATGACGATCACATCAGCATCAGTGCTGCCAACTGTAGTCAGTTGAAAATAGCTGAGCCACATTGCAAAAATAGATAAAATCCTATGTTAACAATAAAAAAAAAATTTTTTTTGTAGCTAAAGCGAATTTAAACGATTGGTGTATATTCTCCAAAAAATAATGGGGGCATGTGCCCCTACCCTGAATCTGCCACTGCATTGAGGCATGGGAACAGTTACCATTTCTGTTGTAAAAAAAAAAAAATAGCTAATATGTATAATAATCTCCACTTGCTCTCCATTACTGGAGAGCAAGTGGAGATTGCATCATGTTAATTTAATTGTTGTGTACAGAATATGATATCCTGAAAATATCTATCATTAAATTTAAGGTCCTGAGCATGGTCAGGTACACTATATATCATTCATTTGTACATACAAATTGAAATTTCCACAGTTGCTTGTTGAATAGACTTCTGTAATTTGACACAGTTGGTTTCAGAATAAAGTACTTCAGAATGATCCCACAGAAATAAATGTGGGATGGTTAAGGTAAGTGACCATGCTAGAAAAGGAGCATCATTGAACTGAGAGATGAGGTGACCTCAGAATATGCTGTATAGGACTGCCATGCAATTGGTGTGGGCTGTGGCCCTATCTTGTGGATACCACATATTATTCTTGGTTAGCTAACACTGAAACGTTGTAATTGGCAGGATTGTCTGTAGCATCCCTACATACAGCTCTGAGTTGTTGTCGTTGTTGTTATTGTTGTGCCATTGTCAACTGTGAAGAAAATGGACCCAAGATGCCTTTGACATACAGGGTGTCTCAAAAATATTGGTACAAATGCTTAGGGGAGGTAGGTAAAGAAATGTGAATCACATAGGAACCCATAACCGGAAACGTCACGGGAAAGTAGTAGTAGCAGAGGCACAAGAAGCAGAAATGACACAAGACAGTAATTAGTGGCAAACATTTGACATAATATTAACAATGGAGTACGAGATGGATGCATTTCATGATGTTACAACAGATGCTCGAAGGTTCCACCATGAGACACGATGCATGTGTGACACCGACGCAGCATGGATTGGCGGACACGGTCGAACACACCTGGAGTTTCTTTGACAATAGCAGCAGGGCAGACGAGTCTTGCCACAAGATCCATTTCTGTCTCCACAGGCGATTCATACACGATAGATTTGAGGGCTCCCCACAGAAAGAAATCAAGGCTTGATAAATCAGGTGAGCGTGGGGCCAGGCAATGGGTCCACCACAGCCAATCGCTCGACACCCAAAATGTCTGTTCAAATGGTTACGAACACACCTTCCATAATGGGCAGGTGCCTTGTCATGTTGAAACCAAATGTTGCATCTCACATTTGCTGGAACATCGTCAAGTAACCCTACTAGAACTTGTTCAAGAAAGATCTGATATTTAGCGGAGTTCATGCGGAATGGTAACAGGTATGGGCCGACTAAGCAGTCACCGACTATACATGCCCACACATTTATTGTGAAGCAATGTTGTGCCGCATGGGGGCGCACACTGTGTGAGTTGTTGTGAGCCCACACATGAGCATTGTGCTGATTGAAAAAGCCTTCCCGAGTGAAATAAGCCCTCATCCGTGAACAAAACATAGGCTGGAAAATTCAGCTGGAAAGTCTTGAACACTTTCTTGGAGTAACCACTGCGCAAAAGCCACACGTGCAGGATGATCTTGGGGTAGCAGTAACTGAACCCTTTGGAGATGAAAGGGGTGTAAGGAATCGTTGTGCCAGACACGCTGCACACTGCAACAAGACACTCCTAAGGCAGAGGCAACGGCACGTGTGCTGGTAGTAGGATTATTCTGGACGGCATTCAACACACTTTCTTCTATGGCTGGAGTTTGCGTCGAACGTGGTCTGCCCGCACTACTCCTGTTACTTCTGAATGACCCATAATCACACAAATTTTGATGCACACACACGCAAACAAACGGTGGTCCGGTACATGTCTGTCTGGGAAGCGTTCTCCATAAATTCATTGAGCGGCTCATCCATTGCCCTCTGCTAATCGATACACTAGGTGCATGTCTGCCAGCTCACAGTTTGTATATCGATGCATGCTCTTCATGCGGCGACTACTGCTTGAATGAGTAAACCAGAAATTTTCCCTCTTGCGAACTGATGAACAGTGCCGTCTACTGACTTACGGTGAAGTTTTCGGTTATGAATTCCTATGTGATTCACATTCCTTTAGATGTTACCTACCTTCCCTAAACGATTGTACCAATATTTTTAGACACCCTGTATATGTTGCACTATATCATGTTTTTTTTTTTTTTTTTTTCTTACTGTGTATTGGACTTTTTGTATGGAAAAAGAGAATTATCAGATGACTAGTACCAACATATACAGGATATGTTGGTACACAACAGGATAAGAATACCTATATCATATTTTACCAGCAGGTATTGCAAATGAAGGCAGAAGCAGACAGATAGACAACTCATGGATATCATAACAATAATATGACTCACCTGTCTGTCTGCTTCTGCCTTCGTTTACAATACCTGCTGGTAAAATATGATATAGGTATTCTTATCCTGTTGTGTAGCAAGTTTTTACATAATGTGCAAGAAACAGGATTGTATATGAGTGGAACTTCAGATTGGCATGTAGAATGTAGTTTACTGTCAGTAGAGAGGTACTGATGTATAAGCCAGCTAGCCAGCTGCCTTTTGATCATCATGGACTCCTGAAAATGGCTGCCTGAACTGCAGCAAATGTTCTGGTATTCTTGCTGTTTTTGCTGGTCCTGGTGGTGGCTAATAATAAACTCAACTTGTCTCTCTTTCTCTCCATTGTTTTGTCAATTTTCATATGTCATTGTCATGAATTCAGATTTCATGAAAGCTTTCATGAAATCTGAACTCTTGGCAGATTGCATGGAGAATCAGAATAACTGATTTAGCTTCAGCATATAGTTCCACTGCTTTTACATGCTGTACAATAGGCCAGTATTCCATGATAAACTAAACTCCAATATGCTTTCTTTTGTGTGATAGTATTCTCATGTGCCATCAACCAAGTTTCACTACCTTTGACAAAACAAATGCCAGATGTTCCTGTAGCTTTTAGAATACATCCCTGTATTAGGATACATTGTGTTACATCCCTATAACATCACTGAAAATTCAACCTTTATTATAAATATAATATAATGAACAGTAATAGTAATACTAATTACCAGTAATTTGAATAGAGTGTCATGAGTTTTTTTAGAAGCTTCCCAGTCCTGTAGTATTAAAATAAACTAATATATTGAAGTTTCTGAATTCATTTATGGAAATCAGTTTTTGGACTGGATTAGGGTTCCAACATAAATTTGTAAATTTTAATGAAATACTAGAATTGCTTACAAAATATCAAAAAGCCTGCAATGAAATGGATCTGGAAAAAATAACAATTCTGATAATTTTTAAGGTACATAGGAGAATGAAATTACAAAATCTGTTTTTAAAATAACTACAGTGACATGGAACAAATAAAGCCAAATCTTATCTTATTAATTGAATAGTAATCCCTTTTCAACATACTACAGAAACACAAATGATTGGTTATGCCTTTAGAGCACTAGTTTCAATAAAATTCCTGTCAAAACAGAACACTTCAAAAAACAAGATTAAGTAATATAGTCTAGGACTGTCATTGGTGTGGGCTGTGGCCCATCTTATTGATACCACATATTGTTGGTTAGCCAACACTGAGATATTGAAACTGATGACATATAACCAGTAAAACTTTATCTCTAAATCTGGGCTGAGTTATACATATTCCTTCACTGACCATTACTTTTGTATCTGAGATAATCTTGATTTCTAGATGATTCTTGAAGGTTAGTTTACGTTACCTACACTTCTGCTATGGATATTGTGTTCTTATGGATGGGTAGAAGTCCTGGAATCAAGTACATCTGTGTTATCAGTTATTATTCTTGCTGAGTCAGGGAAAAACTGAAGATATAGGTGATATTTTCTTGTGTTCATGCATTTGTCTAAGAATGATATAAACATTATTTAATATTCTTTTCTGTACTTACATAAGAGTTTAATTAATATTAGAGTGTTTTTATTAAATCATTTATATTAGAGTATTTTTTATTAAATTTATAACAATAAACATGAATTTTTAATGAATTGTATAATATAATGCATAGTACTACTACTACCTACTGTTACATTACATGGGAGCAGTGTAGCATTATTATTGTACTTATGTTTCTCCTAGTTTAGTGTGGTAATTTTAATTTAGAATTAAACTAAAATCATGCCTCAGGATAGAACAAAGAGCTAATAGCATTTGGCTTGGGGAAGAACTGTCAAGGGCCATTCTCCTTGAATGGCCCTTGGCAGTTCTTCCTCAAGCCCAGTGCTGTGATGTTATTTGTTATTTGGTTTTTAGGAGCATTAGCAACTAAGGCCATATTGCTCCGGGATATGCGGTGGTCATTCCCTGACCTTTCCGCATTCTCCGTATTTGGTGGTGACGGGCTCGAACCCCGGTCTAATCAAGAAGCGTGTGCTATGCACTGCTGCTCCTTCCCACCTGGCTACGGAGGCGCCCCAGTGCTGTGAGCAGGGCTTTATAGTCGGGTACGGGACATGATACTGCCAAGGGGGATGTCTTTGTGTGTGCACGATGTAAGGAGTGCAAGGAAATCAGGCGACAACTCAGCGTTGTTATGGGCCTTTATGAGAGCTTGAAGGACAGGGTGGATGCCCTCGAAGGAAATAAATTGAGGGGCCCATCAAGCTCTCAGCTGCCCACATCAACGCCAGAGCTTGCACTTGGTCATCAGGCAACACAGAGGCAGTCCCCTAGGCAGAATGCGCTGGTCCCACAGGAACTAGTAGTTGTTGGTGACTCTATTGTCAGGGAAACGGGGAACATGCTTTGTAAAAAGGATAGGTGGAATAGGACCAGGGTATGTCTGCCAGGGGCAAAGGTTGATGACGTTGTGCGGATATCATCTTTTAAGGGCACAAAAGGTGATATAGTTGTACACGTTGGCACTAATGATATTAAGAGTAGGAGACCGGCGGAATTACTTAGCAAGTACAGGTCACTGTTGAAAAAAAGCTGTGAATTAGGGTTGAACTTGAAAGTGTCTGCAATTCTGCCCAGACACGATAGGAGGGAGTATATGATGAGAGCCTTGTTGATCAATTCGGCCCTGGAGGGATTGTGCAAGGCTCAAGGGGTAGAATTTTTTTCAGCCTGGACTGTACTTGTTAACAGGAGAGATTGCTTCTACAGGGATGGGATACACTTAAATAGAAAGGGTGCAAGAATTTTTGCTGATGCTGTCGAGGCAGTGTTAGGTGGGTCGGAAAACTGCTAGTTGGGGGGGGGATACAAGGACTAATAGATTAACAGTAGCCACTGGCAGAGGTGGAAGTGATTCTTGCACTGCTTCTATTGAAATGAGCAGAAGCCTGGAAAACAAGATGCAGGATATTTCAGAGACTGCTGGTAGTCATTGCGGTACAAGTAAACACATGGGTTGTGTTAGGGTAGCTAAGAATAGAAAGAGGTGCATGTATACCTGCGTGTACACCAATGCTAGGAGTTTGGTAAATAAATTTGATGAATTTGAGGTATTGCTCAAAACATCAAAGGCAGATATTGTTGGGATATCAGAGACGTGGTGTCACACAGATATAAGTAATGCGGAACTGGAATTTGGGGAATACAATGTGTATAGAAAGGATAGACAGGACAGGAGGGGAGGAGGGGTTATGCTATTAATTAAGAAACACATAAAGTCCAAGGAAGTGAAGCCAGTCGACATCGATGGACAGGGCAGTGTCGAGTCAGTCTGGTGTGACATAAGCATAGGGAAATCAAAATTGAGAGTAGGAGTGTGCTATAGGCCTAATGACTCTGATGAGTATAATAAGATATTGTACAGGGAAATAGAGTGGGCCAGTAAATCAGAGAGTCTTATAATGGGGGATTTTAATTTCCCAGATATTGACTGGAATTTGTGGATTGGTCACTCGCACACTAGCAAGGCTTTTGTGGATTTATTGGATGATTGTTTTCTACATCAGCATGTTCGTGAGGCAACAAGAGGGAGCAATACTCTTGATCTGATTATCAGTAGTGATTCTTCATGCATTAAGAATCTGCAGATAAATGAACCACTAGGTGGCAGTGATCACAGTGTGTTGAAGTGGGATTTACTCAAGGAGGTAACTACCATCAGAGGTAAAGGGAAGGGTTTTTGTTTTCGTAAAGGCGACTATGATGGTCTGAGACAGTATTTAAATTCTATACAGTGGGACCAACTGATGATGTTACCAACAGCAAACTCAAAATGGGAAGCATTCAAGGAACTAATCTTGGAGGCTACCAGGCTTTACATACCAACTAAGAAATATTGTTCAAGGTTTAGGCCTAAATGGTTGTCAGATGAATTAATGAGACATGTGGCAGAGAAGAAAAATGCATGGGATACATACAAATTAATGGGTGACATGGAAGCCTATGATAGATATAAGTTGGTCTGTAACCAAGTCACAAAGGAGATTAGGCAGGCAAAGGCAGACTACGAAAAATCCTTGGCAAAGGATGCAAAGAAAAACAGAAAAGAGTTCTTTACATATTTGAACTCGAGAAGGAAAGGGATGAATCAGATTGGTCCACTGGATATTGATGGTTCAACAGTTGAGGATCCTGCTCAGGTGGCTAACAATCTAAACGAGTATTTTGCATCTACATTCATGCATGAGGAGTTATTCAGGAAGGAGAATGATGTAGGTAAAGTAAACATTGGCAGTGAGCTGGATGATTTTGTAATAACTGAGAGGAAAGTGGAGGAGAGATTGTTGAGGATAAACATAAAAAAGGCACCTGGGGTGGATGGGATCTATCCAGTTATATTAAAGGAGGCAGCAAAGGAAGTATGCAAACCCCTAGCCATAATTATGAGAGCTTCTTTGGACTCAGGGGAGGTACCCATAGACTGGAGATGTGCAAATGTAACCCCAATTCACAAAGGATCAAAGGCTGACACAAGTAATTATAGACCTGTTAGTTTAACTTCTGTTCCAGGTAAATTAATGGAGGCACTGGTTAAAGAAGCACTGCAGGATCATCTAGACAAGAATTCAGTTATAGCTCAGACGCAGCATGGTTTTGTTAAGGGCAGGTCTTGCCTGACCAATTTGATTGGATACTATGATGTAGTCACAAAAGAACTGGATGCAGGGAATAACTTTGATATTATATATTTGGATCTTAGAAAGGCTTTTGATACTGTTGCACATGGAAGACTGCTGCACAAATTGGAGCAGTGTGGCATTGGAGGCAAATTGCTGCTATGGATAAGGGGTTGGTTGAGTGGCAGAAGACAGAGAGTGGTAATCAATGGACACTGCTCAACGTGGACTAATGTTATTAGTGGAGTTCCTCAAGGTTCAGTGTTGGGTCCGTTGTTGTTTTCGGTGTTTATGAATGATATTGATGATGGGATATCAAGTTTAATGTCCAAGTTTGCAGATGATACAAAGGTTGGCAGGGTTGTTAAGGACACTACTGACGCTATGCTGCTGCAACAGGATCTGGAAAGGTTGAACAGATGGGCTGAGAGGTGGCAAATGAAGTTTAACATTGACAAATATAAAGTACTACATATGGGAAACAGTAACCCCAGAGCAACGTATCAACTCTGCGGTACTACACTGACAGTGGTGGAGAATGAAAAGGACCTGGGGGTAATTGTGCAGGCAGATATGAAGTTCTCTGAGCAGTGCAGACGAGCTGCAAGAGTAGCTCATGGTGTCTTGTCAATGATATACAGGAATTTTTCTAGCAGGGATAAGGAGGTGATTATTCCCTTGTATAAGGCAATGGTTAGGCCACATCTTGAGTACTGTATACAGGTCTGGAGGCCTCATTTCAAGAAGGATGTAGAACTGCTGGAACGGGTACAGAGAAGGGCAACAAGATTAGTGAATGGAACAAAGGGTTGCTCTTACGAAGAAAGGCTTAAGTTTTGCAAATTACAGAGTCTGGAGACTAGGCACCGGCGAGGTGATCTGATAGAGGTGTATAAGGCTTTGAATGGTTTGAGCATGCTCAATGCCAATGGGATTCTTCATCTTGCTCAGAATAATCACCTCAGAGGGCATAAATTCAAATTGAGGAAGGACGGATGTCGGATAGATGTGCGGAAATTTGCCTTTAGCCAGCGGGCAGTTGGTTTGTGGAATAGACTCCCATCGCTTGTTGTTGAAGTTGATAGTCTAAACAAATTTAAGGCTCAGCTGGACAGGTATTTCGAACAAACGGAGGGGTGAAATGGGAGTAGTGGTTTTTTTTTTTTTTTTTTGGCTGATGCTGAATAAGCTTGCTTTCTTGCATCATATGCCTCTACTAATGCTAATGCTAATAGTATGCACTACTTGCAGCATGTTTGCAAAGCTATTTGTAGTAAGATGTGGTACAGCCAAAGGGGATGCCTTTGTGTTTGATGCAAAAAGAGTGAGATAATAAAGTAGAAATTCAGCATTCTGATGGGAAAATGTGAGGGCTTGAAGAGGTGTAGCCCCCAAAGGAATTACAACAAGGGGGCCTATAAAATACTGAAGTGCCAAACTTAATACTAGAGCTCACATTCATGCATCAGACAGAACACTAGGAGGATGTCCAAATGTGGAAAGTATTGGTCTCGCAGGAAGAAGCCATTGTTTGTAACTCTGTTGTCAGGGAAATAGGAAATATATTGTGCAAAAAGGATAGATGGAATAGGAGCAGGGTGTGTCTTACAGGGACAAAAGTCAATGATGTTAGAGAACAGTTATCATCAAAAGGTGATATTGGACACCTTGGTACTAATGATATCAAGAATAGGAATCTGAGGATTTTACTAAACAAATACAGAAAAATTATGATAGAAAACCATGTTTAGGATTAAATTTAAAAGCGTCTGGGATTTTGCCTAGACATGATAGGAGGGAGTATATAATGAGAGCCTTATCAACCAGTTTGGCTCTGGAGAGTTTGTGCAGCACTGAAGAGGATTTTTCTCACCATGGTCTGTACATGTTAACAGGAGAGGCTCTTTTTACAGAGATGAGACACACTTAAATAGAAGGAGTGCAAGCAGAGCCAGCCCCAAAATTTGCAGGGCCCTATTCAAGAATTACTTTCGGGGCCCTGTTTGTTATTTCCTTATTTCCGTGCTTCCGTAGCCAGGTGGGCAGGAGAGCAGCAGTGCGTAGCACATGCTTCTTGATTAGACCGGGATTCGAGCCTGTGACTACCAAATATGGAGGATGCGGAAAGGTCAGGGAATGACCACCGCATATCCCCAGAGCAATATGGTCTTAGTTGCTAATGCTCCTAAAAAACCAAATAACAATCCTTATTTCCATAAGTTAAAAACTATACAGATTTTACTGAAAGTGAGTATAACATAAAAATTACATTTTTAAATGACATCCTATGTTCGATACCACAAAACATACACTGAGAATGAAGTTGAAGTATATGATCTACTTCTAGCAATTTTCAAGTCAACTTGTGCAAGTGCTCTTAGAGTGATAATAATGTGGGTAGCTAGACATTAAGACAGAGGTAGGCTCGTTAATAGAAATGCAGAAAAGATGTGGATTATATTATTATTTAGACCATTTGAGTTTGGGGCCTGTTCGACAGAACTGGTTGAATATGTTTGTGGCTGGTCCTGGGTGCAAGGATATATGGTAATGCTATCGAGGTAGTGGTAAGTGGGTTGGAAAACTGCTAGTTGGTGGAGGGGGGGGTAATACACAGATTAATAGTTTAATGGGAGCTGCAAGAAAATCTTTGTGAAACAAGCAAATATATGGCTGTGTTCGCTAAGAGGAAAAGCAGCACACACATATACATGCTAGTACACTAATGTTAGGACTATAGTAAATGAATTTGAAGCATTGGTTAAGTCGTTAAACGTAAACACTATAGGAATATTAGAAACACAGTGCCACTCAGACATAGGGGATGAAGTTCCAATATCAATATGTGGAGTGCAATGTATACAAAAAGAGCAGGAGGGGAAAAAGTTATGCCCTTGGTTAAGAAGCACATAAAATCTTAGGCAGGGCACTCAGTTGACATGAGCTGCAAGGATAACATCAGATTAGTCCAACATAAACATTGGTAAACCATAAATGAAAGTGGAAGAGAAATTAGTGAAGCTTAAAAAAGTAAATAAGACACCTGTGTCTGATGGAATCTATACAATTATATTAAAAGAAGCAGAAAAAAGAGGTAAGCAAACTTTTAGCATAATTATGAGAGAATTCTTGGTTGTTGTTTGTTTGTTATTTGGTTTTTAGGAGCATTAGCAACTAAGGCCATATTGCTCCGGGATATGCGGTGGTCATTCCCTGACCTTTCTGTATCCTCTGTATTTGGTGGTGATGGAGAATTCTTGGTGAGGTCCCTACAGATTGGAGATGTACTCTTCTATTCACAAGTGGGGAAAATAAAGGGACAAAGTGAGTAAATACAGACCTATGCTGGATCAACTTGACAGCAATACTGTTATAACAATCACAACACAGATTTGTTAAGGGGAGATCTTTTAATTAACAATATTTATGAAGGCACATCTAGTTTAGTGGCTAAGTTTGCCCATGATACAAGGGTTGGCAGGGTGGTTAATGAACAGGAATCATTGTGTGCTTCTGCAACAAGACCTACAGAAACTATGTAGATGACTTGAGAAGTAGCAATTGTGGTTTAGCATTGATAAATTCAAGGTACTGAAATTCAGGTAGCAGTAACCCCAATTAGGTACTATCCCACTCAAATAATGTAGAATGAAGGTAGATCTAGGGATAATTGTACAGTCTGATGTGAAGTTCTCTGAGCAGTGTAGCCAGGCCGCTGTGACAGCTCATGGGGTTTGTTGCCAGCATGGACAAGGGATGATTTTTCTGCTGTATATGTAGTGGCTAGGCTGCATATTGAGTACCACATACAAATCTTTAAGCCTCATTTTATGAATGATGTGGGTCTGTTGGAACAGATGCAGAGAAGAGCAATAAGATTAGTCAGGAGACACAAAATAATACTAAGACCAAGAAACACTTCAGTTCTGTAAATTGCAGCATTTGGAAACTAAGTACCTGTGAGGTGACCTGATTGAAGTATTTAACACTTTAGATGATGTAAATTGAATGCTAATGGAATCCTTACTTTTTCTTGGATGGTTTTCATAAGGGGAGGGGACATCAACTTAAATTGAATTGGTTATCAGATAGAAATGTGAAAATTAGCTTTCAGCCAGAGGGTAATTGATTGTTGGAATAGATTAGTACAGTTTAGTACTAGAATAGACTAGGACACATCTGGCGTTGTGGAAGTGAATAATTTGAATAAATTTAATAAAGAGTTAAACAAATTATTAGAAGGAATGGGCAAATTATGTGAATGTTTGTTTTTTTTTTTTTTTCTTGGCTGATGCTGTGTGAGTGTGCTTTCTCATACTAAAAATTGGAGAAAAGTAGAAATTTTTAAATTAGATATAGAGAAACCTTCTTATTTTTTTTATATAAATACACTGACTGAAAGTGTGGTTGATAATAACTGATAATACTGCATGCACTTAAAATAAAACATTTTTAAATTGTCGATTTCTTATGGTAATTTCATACTTCCAAATGAGGGTTTTTACTTGGAAACTTAAGTACAGTATTGCACTATAAATGGACAATAAGAAATGCCTAAGCTAAAGACTGAAAGCCTCTAATGTACATACTTAACATCAATAAGAATGTCACATGGTCAAATCTGTATTTTGATTTCAATGAGCTTAGTAAAGGAGATAGTAACTTCTTTAAGCTTATCATTTTTTTACAGTTTATGGTATTCTTGCAGTTAAAGAATTTAAGACTGCAGTAAACTGTATTTTTGTTTATGCCAATGTGCTTGCATTTAACATTTAACCAACAGTCACCATACAAAGTTTTTAATTTCATATTTTGAGGAAGTAAAAAGCTTTGTTCTAATGTGCATCCCTTAAGTTATGTGGCTAAATAAATCCTGGAAATTTTCACTTGAGTGAAAACCAGCATTTGTTATGCTATTTTCTATGGAAAATGATTTCTGATCAGCCTAAAGAAAATTTTTATTTTTTTGTGTACTTCTTCTGTGGGTTATGAAGAATACAAATGAATTTCATTCAAATTCCTCTCCACAGTGTTTATGTCTGTGAGTTTTCCAAGTACAATTAGCATTTTATTGATATATTTTATGTTTCTGAATGAGGTAAAATAGGGGAGAAATGCACATCTTCCATAATTACTATCAGATTAGCCTGTTGTAAGCTTAATTGTCTAATTGGATGCATCACAGAAGTAAATAAGTAGCTCATTGTTTTCCAAACAATGTATTTAATGGTGCTCCTTTAACTTAGCAACATTTTCATTTCATTCTCCTTCTCCACACCCTTTTCTTTGGGAAGAAGGGGATGTAAGAAGCTGGTCCACTGCATTAGCTAGTTCCTTTGTGAAGTATGCTAGTGTGTATTGTCAAAAAAGTCTGAAAGCCGAAATTTTTTAATATCCATTTTTGTTGACGTAAACATACCTTGTATTTGAAACTGTGATATAATAAAGCGTGATATATTAAGATTGCATTGTATTCAACTTTTTAAATAACACTTGTTCTCAAGACTATTTGCAAAAGATAAATTATATTTCAGCTTATATTTCTTGCTGTCTAAAGTACTCTGAAAGCAGATGCTGCATTATCAGTGATTAAGCACATGCTATATTCAACTGACATACAGGGTGATTCACTACCAGTGCAACAAACTTGCAGGAGGTGTAGGGGGGCACAAAGACGAATCGGAATCACATAGCATTGCAGGGTCCGAAATGCCTTCGTCATGCGGTAGAGGACGTTGAACAGGAGGTCGCATGAACAGCGATCCCACTGGAAGTAAACATTTGTGAACCAGTTCCCGAGGCAGTAGGATGGACGAGTATTCAAACGTTGAACTGGCCAACATGCACCTCGCGTATGGAGCTGTGGACTGTAATGGGCACACCGCTCTGCACTTGTACCAGGAATGTTTCCCACACAGGCATGCCCCTCATCATACGATTTTCACACGTGTGCACAGAAGGTTACTTGAGACTGGTTGTTTCACGAGAGGTACCATGAATCGAGAGCGAATGACAAGGGTGCCAGACAATGAGGAGAATGTCCTACGTCTTGCAGAAGGCAATCCGAGTACGAGTACTCAAGCGATAGGCCAACGATTGGGTATTTCCCAATCCACTGTATGGAGTATACTGTCAACAAACCAAATGAGTTCATACCATCTGAAACGCGTCCAATCAGTGGAGCATGCAGATTATCCACTCCGGAGGACTTTTGCTACTTGGTTTCTTCAACAGAAATGGTTCGCAAATGCCGACTTCCAGCGGGATCGCTGTTCACGTGACCTCCCGTTCAACGTCCTCTACCACACGATGAAGGCATTTCGGACCCTGCAACGCTATGTGATTCCGATTCGTCTTTGTGTCCCCTACACCTCCTGCAAGTTTGTCGCACTGGTAGTGAATCACCCTGTATATGTGAATTCATTGCTTCACCGATGACTTGCTTTTCCTGAATTTGTGTTTTTTAATATTGTAGTCATTGTTTTGATCTTACAAATGTAAAGGTACAATTTCAGAAGTTTTTTGTATGTAAATAAGTACGCACTACACACAAGTATCAATAGATACACTGTAACAACCTGCATTTATCCCCTATTCATCGTAATCATCAATGTCGATGCACATTTTCTATTACTGAGGCACATGATCTTGCAACTGGTCATGTTTACACAACTTTGTGATCTTTTGCTTACTTTGTTGAAGGCATTTGCAGATTGATTCGAACAAGTGTCTTTCAAAAGGCTTCTTTACCTAAATGAAAAAGTGTTTTATATACTGTATGTTGTTATGAGTGATGTAGAGGGTCCAAACCTGCTCATTACTGAACTTGAAACTTGCTTGCACTTTTTCACAATCTGCAGAGGACTGAAATGAACATATGCTTTCCTTGTACCATTTACATAACACCAGACAATCAACACCAATGCCACAGGGAATGCTAGATTTCAGTAATCTGGGGCTGTGGTGCACATAAATACATAAAATGTTATACAAGCTGTCCATCATTGACATATTGATCTGGTCTTATATAACTACAAAAATGCTACTTATGTTATTACTTACAGCAGTCTGACTCACCTTTATTGTAGTGTGGCTTGCACTTTTTTTTAATTTTTCTAATTTCTTGAAAGCAGTTGTCATATTTTGATGATTGAGAAGTGTGGACCAACCTTTGTTGAGCAATATCAGGTTAAAAAAAATACCAATTGTGAAATGTAATTTTGTTGTCTTTTATCATGTACATTGTTTAAAAATACAAATAATACCATGAATGGACATTCAAATGAATAAAACCAGTGATATTAATTATTTTTAAAATAATGAACAGCAACCCATTTGTTGTCTGTTTATGTTATTATGTTAATTTAATTAAAGTTCAGTTTATTATGCTCTTTCAACTTGGCATTGCACTATTTTTTAAGACTTTATTATAGTATAAATGGCATGGGAAAGTGTTAACGTTGATAATCATAAAATTTGTTTCTGTGGAAACTTGCAAATATATAATGCTTCGATATATATGTAGTCCTGCATGCAATTCATTCAGTTTAATTCTTGATGAGCTCTGCTGCTAATGGTTTGTATCTTTTTAATTTAGTATTTCATCTTTAAAAGTGTCAGATAAAAGGAAAAGTCAGTGCAGAAGCCATGCTCTTGTAATAGTATGATGTCATTAAATTTCATTTAAAAATTTATGCAATTATATTTTTAAAAAATTAAAAAAAAAAAAAGGTTGTGGCTTAACTCTTGAATACTAGTGTAATTGTAATGTATGCATACTCTTAAATTTTATGATATTTTATCAGGTTTGCTATAATCACTCCCAACTTAAAGATGAAATTTACTGCCAATTGATGAAGCAGACAACAAGTAATAAAAGTAGCAAAGAGTAAGTAGCATTACATTAGAAACTGATAGTCCAGGTCTCTTTGTTTTTGTAGTCATTACTCTTTCTAATTGATGGATGCATATTTTGTTATAACATATTTTTGTAATAAAATGGCAACAAAAATTATTATTATTATTTTTTTGTATAGTATGGTGTCCTGCAAATATGTAATTCCCTTATGAATCAAAAATTGAATCAGATCATCCTGAAATATCTGAATTTAATTGAATAGTATGTTGCTTAATATATAGGGAATGGTAATAATGAAGTGATTATCTCATTGCAAAAGGCAATGGTTAGGCTACATCTTGAGTTGCAGACAGATCTGGAAGCTCCATTTTAAGAGGGATGTGGATCTGTTGGACTGGGTGCTCCTCACTTGGAAACTTGGCACTTGTGAGTAGGCCTGATTGAAGTGTTTAAGGCTTTATGTGAATGAATTGAGTAAGGCTTTAGGGTTTTACAGTTAATCACAAAAAATAAATAGCATTTACATATACCACAGTTGGGATGAATATGATTTAAATTTTTAAATCAAATTCTACATTCAAATAAATAAAAAAACTGCATCTGTTAAAAAAACATTTATTTAAATTTAATTAAATATTTGCATTGATATAGAGGGAAAAAGAAAAATTGGCCTTCTATGTGGGAACACGATCAGTATATTTTAACATATAAAGATATTTGGATGCCACGAGGACAAGACTAAGTGTTTGATGGACATTGCAATTTTCCAACATTCCAGAGACCTCTATTTATGACATTGTGCATCGTTTCCTTAACATGAATTATTGAAGAGGCTTCCATTTTTGGGGCACCTGCGTAGCCAGGTGGGAAGGAGCAGCAGTGCATAGCACACGCTTCATGATTAGACCGGGGTTCGAGCCCATGACCACCAAATACGGAGGATGCGGAAAGGTCCGGAATGACCACCGCATATTTCCAGAGCAATATGGCCTTAGTGGCTAATGCTCCTAAAAACCAAATAACAACAAAATAACAACAGCTTCCATTTTTGGACACAGCATGGGTTTGTTAAGTGGAAGTCCTGTCTGACCAATTTGATTGGATACTGTGATGTGGTCACAAAAGAACTGGATGCAAACAATAATTTTGATATCATATACTTGGATCTTAGGAAAGCTTTTGATACTGTTGCACATGGAAGACTACTGTATAAAACTGGAGCAGTGTGGCACTGGGGGCAAATTGCTGCTATGGATAAAGGATTGGTTGAGTGGGAGAAGACAGAGCGTGGTAATCAATGGACACTGCTCTTTGTGGACTAATAATATCATTAGTGGAGTCCCCCAGGGTTCAGTGTTGGGCCCATTGTTGTTTTGTATATTTATCAATGATATTGATGAAGGTATATCAGACTTAATGTCCAAGTTTGCAGACGATAAGAAGGTTGGCTGGGTTGTTAATGACAATAACGACGGTACGCTGCTGCAACAGGATCTATAAAAGTTTGGCAGATGGGTTGGGATGTGTCAACTGAAGTTTAACATTGACAAATGCAAAGTACTGCATATGGGTAGCAGTAACCCCAGAGTGCCAACTGTGTGGTACTATATTCAGGGTAGTGGAGAATGAAAAGGACGTAGGGTGATTGTGCAGTGAGATACGAAGTTTTCTGAGCAATGAAGATGGTCTGCAAGAGCAGTTTATGGTGTCTTGTCAATGATATACAGGAATTTTTCTAGCAGGGATAAGGAGGTGATTATTCCCTTGTATAAAGCAATGGTCAGGCCACACCATGAGTACTTTATACAGGTCTGGAGGCCTCACTTTAGGAAAGATGTAGAGTTGCTAGAATGTGTACAAAGAACGACAACAAGATTAACGAATGGGAGTAAGGGTTGCTCTTATGAAGAAAGGCTTATGTTTTGCTAATTACAGTGTCTGGAGAATAGGCACCTGCGTGGTGATCTGATTGAGGCGTATAAGGCCTTGAATGGTTTGAGCAAGCTCAATGCTGATTGAATTCTTCCTCTTGTCCAGATTAATTGCCTGAGGGGACATAAATTCAAATTGAGGAAAGACGGTTGTATAATAGATGTGCAGAAATTTGCCTTTAGTCAGCTGGTGGCCGATTATTGATTGCTGGAACAAACTTCCATCTGTCATTGTAGAAGTTGACAGCTTAAATAAATTCAAGACAGAACTAGACAAACATTTGGAGTGAATGGATGGGTAAAATGGGAAGGTATTTTTTTTTTTTTTTTTTGGCTGATGCTGTATAAGCTTGCTTTCTTGCATCATATGCCTCTACTAATGCTGATACTAATCCTGCAGTGGATTAATAATGGTTGCAGCTTACCTTTTTCCCTTTTTTACATTGTACACAAATGGAAGGCATTTGGCTGTGCCATAATTGTCAGGAAGACTATAAAATTTGATCAGTTATGTTACAGATAAAGTATGCCCAAAGTTACTAAAGAATCATTCATGGCATGTAAAAAATGTATGAAAGAAATTGTCCTTGTGTATATTGTAAAGTGACTTTTGTTTCAAAAGGGGGTTCCATTCACAGATCTCTCATCATTTAGAGCTTGAAGGACAGGGTGGATGCCCTCGAAGGATTACAAGTGAGGGGCCCATCAAGCTCTCAGCTGCCCACACCAATACCAGAGCTTGACCTTGGTCATCGCGCAACACAGCGGCAACCCCCAAGGCAGAATGTGCTGGACCCCAAGGAACTAGTAGTTATTGGTGACTCAATTGTCAGGGAAACAATAGAGATTTTAATTTCCCAAATATTGTAAAAAGGATAGGTGGAACAGGACCAGGGTATGTCTGCCAGGGGCAAAGGTTGATGATGTTGTAGAGCGGATATCATCTTTTAAGGGCACAAAAGGTGATATAGTTGTACACGTTGGCACTAATGATATTAAGAGTAGGAGACTGGCGGAATTACTCAACAAGTACAGGTCACTGATGAAAAAAAGCCGTGAATTAGGGTTGAATTTGAAAGTGTCTGCAATTCTGCCCAGACACGATAGGAATGAGTATATGATGAGAGCCCTGTCGATCAATTCGGCCCTGGAAAGATTGTGCAGGGCTCAAGGGGTAGAATTTTTTTCAGCCTGGTCTGTACTTGTTAACAGGAGAGACTGCTTCTACAGGGATGGGATACACTTAAATAGAAAGGGTGCAAGAATATTTGCTGATGCTATCGAGGCAGTGTTAGGTGGGTCGGAAAACTGCTAGATTGGGGGATACAAGGACTAATAGATTAACAGTAGCCATTGGCAGAGGAGAAAGTGATTCTTGCACTGCTTCTATTGGAATGAGCAGCAGCCTGGAAAATAAGATGCAGGATATTTCAGAGTCTGCTGGAAATCATTGGGGTACAATTAAACACATAGCTTGTGTTAGGGTAGCTAAGAAAAAGAACAGGTGCATGTATACTTGCATGTACACCAATGCTGGGAGTTTAGTAAATAAATTTGATGAATTTGAGGTATTGCTCAAAACATCAAAGGCTGATATTGTTGGGATTTCAGAGACGTGGTGTCAGACAGATATAAGGAATGCAGAACTGGAATTTGGGGAGTACAATGTCTACAGAAAGGATAGACAGGACAGGAAGGGAAGAGGGGTTATGCTGTTAGTTAAGAAACACATAAAATCCAAGGAAGTGAAGCCAGTCGACATCGCTGGACAGTGCAGTGTCGAGTCAGTTTGGTATGACATAAGCTTTGGGAGATCAAAATTGAGAGTAGGAGTGTGCTATAGGCCTAATGACTCTGATGAGTATAATAAGAAACTGAATAGAGAAATAGAGTGGGCCAGTAAATCAGAGAGTCTTATAATGGGGGATTTTAATTTCCCAGATATTGACTGGAATTTGGGGGCTGGTCACTCACACACTAACAAGGCTTTTGTGGATTTATTGGATGATTGTTTTCTACATCAGCATGTTCGGGAGGCAACTAGAGGGAGTAATACTCTTGATTTGATTATCAGTAGTGATCCTTCATGCATTAAGAATCTGCAGATAAATGAACCACTAGGTGGCAGTGAACACAGTGTTCTGAAGTAGGATTTACTCAAAGAGGTAACTACCATTAGGGGTAAAGGGAAGGGGTATTGCTTTCGTAATGGCGACTACGATGGACTGAGCCAGTATTTAAATTCTGTACAGTGGGATCAACTGATGATGTTACCAACAGCAAATTCAAAATGGGAAGCATTCAAAGAACTTATCTTGGAAGCTACCATCTAGGCTTTACATACCAACTAAGAAATATTGTTCAAGGTTTAGGCCTAAGTGGATGTCAGATGAACTAATGAGACATAGGCAGAGAAGAAAAAGAAAAATGCATGGGATACATACAAATTAACACGTGACACAGAAGCCTGTGATAGATAAAAGTTGATCTGTAACCAAGTTACAAAGGAGATTAGGCAGGCGAAGGCAGATTACGAGAATTCTCAGGCAAGGGATGCAAAGAAAAACAGCAAAGAGTTCTTTACTTATGTAAACTCTTGAAGGAAGGGGATGAATCAGATTGGTCCACTTCATATCGATGGGTCAACTGTTGATGATCCTGCTCAGGTAGCTAACAAACTGAATGAATATTTTGCATCGACATTCACACATGAGGAGTTATTCAGCAAGGGGAATGCGAGAGGTGTATTCAACTGTGGCAGTAAGCTAGAGAATCTTGTAATAACTCAAGAGTAAGAGAAATTATTGAAGATAAATACAAGAAAGGCACCTGGGGTGGATGGGATCTATCCAGTTATATTAAAGGAGGCAGCAAAGATAGTAAGCAAACCCTTAGCCATAATTATGAGAGCTTCCTTGGACTCAGGGGAAGTACCCGTGGACTGGAGATGTGCAAATGTCACCCCAATTCACAAAGGAGGATCAAAGGCTGACACAAGTAATTATAGACCTGTGAGTTTAACTTCTGTTCCAGGAAAATTAATGGAGGCACTAGTTAAAGAAGCACTGCAGGATCATCTAGACAAGACTTCAGTTATAGCTCGGTTTTGTTAAGGGCAAGTCTTGCCTGACCAATTTGATTGGATGCTATGATGCAGTCACAAAAGAACTGGATGCAGGGAATAACTTTGATATTATATACTTGGATCTTAGAAAGGCTTTGATACTGTTGCACATGGAAGACTGCTGCACAAATTGGAGCAGTGTGGCATTGGAGGCAAATTGCTGCTACGGATAACGGGGTGGTTGAGGGGGAGAAGACAGAGAGTGGTAATCAATGGACACTGCTCATCGTGGACTAATGTTATTAGTGAAGTCCCTCAGGGTTCAGTATTGGGTCCTTTATTGTTTTCTGTATTTATAAATGTTATTGATGATAGTATATCAAGCTTAATGTTCAAGTTTGCAGATGATACGAAGGTTGGCAGGGTTGTCAAGGACACTACTGACACTATGCTGCTGCAACAGGATCTGGAAAGGTTGAGCAGATGGGCTGAGAGGTGGCAAATGAAGTTTAACATTGACAAATGTAAAGTACTACATATGGGAAACAGCAACCCCAGAGCAACGTTTCAACTCTGTGGTACTATACTGACAGTGGTAGAGAATGAAAGGGACCTGGGGGTGGTTGTGCAGGCAGATATGAAGTTCTCTGAGCAGTGCAGACGGGCTGCAAGAGTAGCTCATGGTGTCTTGTCAATGATATATAGGAATTTTTCTAGCAGGGATAAGGAGGTGATTATTCCCTTGTATAAGGCAATGGTCAGGCCACACCTAGGGTACTGTATACAGGTCTGGAGGCCTCATTTCAAGAAGGATGTAGAGCTGCTGGAACGGGTACAGAGAAGGGCAACAAGATTGGTGAATGGAACAAAGGGGTGCTCTTATGAAGAAAGGCTTAACTTTTGCAAATTACAGTGTCTGGAGACTAGGCACCCCAGCGAGATGATCTGATAGAGGTGTATAAAGCCTTGAATGGTTTGAGCATGCTCAGTGCTGATGGGATTCTTCCTCTTGCTCAGAATAATCACCTGAGAGGGCATAAATTCAAATTGAGGAAAGACGGATGTAGGATAGACGTGAGGAAATTTGCCTTTAGCCAGCGGGTAGTTGGTTGGTGGAACAGACTTCCATCCCTTGTCATGGAAGTTGATAGCCTAAATAAGTTTAAGGCTCAGTTGGACAGGTATTTCGAACGAACAGAGGGGTGAAGTGGAAGTGATTATTTTTTATTTATTTATTTTACTTTATGTTTTTTTTTGGCTGATGCTGCATAAGCTTGCTTTCTTGCATCAAATGCCTCTACTAATGCTAATGCTAATAAAGTTAATACACAGTGATATGTGTATTGAGTTCACATTAGGAGAAACTGAACTTTTGAAGTGTGGAAAAGGATTCTTTGGAACAGTGAAAATTTGTATATGATAAACTTCATTTAAAGTGACTTTGCAATTAACTGCAATTCTTTATGAAATCACAGTTAAGTCAGTTAAAAAAATTTTCATATGAATTATACTATCTTATCTTAGTTAGAAACTAAGATAAGATAATACAATTAAGATAGTGTCATAAGATAAGTGTCATTTCAAAATTTCATGTCTCTGCCATAATGCCAAACTTTAAGGTAAATTGACTAGCAATATATATTTTAGTAAAAATTAGAATGTATAAAACATTCATTCGTTCATTTATTGCCCATCAGTGTTGTATATCTATATTAATCTACTGTACATTGTGTCTCAGATACTGTACAAAGCTGGAATTGTGCATTAAATGATTTGCTTTTGCTCTCAATAACATAGTAACTCATTATCATTGGAAAGATAGTAACACAGTAACTCATTATCATTGGATTACGAAAAATGTAGGTATTGCTGTTTTGTGAAATCGTCGTACAGTACCTTGTTTGTCAATGGGTTTGACAGTTCATTCTGGTAGCTTCTTTACTTCTGTGATGCTGGTAAGTTCAGCATTAATTCAATGATTTCATGAACTTTTCTTCTTCTCAAGATAAAATTCTGCTAATTTTTGTGAACATTCTCCAATTTAATATTTAGCGTCTCTGGCATGTTTTTTCTTTAGTAAGAACAGAATGCATTACATTAACTTTACTTCCTAACTAAAAATAGCCTGTTTAATCCCAATTTTATATGTTTCTATCAATTTTTAACATCACTCAGTATTACTGTCAAGATTATTACATTCCCCCTCCCCCTCAATATTGATATAATCAGGTTTAACTGAACACAGTGCCATATGGAAGAACTTAAGCATGTATCAGCCTGGAGAATTTTTTGGAAAGGTCTGTAGTGTCCCAGCTGTGAAGCATAATGATGGCAGTTCAATGGTTTGGGCCTGCTTTTTATGGCATGATTCCGGGCTGATAGATTTTGTGTGTTTTCAAAATATGTTCCCTACCTCACAGAAGGGGCTATATTGTGAAATCCTCAATGATGCTGCTCCCTGTAACTGCTGCAATTTTTTTCAAACAGGTTTGAGGAGAATAACATAGCATCTTTAATATTGAGTCAGTTAGTACCTCTCTGGGATGAACTAGAAAAACGTGAGTACTGTCCGTAGTGGTCAACATCACTTGTTTGATTAAAAACTTTTCTGCTGGAGGATTTGGGTCATAAATTGGTGAAAATGTTCTATAAAGACAAACATTATATTACAGGCAAAGGGAGGCCTATGTTATATTAAAATTGTGATCTTTAAACCATATTAGTCTTTTTAGACTAGTGGTTTCAGTATTTTTGATGACATAGTGTGTGTGGATATAAATGTATGTACATTTTCTTTCTAAAGTAATGGAGAAATCTATTAGCTGCCAACTCTTCCGTTTTGCTGCTGATAGCACATTGCATTCCACCTTCCATTTTGAGAAAACTTGTCCTGCAGGCGCCTCCGTAGCCAGGTGGGCAGGAGCAGCAGTGCGTAGCACACGCTTCTTGATTAAACCAGGGTTCGAGCCTGTCACCACCAAATACGGAGGATGTGGAAAGGTCAGGGAATGACCACCGCATATTCCCGGAGCAATATGGCCTTAGTTGCTAATGCTCCAAAAAACCAAACAACAAACAAACAAACCTTTGCCAAATTTTTTTCTGTAGCCATGGAGCCAACCTGAGTGTCTATCTTGACAGTGCATTTTATGGGAGGAGATTGTCCCTCCTCAGAAGATAGAATATAGAGAAGATGGTACAGAAAAACTCAATCCAAGTGTATTTGTTGTTGCAGCCCGAGTTTACTCTGTTTGAGGTGATGCACTGATTTCTGATGGTGAAAGCAGGATGCTAGAAGTCAGCTTTATCTTTAGCTGAGATGGCAATAAAACCATACGGTCTTTATAGAGGTTGAACTACAGATGGACAAAATTTGTGCCAATAGCTTTGGCAATTGGTTGCAATGCTTGACCAGAATGCTTGACCACCATTGGACAAGAAGCAAGTTTTCTACTCTTAGCCTGTTAAAAATCAAGTTTGGACTGATTAATAACTGCTTTACAATTGTTGCAAGCCTTCGTGTAGGCAGAAAATGAATCTGAAGATTTGGATACAAGCCATTTCTAATATGCAACATTCTTATTGAATAGCTAAGGCTGTTCAAGATAAGAATTTATTGGAAAACCAATGTTTAGATAAAGGACAAGATTTTAAGGTGGAATGTGAAATAAAGGATTTCATTCTTACATGAATAAGTTCACTGACATGATCTGAGCAAATGTTAACATAAGAAGATTTGAAACAGTATTCTGACCAGGGAAAAGAAGAAAAGAAATCTTGCAGATCATCCCATTTTGCATTCTTTAAGCCAAACAACACAAGATTGAAATGATTACAAGAGAAAGGCTCCATTGGAGAAGAGACCACACTAAGTTATGAGGCGCCTCTGTAGCCAGGTGGGAAGGAGCAGCAGTGCGTAGCACACACTTCTTGATTATACCGGGGTTCGAGCCCATCACCACCAAATACAGAGGATGTGGAACGGTCAGGGAATGACCACCGCATATCCTGGAGCAATATGACCTTAGTTGCTAATGCTCCTAAAAACACAACAACAAAGTTATGATCTGAGCTGCCTAGAGGATCACTCACCTTGACCTTGTATTTTATTTTCATTTATTTTTATGTATTGTAATTTATGATTAATGTTTAATACCTTAGAATGTATGTTTACAATATATATATTTTTTAATTTTTAGTTGAAGAATATGTTTCTACCCTTATTCCATAAAATTTTGAACCACCTTGTATATTTATTTATATATATGGATTTGTGTATGTGTAATTAATAAATATTACTAATTATCTTTGTATTTTTTTTTTTTTTAGAGATAGCTGTGAAAGAGGCTGGAGAATGTTTTCTATAGTAGCAGCATACTTTGATTGTTCTTCAGTACTTAGGCCATACTTGTTTAAACAGCTCGAAACAGTAGCAAATGATCATCGCAGAGAAAATCATGGTAAATTTTTTTATCAGTTCTCTTAATTAAAAGCCATTTTGTAATTTAAAAACACCAAACTTTCAACATTATTCATTTTCTAAAATAATTAGTAATGGGGCATGATAATTTAAACAGACAAACTGAAGAATTCAAATTATATATTACAGCAGGCATCTGAAACCCTGTTATTAATAGTGTCAAAATTGGAAGAGGAACAAATGTTCTTAGTTGGAGGTAGTTTATATAGGGTGATTTAGAATTGCATATAGAATTATAAATTCTATAGTTGGTATCTAACAACAAAAATAATCAAATATTAGGAGTTTTTTTTAAAAAATGGCATAGTTTTTATAAAAAACTAATAATTTTTTTGACATTGCTTTCAATATCATAGAATGGATGTGGATTGATGTGATTATACTGAAATTTAGATAGCAAATAACATTGAGTATTCTCATGCCATAATCAGAAAATAAAATTTATTAAAAAAACATGAAATGCCTATTGATTTATAGGCTACTGCTTCTCACATTTAATCTGTCATGTGCCATCAAATCTCACATTTGATGGCACATGTCTCTGTAAAATGCTATACTGTGTGATAATGCAGCACAGGAAGCATTCGCAAAGTATTGTGAATACTTTTTTGTGCCGCACTCTATTATGAATTAGAAAAACAATGTATTAGAAATAATATTGTTTTTCTAATTCACAATGGAATGCAGATCAGAAAAAAAAAGTGCTATTTGGGGTGTTGACTTAAATTATTCTGTTTGAAAAAAAAAAAAGAAAACAAAACTTAAAACTATATAAACCTGTAAACCTTACCCTAGCTTTTTTTTTTTTTTTTTTCTGTAGGCATTCTCTTTTTATGTTGAGGCAGTTTATGTTGGAGCATCATTATGTCATTCTGTGTAATTAAAAGGCTTACTATTGTTCAAGTGCATAATTTCCTTTTAATATAATAACTCCAAAAAGACCATGCCATCTTCCTAGAAAATAAATGAGGAGAGCAGTATCTTGTGAATCAATGTGCATTTTGTGTTTTGTTTAAATAAATTTTATTTTCTAAATTCATGTTGTTGATTATGTCATGCATGTGTGTTCTAATAAATAATTATGCCATTTTGCATCCATTTTTGCTAATACCAGAAGTGATACCATGATATTTTAACATCTTTTTCTTAAAAACTATGCAATTTTTGAAAACTCTTAAGAACATTTTCAATTCCTTTGTCAGGAATCCACAATAGAATTTATGACATCAAATTCGGATTCACCCTGTATATATAATTCTTAAACTTTGATTTACATTTCTTAAAATATCAATAAGCCGACTTCCCATCTACTAAAGTGACATATACTCTGGCCTCGAGTGCCAAGTGTTATAGTGATAAAGCAATTCTTTGAGCAATTTATAGCGCGTTTCCTCAAAGCTACAGTTCTTGTCTCTGTAATACCAAAATTTTTTCCAATAAAACACAAACACAACAGTTACTGGTAGAATCAGGAATGTACACATGCTAAACAGGAAAAAAAATAGTGCTTCAAATTTGTTTCACAAGTTCTCTACAAGTAGTAGCCTCATTAAGAGATCTCCACAGCTGGTGATGAGCACTGAAATCCCCAAGTAAGCTATCCCAGAATGGAGATGGCAGCTGGTCTCTTACATTATCTAGGTCATCTGAGGAGAATGAGAAATTAGGAGGGAGATATATATATAGAAGTTAGGAGGAAGATGTATAGAAGTTATTGTAAGAGTGATACCAATTACAACAAGGACATAACAGACTCATCCGGAGGAAAATTCAAATACTTAATGGCAAATACGTGCAGTCCCCAGCCTTAATACTAAACTGGAAAGAGCAAGAGTTGTCCTCACTGTTAGAAATAGCAAATCCCTGAGCTGCATCATTTGCCAGTATATCGGCAGTATTCACTTACAACCCAATCTTTCAGCAAATTAAGGCATCTGCAAAACATCAGAAAATAAACTTCTTTGCAATGGTATTGCACCCGTGTGACCAGCCATTCACATCAACAGTAATTTTAGATTCTCTAAATAAATTTCAAGTAGTGCTGCTGGTCCATATGGAGTTTACTAAATAATGTTGAAACAACTAAACAACAAAGAAAAAAAGTTCATTATTAAATTTCTACAATTGAATATTTTTAGAAAATACTTACCCAAAGTCCTGTCATCACTCAATTGTCCTAGCCTTCCTGAAGCCAGAAAAGCATCATACCTTTCCACATAATTACAGGCCAATTTCACTGACCAGAAAGTTCCATACAGTTTGTTATTGTTATTATTTGTTTTTTTTAGGAGCATTAGCAACTAAGGCCATACTGCTTTGGGGATATGCGGTGGTCATTCCCTGACCTTTCTGCATCCTCCGTATTTGGTGGTCACGGGCTCGAACCCTGGTCTAATCAAGAAGCATCTGCTACGCACTGCTGCTCCTGCCCATCTGGCTACGGAGGCACCTCTGTACAGTTTGTAACCTCATCAACTTTAAAAGCCTCAAAGCCAAGTTCTGCTAAATAAGAAGAAAAGCAAAGATGCCTGGATTGATTTGGAACCACGTAAACCAACTGTGAACCATTTTTGTCAAGATTTTTATGCAAATTCTTGGAAAAAATAGTTCTTAGGTGGCTAAAAACTTGCCAAACAGTAATCAGTACGGGTTTTGGAAGAATGAGTCCATATTAGACTTGATGGTCAAAGCAGAAGTAACCAGCCACAATGCTTTCGTAGTAGACAACACCTGGTTATGGTTAATCTTGATATTGAGAAAGCCTTCGATATAACCTGGAGATATGTTGTTCTTCAAGATCTTCATTTTTTTGGTTTGAGAGGCCAGTTACACCAATTTATACAAACTTTCTCTGCCACAGAACATTTCAGATTAGTTATCTGAACAATTTATCAAATCATTTTTCAAATGGTCACGAACACACCTTCCATAATGGGCAGGCGCCCCGTCATGTTGAAACCAAATGTTGTGTCTCACATTTGCTGGACCATCATCAAGTAACCCTGCTAGAACTTGTTCAAGAAAGATCCGACATTTAGCGGGGGGGTGGGGGGTTAGTTATCTCGGTTTTTAGGAGCTTTAGCAACTAAGGCCATATTGCTCCGGGATATGCAGTGGTTATTCCCTGACCTTTCCGCATCCTCCGTATTTGGTGGTGACGGGCTCGAACCCCGGTCTAATCAAGAAGCGTGTGCTACGCACTGCTGCTCCTGCCCACCTGGCTACGGAGGTGCCGATATTTAGCGGAGTTCATGCGGGATGGTAACAGGTATGGGCCGACTAAGCAGTCACCGACCATACCCGCCCACACATTTATTGCAAAGCGATGTTGTGCCGCATGGGGGCGCACACTGTATGGGTTGTCGTGAGCCCACACATGAGCATTGTGCTGATTGAATAAGCCTTCCCGAATGAAATAAGCCTCATCCGTGAACAAAACATAGGCTGGAAAATTCAAGTCTTGAACACTTTCTTGGAGTAACCACTGCGCAAAAGCCACACGTGCAGGATGATCTTGGGATAGCAGTAACTGAACCCTTTGGAGATGAAAGGGGTGTAAGGAATCGTCGTGCCAGACACGCTGTACACTGCAACAAGACACTCCTAAGGCAGAGGCAACGGCACGTGTGCTGGTAGTAGGATTATTCTGGACGGCATTCAACACACTTTCTTCCATGGCGGGAGTTTGCGTTGAATGTGGTCTGCCCACACTACTCCTGTTACCTCTAAATGACCCATAATCACACAAATTTTGATGCACACGCGCAAACAAACGGTGGTCCGGTACATGTCTGTCTGTCTGGGAAGCGTTCTCCATAAATTCATTGAGTGGCTTGTCCATTGCCTTCTGTTAATCAATACACTAGGTGCATGTCTGCCAGCTCACAGTTCGTATATCGATGCATGCTCTTCGTGTGGCGACTACTTCTTGAATATTATTGCTTATATTAATTGCAGTATTGCGTAAGTATCTAAAGCCGTGGGTCCTAGGACTTTAACTACTTCGTCCTAGGACCCACAGCTTTAGATACTTACAATAAATACTTTATTAATTGTATTTTATTTCAGGTAATTTGTTTTTTAGCATACAGGTTTTCTCAATTCTTCCATGGTTATTACACCTGATAGCTCAACTCCCCTACCAAATACACAAATACACCGATAATTACCTTTTTTGTCTATTTTTCATTATGGTTGCCGGTTTGTTCTACGTTTACCATAGTACCCTGGATCCATAATATATATTTATTTTTTATATATATTTTTCTTATATATATTTTTTATATATATTTGTCTTATACAGGGTGATTCACTACCAGTGCAACAAACTTGCATGAGGTGTAGGGGGCACAAAAACGAATCGGAATCACAAAGCATTGCAGGGTCCGAAATGCCTTCGTCATGTGGTAGAGGACGTTGAACGGGAGGTCGCGTGAACAGCGATCCCACTGGAAGTCAGCATTTGCGAACCGTTTCTGTTGAAGAAACCAAGTAGCAAAAGTCCTCTGCAGTGGATAATCCGCAGGCTCCAATGATTGGATGCGTTGCAGATGGTATGAACTCATTTGGTTTGTTGACAGTATCCTCCATACAGTGGATTGGGAAATACCCAATCGTTGGCCTATTGCTCAAGTACTCGTACTCGGATTGCCTCCTGCAAGACGTAGGACATTCTCCTCATTGTCTGGCGTCCTCATCGTTCGCTCTCGATTCATGGTACCTCTCGTGAAACAACCAGTCTCACGTAACCTTCTGTGCACATGTGCAAAAATTGTATGATGAGGAGCACGCCTGTGCAGGAAATGTTCCTGGTACAAGCGCAGAGCGGCACACCCATTACAGTCCATAGCTCCATACGCGAGGTGCATGTCGGCCAGTTCAACGTTTGAATACTCGTCCATCCTACTGCCTCGGGAACCGGTTCGCAAATGCTGACTTCTAGCGGGATCGCTGTTCACGGGACCTCCCGTTCAACATCCTCTACAGCATGACGAAGGCATTTCGGACCCTGCAATGTTATGTGATTCCAATTCGTCTTGTGCCCCCTACACCGCCTGCAAGTTTGTCGCACTGGTAGTGAATCACCCTGTATATATTTTTTATATATATTTGTCTTATATATATTTTAATTTCTCATTTCTGTTTACAAAGACTTTCAGTAATTTCACTGCATCTTTATATATATATATATAGATATATATACATAAATTTTATATATATATATATATATATATAGATATTTTTTTTTATTTATTTTTTTTATTTATTAAAACGTGAACAGTAGATACATTTTCAACAACAACTATTTACATTCTATGTACAAAGCAAAAAAGGGAAGATAAAGAAAACTTTTTAGAATGAAATACAAAGTTTCAATATTTTAATTTCAGGAAATAAGAAAAACAGTTTCTTGGGGTTGGATCATTCTCATATTAAGTGTCACATGTTGAAGTTGATGGACTGTTCAGTGATGGTGAAGAGGTGACTGCCACTTTTCCATTCGCTGTTAAGATGATCCACAGTTTCTGGTTTTTTGCTGTGGAATTCGAGTAGAAGTCTGCTCTGCAACTTCCTCTGTAGGCTCCACTTCAGATGTTGCGCCGATGAGTCGACAGGAGGCATGTCATCACTGCTTCTTGTGTGCTTCAAGTAGAAGTTGTAAATGATGGCCTTGGCCGCAATGAATAGGAAGTTGCAGGTGGTGTGTGCTGTCTGCTCAGAGTGAAGTAGGTACCAGTAGTCCTCTGGAGTGTGGGCGTGGTTGCAGGCAAGCTCTGCTGCATCCAAAGCGTATTTGACGAGTTCCTTGTTCACAGGTCATGCCAGGTACATGTGTTCCAGGGTACCTGGGGTGGCACAGAAGAGGCAGTAGTTTGAGGAGCGTAACCCGAAGATTTGTAGCTTGACTGGGGTGGGAAGAATGTTGTGCCACAGTCTCCACTGGATGTCTGCGTCCGATTTGGAACATTTCGTCCTGTATGGAAGGTTCCACTGAAAGTTTGATGATGGCTTGTGGCGAGTGCAGAGGAGTGTAGGGACAGCTTGGCAGGTGGATGACGGGAAAATCGTGGTTGTATAGCGAGACATGATTAGCTGATAGACGTTTTGGAGGGTGCAGGAGACAGAGGTATCGTGTTTTCTGGTGATGAAGGTTGGTGTAGACGAGGATCCAGTGACATTTCCAAACCCTTTAGTTGTAGTGATTGCTGGAAGAGCTTGTATGATCGCTGATTTTAGATGTATGTGTTGCTGCTTTGCATTTATGGTTTTAATGGGCAAATCTGATCCTTTCCATTCAAGGCTTGGTGTCAGGAGGTTGCCTATGGTTCTTATTCCTGCCCAGTTTCACGTAGGGAAGAAGAGAATATCATCATTTGCAGGGTCTATTATTCTTTTATTGTAGAAGAGCGGTTCTGAAAGTATTCCGGGAAGGGATGTTCTCTCAAGATTATGGTGAAGGTTTAGCTTTTTCCAGCGGTATAGTGCGTCTTTATAAAACGGCGGTAGTTTGAGTGGTGCTGGTGCCATATCCATTCTCAATATTATTGAAAGGGATAGTCCTCTATAGATAGATAAATAGATAAGTAGATTATGGTAAAGGGAGAGGAGATAGACTAATGAAACCAGCTATTACATTATGTACAGTGTTCTCTCCAGGGCCTATCAAACGGTACACTGCCCAGTGAATTTAACTGACTGCCTGGCTAAATTTTAAGTGATTCTTGCAGTACCGTATAGTACTGCTCACTGATCTCAATCAGTATTAATTTGAACATACTAAGCGATTGAGATCCATGCGACAGGAACATATAATGTTAAATTATGCAATTAATTTTTGCTCTATGTCGCTTAAGTTACATTTATAAATAACAGAAAATTTTATAATATTGCAAAGTATTACACTTCCCCACCCAGCTACTTCATAATGCCACCTGGCAGCAAAATTTTCTAGGGAGAACACTGTTATATATTAGTTTGTAGGTAGAGAATATAAAGAATATAAAATCGTAATTATGATTTCAGTTGCTAACGGAACTGAAATCGTAATTACTTAGAACAAAGAAGGGGCTGAAGATAATAAGAAGTACTTAATGCTGTGTATTCTATGACTTCAGCACCTTCATCCAGGGTCAGCTGCTGAAATCAAAGTCAAAAATGGCAATAAGTATGTAAAGCCTCTGTTTCTGACATGAAATATATGCAGCACATGGTACATGTGAAAAGTTGGTAATGCCTATAAGGTTTAAAATTTCAATTTCAATCAAAAGGCTTGCATATATTTCGTGGCTGACCCACAAACAGAATCCAAAATACCATTAATTAATAATACTTTATACTGTTGCATTCTTATAAAACTTATATATATATTTATGTATAATATATGTATATGTTATATAACTTATATGTTTATATAGTTATATTTTATATATAACTTATATATGTCTGCACTGGGCAAAGGTGATGACGTTGTAGAGCAGATATCATCTTTTAAGGGCACAAAAGGTAATATTGTTGTACATGTTGGCACTAATGAGTAGGCAACTGGCAGAATTACTTGACAAGTACAGGTCTTTATTGAAAATTCAAATTGAGGAAAGACAGATGTAGGATAGATGTCCAGAAATTTGCCTTTAGCCAGTGGATAGTTGGTTGGTGAAACAGACTTCCATCCCTTGTTGTGGAAGTTGATAGCCTAAATAAATTTAAGGCTCAGCTGGACAGGTATTTCAAACGAATGGAGGGGTGAGGTGGAAGTTTTTTTTTTTTTTTTTCTGGCTGATGCTGCATAAGCTTGCTTTCTTGCATCATATGCCTCTACTAATGCTAAAAAAAGCCGTGAATTAGGGTTGCATTTGAAAGTGTCTGCAATTCTGCCCAGATACGATAGGAGGGAATATATGATGAGAGCCTTGTTGATCAATTCGGCCCTGGAAAGACTGTGCAAGTCTCAAGGGGTAGAATTTTTTTCAGTCTGGTCTGTGCTTGTTAACAGGAGAGACTGCTTCTACAGGGATGGAACACACTTAAAAAAAAAGGGTGCAAGAATATTTGCTGATGCTATCGAGGTAGTGTTAGGTGGGTCGGAAAACTGCTACCTTGGGGGATACACGAACTAATAGATTAATAGTAGCTGCTGGCAGAGGTGAAAGTGATTTTTGCACTACTTCTATTAGAATGAGCAGCAGCCTGGAAAACAAGATGCAGGGTATTTCAGAGATTGCTTGGAGTTATTGCGGTACAAGTAAACACATGGGTTGTGTTAGGGTAGCTAAGAATAGGAATGGGTGCATGTATACTTGCATATACACCAATGCTAGGAGCTTTTTATCGAAACCAATGCAATTTGGTTTGGATATCCCCTACACTGTCAAATCTTCGACCCTTCAGCTTAATTTTCATTCTTTGGAGGAGGAAGAAGTCGCAGGGATCTAGATCTGAAAAATAAGGGGGGAGGAACGATGTCATGTTGTTGGATGCCAAAAACTGCGCCACAGCGAGAGATGTGTGGGCTGGCACATTTTCATGATGAAGGACCCAGTTCTTTGTGTGCCACTTCTCTGAAAGTTTCCTCCCTACAGCTTCCCTTAACCACCTCAGGATGCCGCAGTAGAACTTTGTGTTGACGGTCTGGCCAGGATAGACAAATTCCTTATGGATAATCCCATCAATGTCCAAAATACAGATCAGCATGGATGTCACATTGCTCCTCATTTGTCGGGCTTTCTTTGGTTGGAGCGAAGATGGGCACTTCCACTGGGATTATTGTTGCTTGGTTTCTGGGTCATACCCATATACCCAACTCTTATCACCAGTGATGACTGTAGAAAGGAATTTTTGATCCCTCCTGGCCTGTTCTTGAAGGTCTCTGCTAACTTCCATGCAATGCTGCTTTTGGTCTTCACTCAGTAACCGTGGTACGAACTTGGCTGCAATCCTTCTCATGTTCAACTCATCTGACAAAATCCCCTGACACGTGCCGTATGATAGTCCTACAATGCCACAGATGTGGATGAGACACCTGCAGTCTTCATAGATCACCACCCGAACTTTTGTGACATTTTCTGTGGTGGTGCTCGATGATGAATGCCCAGAACAATCGTCGTCATCAACCAACATTCGACCGTTTTTAAAACAGTTAAACCAGTAGTAGGTCTGTGTCTGGCCTAAAGCATTGTCACCAAAAGCAAGTTTAAACTTCTTATGGGTTTCTGCTGTGTCGTTAAGAAGGAAACAAAGCTTGATGCAAGCACATTGCTCTCTCACATCAGCCATCACAACAATCACAAACTGTGCGAAGCACACTGCTAAAGAACTGCGCATAAATATTTAATGACTCTATCCAGGCCGACGCCACGTGCATCCTTTGTGAATTAGTGGCACACTGATTCACAAAGGATGTATGCAGTGTTACCTAGTGCCACAAGTCTGTACTAGACATAGCTCCCATACAACATTCAAATTTCGGAAACATTTGGGTAGCAAATGTTCTGCTGGTTAGCTGTTTATAAATTTTTAAAAATGTTTAAAAATTTATAATTTTATAAATTAACTTATCTGACTTAAATATGAGGCAGTTTTAAATATTTACTTACTTATATTTACTGCATATATGTTAAAAATAATAAAACTATAAGTATCGCCTAAGAATCAAATTCTAATAAATTAATTTTTTAATTTTCAGTAGATATTTTAATAATATTTGTTTTTCAAAGTCTTTCAAAAACCAGAAGGTATATGCTATTCACCTAAAAGAATCCAGAGGATATACGCTATTCACTTAAAAGAATCCAGAGGATATACGCTATTCACTTAAAAGAATTCACAGGGTATACGCTATTCACCTAAAAGAATCCAGAGGGTTTACGGCATATACCCTCCACTACAGCCCTGGTTCTCATACAAATCAGAATCCCATGATTGTGTGTAACTATTCCATGCTTGCTTCTTTTGCTTAGTTAAACTCTTAACCTCACTTGTCATCCATTTTAATATCTTATGGAACTTTACCATTGGTATAAATACATTTGTAGTTTTGAGGATAGTAGACTCTTTGTAGACTTTTCTTAAAACCCCATTGATTAAGAAAGATTCAAAGAAGTATAATGTTTATAATGTTTCTAAATAAATAACAGGCTAAATACAAATGTACATTAGGCATATTTTTTAACAGTCTCGAAGTACACATAATCAGTATATTTACACTTTCATTCAAAGGCTGTTTAAGTTTATAAATTAACTTATGTGACTTAAATATGAGGCAGTTTTAAATATTAACAGCTCTCTTCCTAAAATGTACAAAGATTTATAAACTTTTAACCATTTCAGTTTCCATTATTATCCATTTAAACTTAAAAACTCTGATGTTCTCTCTATATTTCTTTAGTCCTTGCACTTAGATTAGTTTTCTAGAGCTTACTTTTAGACCTTGGATAATTCCATTTTACTCTGTATGTGCACATATTTTATTGGCTGTAGACGTCCTTAATTCATTCTGCGTGAGGCTGAATATTCAGCAGAAAGACATATATAGACCTATTCTCATAAATAGGCAAAAAACCATAAATAAGTAATTAATTCTTGAACATCGAAAGTCAGACCATATTTTGATATTACTTTATTTTAAGCATTCATTGGCATCCTAAATTTCATTATGCTAGGTTAAGGAAAGTTCAGAAGTGGGAAGTTTATGAGTTATCAGTGTATGGATTTTACATAAATGTATACAGTATTTAGATCACTGCAAGAATATTAAAAATATTCAATGAAACAATTAAAATGTAAAACTTATCTTCACTTGAAGTTTTTGCTTTAAGTGAACGCTTATCTTCATTTGTGGAGTTTTCCATTATCATCTCAAGACTTCATGTGGCTATCTCTCTCTCTCTCTTTGGGGCCGACCGGGCTAGCCGGGTGGGTAAAGTGCCTGCCTGGCAACCCAAAGGTGGCGGGTTCAAATCCCGCCTCGGGCTTGGATCAGAATACTGCAAAAACCTTGGGAGGTGCATTATGGACACAGAAGCTGATGTACCAACAACTAACAAAAAAAAAAAAAAAAAATCTCTCTTTGGGATGAAAAATTTGTCCAAGTACAGTTGAATAGAATCCTTTTTTCAGTATAGACCTTCATGTAGCATTTCATAGGATTCTACAAACAACCAATCACTTTACCATTTTATTCAGGGACTGGATCTGGATTTGTTTTAATAATTTCTTTTATTGGCTCTAAATGCTTTAAACTGATTCAAGATTCTCTACTTTAAGAGATTTTAATGAAGGAGTTTCTGCTTTATCTCCATCCCTTATAATGGTCTCAATTTATCCAGCTGGATGAGCTCTTTGTTTGTCAAAGCTCAACTATTTGCCTAGTTGCACAATTTCAGCTTGTATTTGTTATGCAGTTTCTTTAAATCCCATGAAGTGCTACATGCCCCTTTTTATATTGTTAATAGGACATTCATTCCAGGCTTCATCGACATATATATGTTTTTAAGGGTGTTGAAGTCCTTCCAAAATTTGAGTTTTAGTCCCTTCACTCATCAATTTCACTTGCTGCTTTGTAAAATGTTTACCTATGGTAATAGTGCTTTAAATTTGCAATGATTCATATGTTATAATAGTACACTTACTTGTCTTTGTTGATATGAACAAAAACTTAACTTTTCCTTCAGGCAGTCTTCTAGAACTGGATCTTTTGGATGCCCAAGAGCATTATCCAAGATTCACAACACTTTATCCACTAGGTTATTTTTAGTGCCATCTTTATTAAGAGCTTGGCAGAAATAATTCATAAACCTTTCTTGAAAAACTGTCTATGTAACCCAGATCTTTCTATTTGTTTTTCAATGAATAGGCAACCTCGACCTCAGATTGCCTATTTGAAAGTTAAAAGTCCCCTTGTGCTGGGGGATTTTAAGTTTCCAGATATTAACTGGAACTTGTAGGTTGGTCACACAGTTGCAAGAATTTTCTGGAGGATTTTTGGGATGACTGTTTTCTAAACAAGCACATTAGAGAGACAATGAGAGAAATCAATATTCTTGTTCTGATTATCAGTGGTGGCTCTTCATGCATTAGGAATCATTGGATAAAGGATCCCTTAGGTTGCAGTGATTACAGTGTATCAATGTGGGATATAACCACTATCAAAGGTAAAGGGAGGAAATTTGCTTTCCACCTGCAAATTCTCAATGGAAAACATTCAGAGAAATAATTGTAGAAGCTACTGGGCTTTTAATATTATTAAGATATTTTTGTACCACTGTTCAAGTTTTAGACCTAGATGGATGTTAGATGAACTGATGCAACTAGTGACAGAGGAGAAAAATACATGGGATGTGAATAAATTATTAGGTTATTCAGAAACCTATAGTAAGTATAAACTAGTCTGCAGTCAAGTCACTAAGCGAATTAGGCAACTTAAGGCAGATATAACAAAAATTGCCAGATTGTCTGGCAAAGAATGCAATGAAAAGTAGCAAAGACTTTACTTATGCTAACACTAGAAGGAAAGGGATGAATACATCGGTCTATTAGATATGAATGGTATAACTGTTGATCCTATTCAGGTTCTGACACACTGAATAGATATTTTGCATCTATGTTTACACATCAGGAATTTTTAGGGATGGGGATTCCAGAAGTATATCAAATTCTAACAGAGAGTTTGATTTTTTGGAAACAGAGAGGAAAGCAGAAGAGAAATTGTTAAAGCTAAAAGTAAATAAGGCACCAGGGGCAAATGGGATTTATCTAGTTATATTAAGAAAGACAATAAAAGTGGTAAACAAACCTTTAGTCATAATTATGTGAGCATCCTTGGATTCAGAGGAGTTCCCTATGGATGAGTTGGTGTGCTAATGTATCCACAATTCATAAAGGAGATCAAAGGGTAAAGTGAGTAATTGCAGACCTCCATGCTTAACTTCTGTTCCAGGGAAAATAATGGTTACACAAGTAATAGCGAACTGTCTAGAGAGGAATGCAGTTATATGGCAATCACAGCATGAATTTAATAATGGGTGATCTTGTCTGACTAGCCTGATTGGTTATTGTGATGAAGCAACAAAGGAACTGGATGCAAAAAATAATTTTGACATTGTATACTTAGATTTCAGAAAGCTTCTGATATTCCACATGAAGAACTGCTGTACAAATCATGGTTTTACTGAATTTCTCTCAATTCAATGTAGACAGGCTGCCAGGAGAGTACATGGTAGTTTGTCAATGATATATACAGCAATTTTTCGGATAGTAACAAAGAGGTAATTATTCCATTATATAAAGCCTTGGTTAGGCCACACCTTGAAATTATATATGCAGTTTTGGCACTCCATTTTCAGTGAGGATGTGAATCTGCTGAAAAAAGTACACAAAGAACACTAGCTTTGTAATTTTTTTCTTTTTTTTTTTGCAGCTGCTGCTAAAGTTTGTCTTCTGAATCTCATAAAAACATTTAAATATGGAGGCAGAAGAAATGTTCCAAGTATAGAGGAAATAACTGCAATATCAGTAAGTAATAATTATATTAGCATTATATGATTTGCATTCATTGTAACCATTTAAAAGTTTCCTGATCAGCCCATTATCAGTAAGTTAATATTTACATGTTAGTTCAATATGAGATTTTACATTCCTAATAATGCAAAGACAAGCAGTTTGTGAAACAAATGCATTGCACTGTAGTCTAAGGACATAATTTTTAAAAACTTAAATTAAATAAACATTACATTTGGATAAATCAAACATTTTTAGACCCTTTAATTCCATCTTCTGTGGCAAATAACATAAAAATTATAAAAAAAAGATAAACAAGCACTTTGACTGTTATTGTGATGGGTGCATATAGAAAAGATTTATGTTAATCTGAGATTACTGCTACCCATATGTAGTACCTTGCATTTGTCAATGTTAAACTTCAACTGATATTTCTCATCTCATCTGCCTAATTTTTCTTTATCTTGTTGATAAAGAAAAATTAGCTCACCTTGATTACTGTCATTAAACACCCTGCCAACCTTTGTATTATCTGAAAACTTAGACATTAAGCCATTCATCAATATCTTTAATAAATATAGAAAATAACATTGGATCCAGCACTGAAACTTGGAGAACTCTACTAATAACATTAATCCACAAAGAGCAATGTCCATTAATAACCACTTCCTGTCTTCTCCCACTCAACCATCCCTTTATCCATAGCAGTAATTACCCTTAATGCTGCACTGCTCCAATTTGTATAGCAGTCTTTTATGTGCAAAAAATAATGGTAAATTCTTTCTAGATAGTGGTAAATTTCCTCACTTTCTCAGGAAGACATACAGCTTTCTTTCAATACACAAATTAATAAGGTGTCATAGACAGCCTATTATCAGGAAGTGCTCAATCTCCTCTTTTAATACCCTTGTTACTCCAGTTCAGCTTTTAGGTCTACCATAACAGGGGAATTATCAACACAAAGTGCCACACAGTTTTTAAAGGAGTTTCACGTGATTCAGGCTGCTCATAAGGTGGTGCCCAATGTGGTGCCCTGTAGAGTCACCTAATGCTAGCACTGAGAACAAGGCTGCTTTTGATTTTTTTTTTTTGGGAGGTGGGGTTTGGATGCCATAACAGTAACCTTTTTGTGTGTGCAATTATGATTCATCTGATCATCCCAAAATCTACTATAGCAGATGTTATTCAAAGATGGAAGACCATGGATAATAACTCAATGAAAAAAAAAGAAGGGGGATCTGAACAGTCTTGAACTCACAGAACACATTTTGAACCATAAGGGAAGGTTTGTTCCTCACACACATCATTTGCAGAAAACCTCACAGAGCAGATCCAAGAAGCCACAGGAACATCTGTCATTATATCAACTATTCATATAGGGTTGCATAACCTTAGGTTACATGTAGTGGCCTTATTTTAAGATAGAGGCACTGAAAGTAAGGCCAATACCAGAGTAACCAGTGCAAAATGGTATTTAGATTGGTATCATTATTGACATTTACAAACTCTCTATAACAGTGGCAGAAGGTGCTACAGAGTGATGAATCTTGCTACAACATATTTCATTCTGATGGATATGTTTTGATATGGTGATTTCTTGGAGAGGACTTCCTGTTGGAGTATGTGGTCTTGACCATGAAAGATTTTGGAGGTAGTCTTATGGTGTGAGATTGTTTCAGCTGGTACTGGTCCATTGGAGGTAGTGCCCAAGATCATAAAGTTTGTGGATATAGTTGGACATTCTGGACAATTTACACCATAGAGATGCTATGGAAATGGGCCCCATCAGTATCAGCATAACAATTCTCCATGTCATACAGAACTAGGTAGACAGTTATGTTGAAAAGATGGACTAGCCGACTCAACCCTACTTAAAACCTCTGGGGGCAGACTGGAACACCAGAATAATATACCAAACAGGCTTCGGCAAATGCCTTGCAGAAGAAATGGAGGCAAATTCTCTGCTGGCACCTATTGAAAGTTAGCAGAAATTATTCCCAGGAAGTTTTGGGTTATTGTAGGTGGTCAAAGGTGACCTCATTAAATTAAAGCCCCCCTTTTGAAACTACCTGTGTGTGCGTGTGTGCGTGCGGGCGCATGCGATTGGTCTTGTAGTGTATATGCAATTTAAAGGCATGATGTAGGTAGGTACTTAAACTATAAAAAAAGAAAAACAAAACAAAACTAATCCTAATTCAAGTTGTGAAACACCAGAACGCATGCCTAATATACTTTACTTCCCTGTTATGGTGGGTAGGAGTTCTTTTCTATTGACAGGCATAATAAACTAAACAATAAATTCTTGTAAATCTTTATTATTAGTGTCATAATGCATTTAATACAGGATAATTATAAAGTCTTTTACAACTTCAAATATTTATAACAACTTTATTTTTCACATGAAGGTAAAAGAAATGAGCTGATGAAGAGAAATTACATCAAGTTTACAGATGTTAAATATGAATTCCAAGTGTCATGCAGCAGACATCCCAGTGAAATTCAATTTCCTGCCACAATTTATAGAGTATATCAGGAATTATTTAGGACATAGTGATGGTAATGCTGTCCTTCAGTTCACTAATGGATTTCAGTAATGATGGGTGATAAACTGCACCTTTGAAAAAACCCCACAGAGAGTGCTGATTAGGATTAGGTCTGGTGAACAAAGCCCCTTAAGGAGAGGCTCCCACAACTGATCTATCATCGTGGGAACTGCTAATTTAAATAATCTTACACTTGCAGCAAGTAATTGGGATTCCATCTTGTTAAAAAATGTTTCTTTCCTACAGATATTAAATATGATTTCTGACAAATGTTTATTTACAGATGTTAAATATGGATTCCAAGGGTGAGGTGACAGACATCCCAATGAAAGTCAATTTCCTGCCTCACTTTATAGAGTGAATCAGGAGTTATTAAGACAGTGGTGATGGTAATCTCATCCTTTAGTTCACTGATTAACTGAGGAAAGGATGGAATTATTGCGTCAGGTCATCTGCTGCTAATTTGTAATAGCATAAAGTTCTCAAGATATCCATATACACAACATGACTGTAGTAACTGTCTTTTTACAAAAAAAGAAAGGCCTGCAACTTTCATTGACCTCTGAAAAACCAAAGACATTAATTTTAAGATAAAGACTCAGATAAAGTTTGAGGTACTACCCTGAGTGTAGTACCACACACACACACACACACACACACACACAGATTATCAGTGTGGTACTACACTCAGGGTAGTGGAAAATGAAAGATATTTGGGATAATTGTGCAGTCAGGTGTGAAGTTCTCTAAGCAGTGCAGGCAAATGTTTATTTGCCTCCACTGTTTAGAAGCGCTAAGAAGTGCTAAAATTCTATTTCAATACTAAGTGCAATACTAAGAAGTGCTAAAAGTCCATTTCAAGTCTTGTTCTGCCAGGAGAGCTCATGAGGTTTTGTCAGTGATATTTGGGAACTTTGCTAGCAGGGATAAGGAGGTGCTTATCCTATTGTAAAAGGCAATGGTATAACTACATGGTGTACACCTTGAGTACTACATACAGGTCTGGAGGCTTTAGGAAGGATATGGATCTGCTGAAATTGGTGCAGAGAAAGCCAACGAGATCGGTGAGGGGAACAGAAGGGTGGTTTTACTAAGAAAGGCTTCAGTTCTGAATTGCTGCATCTGGAGACTAGGCATCTGAGAGGTGATCTGATTGGGGTATTTAAGCCTTTGAATGGATTGAGCAAACTCATTGCTGAAGGCACTCTTTCTCAGATTACTCATATGAGGGGGCATATATTCAAATTGAGGAAGGATGTTTGCAGCCTTCAGCTAGCAGGTGGTTGGCGGTCGGAGTAAACTTCCATCTGTTGCTGTGTGAATGGGTAGTTTGAATAAATTCAAGGAAGAACTTGATAAATTATTGGAGGGGATGGACAGGTGATGTGGGAGGTTTTTTTTTTTTTTTTTGGTTGATGCTTTATAAGCTTGCTTTCTTTCATTGTTTTCCACTACTAATACTAATACTAAGAAGTGCTAAAAGGAAAGATAAATTTAAAGAATTTCAACTGATGCATGCCACTAAAGTAAGAAAGTTTTGAATTATGTGTCACATTGACTCTATTTGGGTAAATGTTTAACTAGAACAGTGGCAACCTCTGATCAGTCTGTTTAAAGAAGAGGTTGGAAGTGGTGAGAAATGCCATATGAGTACTTTTCGATATGGTAATGCTGCAATCAATAGTGAGTGGTACTGACTCATATCCAAATCCAGTTCATGATCCAAAAGATGTTTTGAAAGAAGCCAAATTAAGGAAATCCTCAAGAAAAAGAACTTCTGAATCACAAACTTCTGGCAAAAGCATCCCTAAACAGTCCAAACAGGCTGATAACTCTGGCATATTTTCAGTCATGTGGAAAGTCTGTTCATCTTTCTTCTCTTCTGGTTTGAATAAAGCAATTTAAATTGCTTTAAATGCTATGCCTGGTTTGAAAATCAGAACATAGCTTTTCAAACCAACATATCTCATATCCATTTACTAATGTCCATTTCAAGTCTTGTTATTATATTGAAGAATATAATAATAAGGTTTGAATTGGATAATAAGATCAGAAATGTGTAAATTTATAATGACAGTTTTTAAATCTCCTGTTTTGTTAGTAGATTACCAAATTACTAGAATAGTAATTTGGTAATCTACTTTGTATTTTGGGAAGCATTCAAGGAATTAATCGTGGAAGCTACTAAAAGTTTCATACCTATTAAGAAATATTGTTCAAGGTTTAGGCCTAAATGGTTGTCAAATGAACTAATGAGACTCGTAACAGAGAAGAAAAATGCATGGGATGCATATAAATTATCAAGCGACTCAGAAGCCTATGGCAGATATAAGTTAATCTGTAATCAGGTCACAAAGGAGGTTAGGCAGGCAGATTACGAGAAATCCTTGGCAAAAGATGCTAAGAAAAACAGCAAGAATTTCTTTACTTATATAAACTCTAAAAGGAAGGGGATGAATCTGATTAGTCCACTTGACATCGATGGTTCGACTGTTGATGATCCTGCTCAGATAGCAAACAAACTGAATGAGTATTTTGCATCTACATTCACACGTGAGGAATTATTAAGGTTTGAAAATGGCAAAAGGTTATCAAATTGTACCAGGATACTTAATGATTTTGTAATAACTGAGAGCAAAGTGGAAGAGAAATTGTTGAAGTTAAACGTAAGAAAAGCACCTGGGGTGGATGGGATCTATCCAGTTATATTAAAGGAGGCGGCAAAGCAACTAAGCAAACCCTTAGCCATAATTATGAGAGCATCCTTGGACTCAGGGGAGGTTCCCACGGACTGGAGATGTGCAAATATCCCCAATTCACAAAGGGGGATCGAAGGGTGACACGAGTAATTACAGACCAGTTAGTTTAACTTCTGTTCCGGGTAAAATAATGGAGTCGCTGGTTAAAGATCCATTGCAGGATCATCTAGACAGGACTGCAGCAATAATTCAAACACAGCATGGGTTTGTTAAGGGAAAGTCTTGTCTGACAAATTTGATAGGATATTATGATGTGGTTACAAAGGAACTGGATGCAAAAAATAATTTTGATATCATATATTTGGATTTCAGGAAAGCTTTTGACACTGTTGCGCTTGGAAGACTATTGTATAAATTGGAGCAGAATGGTATTAAGGGTAAGTTGCTACAATGGATAAAAGGATGGTTAAGTGCGAGAAGACAGAGGGTGGTAATCAATGGGTGCTGCTCTTCTTGGACTAATGTTATTAGTAGAGTCCCACAGGGTTCGGTGTTAGGTCCACTGTTGTTTTGTATATTTATCAATGATATTGATGAAGGTATATCAGGCTTAATGTCGAAGTTTGCAGATGATACAAAGGTTGGCAGGGTTGTTAATGACAGTAATGGCTGTGTGCTACTGCAACAGGATCTAGATAATTTGGGCAGATGGGCTAAGAAGTGGCAACTGAAGTTTAACCTTGACAAATGCAAAGTACTGCATATGGGTAGAAGTAACCCCAGAGAAACGTACCAACTGTGTGGTACTACACTTAAGGTGGTAGAAAATGAAAAAGACCTGGGAGTAATTGTGCAGGCAGATATGAAGTTTTCTGAGCAATGCAGACAGGCTGCCATGATATATAGGAATTTTTCTAGCAGGGAAAAGGAAGTGATTATCCCTCTGTATAAGGCAATGGTCAGGCCACGCCTTGAGTACTGCGTACAGGTCTGGAGGTCTCATTTTAGGAAGGATGTAGATTTACTTGAGCATGTACAGAGAAGGGCAACAAGATTGGTGAGGGGAATGAAGGGATCCTCTTATCAAGAGAGGCTTAAGTTCTGCAAATTGCAGTGGCTGGAGACTAGGCACCTGTGTGGTGATCTGATTGAGGTGTATAACGCCTTGAATGCGTTGAGCACGCTGAATTCTGATGGGATCCTTCCCCTTGTTCAGATTACGAACTTAAGGGGGCATAAATTCAAATTACGAAAGGACAGATGTAGAATAGATGTGTGGAAATTTGCCTTTAGCCAGCTGGTAGTTAATTGCTGGAACAAACTTCCATCTGTTGTTGTGGAAGTTGATAGGTTGAATAAATTTAAGGAGGAACTGGACAGGCATTTGGAGGGAATGGTGTGATTTTTTTTTTTTTTCTTTTGGCTGATGCTGCATAAGCTCATACATTTGCTTTCTTGCATCACATGCCACTTCTACTACTACTACTACTACTGCTATTTCAAGACTAAGAAGGATGATTTTTACTTAATCATAGGCATGTCTAAAACTAAAGGAGAAGATTCTTTTCTTTTGTTGAATGAGGAAGTACTTTATTGCTGCATATGACTACATAGTGTACAAGTTGTCATTTAAAAATGGTGTTCTTATAAATGTGAAGGAAACAAAAAATTCATCAAATGGCAGAGCATCATTTTCAAGTTTTCAGTACTTTTCAATATCATTGAAGATAAAGAAATAGATGAAGCAATAGTTGTTTTGAAGTATCAGTTCTTTCAGTTTCAGTATGAGAACCTACCAGACACAGTTATGAAAGAAGAGATACACTGGTCTTAAGTTGGGGAATTGACGAATAGGGAAGCTTGAAATATAAGATATTAACCAAAGTTATGTTGGCATTTTAACCTTCTGGTGGACATGTCAAATCAATTAGAGCAGAAGGTGTATTGGTGTACACATTTCACCAATCGAGTGTTTTGGGAAAAAGGGGAACAGAAGGGTGTTCCCCTTTTTCCCAAAACAAGAAAAATTTATTCTTAAGTCTTACACTATATTGGATAATAAGGTCAAAAATTATATTTAGAAGCTACAATCTTGCTATTCAGAAAAATTAAAAAGTTATTTCCCTGACCGTGCGAAAAGTCACTTTTCAGTTGTGGAATGTGCAAACATAAAACTAAAACAAAACTCTATGGAAAATTAACAGTGCAGGCACATTTTTACTCCAAAAACAGAACCTTAAAGAATTTTTTACAGCTGTTTATGAAGAAATAATTAATGTTGCAGTTGGGGAAGGGCTTTTACCATTCTTGAGCAATAATAAAATTTTAAAATACAAAATTCGTAAAAAAGTTTCTGATTTTAGTTGATGACAGGAGCAAAGCACTTATTAATATGTTAGTAGCAATACTAAATATGAGAGGATATTCAACTAGGTGGGGGAAAAATACACTGCAGATTTTCACTTTCTGGTGAAGCTTTGGAAATGCTCTTGAGAGCAAGTCTGAAGAGCAGGTGCATTGTTATAAGCAAAACTTTGACTCAACATTTCTGAAATCTCCAATGGTATCTTTCTGGAAGCAGTCATAATTAGTTTATGCTTAAGAGACAATCAAAACAGAAATATGCAGACAGAAAATCCTAATTAAGCTAATGTTTGAAAGCATACTGCACTGATAAACAATCCAATGGCTGTATTTTAATATAAAATGCTAATGTTGTCAGTAAAAGTTAATTTAAAGTCCAAAATCTGGATTTTAAAAAATCTTCTGCTTTCCTCCTGCTTGCAGTTATGTAATCTTCAGCTTTTAAAAAAATTAAAAGTTTGTAGGTATGAAAATGAGCTCCTTACAGCTGATCTTTATATACATTGTCTCTCCAGTCATAATCTTCCCTGATAGTTACTTTTGAGAGGTAGTAAAAGTACCCCAGGGACTCACATCTGGTGAGAACGGCTTTGGCAGACCCAGGGTCCTGAGTTGGATATCATCATTCTTCTCTTTCTTGCTTTCTTGGTGATTCCTTTCTACTTCTGACTCTCTCTCTCTCTCTCTCTCTCTCTCTCTCTCTCTCTCTCTCTCTCTCTCTCTCTCTCTCTCTCTCTTTTTGGCTGGTACAGCATAAGCCTCAGGCTTCCTTGCACCATATGGGTAATAATAATACAGTAGGCCCTCGATTTAACTAATTGTGGAAAGGGGGTGTCCACTATTGCTGAAAGTCTGTTAAATCAAATGTATTTTAAAAACATATATTAATAATGAACTGACAATGTACAGGATGTATTAAAATGTTATTATAATGTATAAGTATGAATAAAATATTATTATAATGTACATTGAGTAATTTATACACGCCAGTAAAACATCTGTTAAAAATATAAAAATAATTTACCATAGAAACCAGATTTTATTTTAATTGTTTGTGTTGTTTGTTATTTGGTTTTTAGGAGCATTAGCAACTAAGGCCATATTGCTCCGGGGATATGCAGTGGTCATTCCCTGTCCATTCCGCATCCTCCGTATTTGGTGGTCACGGGCTCGAACCCTGGTCTAATCAAGAAGCGTGTGCTGAGCACTGCTGCTCCTGCCCACCTGGCTATGGAGGCGCCTTATTTTAATTAAACACATCAAAAACTATACAGTGTAACTAATGGAGTGTTTCCACCACTTTTATTTATTTATTTTTTCTTAAAGCTCACACAACGTTGTTTTCAATATGAACATTAGTTTTTTCATTTAAATCCATTTTAGAGGGAAAAAAATACTTTAAAATTCTTAAACTCCATTGAATAAAAAACATGCAAAAAAAACGTTAAAAAAAATACATAATATTCAATATTAATATTAACTTAATTGAAAGAATCACAATTTTCAGAGTCAGAAACAACTGCCATATGGAGGGAGAGGTGTTAATTCTTTGCTGGTAGAGGGTTCTGGTGAAACAGGTCCAGTTGATGAAGTGGTCTTGAAGAAATCATCAAGCTTCAGTTGCTTTACACTTTGGTACTGCTTCCTTATTACTGCAGATCGAAATTCTCTAAAATTCATAATAAAGAAGTACATCAGGGTCTGTTGATGATTCAATATAATGTATGATGTCCTCCATATGTTATCTTATAACAGACAATTTAGGATGATGTGTAACTGATTCTTCGTCTCTGTCATCATCATGTCCTCTTGTTCTCCCTGAAGAACATTTTCCACAATCTTTTCCTCAGAAAAAACTTGATAGCCCGGATGACCTTCATCACCTTTGAGCCATTGTTCCACATCATTCTCAGAAGAACCTCAGAAGAGTGTCCCAAAAATTAAATGCCTCAACTCCCTCAAAGTACATTTCAGGTTCTACGTCGTACAACTTCTTCCAAGCTTTGGCCAAGGTAGTAATCCTCATATCTTTTTATGCAGCTGCTAAGTTGAAGATAGCAGATCTGATGTTGTATGCATGTAAATTTTGAAGTGTCCTAGTGCCTCTTATATCTTCTTCTGCATCATCTGTTTCTTCCAAAACAACCATCACCTCTTCCAAAAACTTCTTCTTATACAACCTCTTACATGCAATGATTACACCCTGATCCATTGACTGTATCAGTAAAGTAGTCTTAGGAGGCAGAAAAACACATTTAATTCTCCCATCCCTGCTAACTAACCTCTCAGCATTAGGGTGAGCAGGTGCATTATCTAGTAGTAAAACAGCCTTTATTTCATGAGAAGTAATTTTCAGTACATCTGTCTGATATGCGATGCTATCAGATATAAATAGGTTCTAAATTTTTCCTTTAGGACAGAAATTTTTTGTCTGTTAAATCGGGGTCCGTTAAATTGAGGACCTACTGTAATAATAATAATAATAATAATAATAATAATAAGTCCATAATCAGAAAGAAACAGTCATAGTGGAATTGCCATCATAAATACTTAATGAAATGTGAAATACTGAAATGAAATTTTGTTTGAGTTTGTATTAACTTTGGTTTGCCTTAGCTTGATACTGAAGAAAGGCAGCAAATGACTAAAATGCCCATGTTTGTAATTGTGTGATAATAAAAATCAGTTTCTGCTGTTCTGTTATTCAGTAGTAATAATTTTATAAAGGTATGCTTTGTGTTCCTGTAGGAAGGGGATATGGTGAAACTGCAGATGTATTATCTACCAGGAGGTATTGAGCAGGTGGTCAGTACACTCTCTACAACAGTGGCTGAAGATATAGTACAGGATATATGTCACAAGTTGGGAATCCATTCAGAAATAGAAATGGAAGAATTCAATTTGTATTGCATAGTAGAAGGTGGTATGTGTTCTTAAAAGTAATTTGGTAGTTTAGTATTTTAATCTCTCTCTCTCTCTCTCCTCCCCCCATTTTTAAATCATTTAGCTAGTTTTATTGTAAATGAAACTAGCCAAACCAAAATGTGCACAACATATGTGTACATTTTGGTTTGGCTATGATTTTTATATCTAAGACAGTATGATTTGGCTATCATTTTTATATCTGAGACAGTATTTGTCAGACTTCAGTTGTGTATTAAACAAAGAAAAAAAAAAAAAGACCTAGATTGGTTTCTATTCTTTTGGTGTCATTGTATCTTTAATGACATGATAGACAAATTTTCCTCTAATTCCTATGGCTAGAGCAATTAAAAAATTTGGAGACTGCTTTAAGCAATACTATACCACCTATTTTGTTTTCTTTGTCACTCTGTTCCACATTAACGCATGTGTGTGTGTACACGCGTGTGTGTGTGTGTGTACACGTGTGTGTGTGTGTGCATGCGTGCGTGCGTGTTTAATGGTGCAGAAGCTACATTAACACGTGCAAAATAGAGTAACATAATTACTGCTAATTATTTTGATACACATCATGCAAAGAATATACTAAATACCTCAGTTAGCAGTCTATTTTTGCATTAGGTATTCCATTACTCAAAATTTTTAAAGTATTTAACCTGGCAGTAGCAGTGGACACCTTACAGATGCCCCTCAAATATAAGGTTCCCATGTTAACCGTTAATCGATGATTGAAATTCTGAAATTTTTTCTACCTTCCTAAATATGATCCTGATCCTACCTTCCTGAATTTCAGGTAGTACTCAAAATATCAAAGGCAGATATTGTTGGGATATCAGAGACGTGATGTCACACAGATATAAGGAATGCAGAACTGGAATTTGGGGAGTACAACGTCTACAGAAAGGATAGACAGGATAGGAAGGGAGGAGGGGTTATGCTATTAGTTAAGAAACACCTAAAATCCAAGGAAGTGAAGCCAGTCGACATTGCTGGACACTGCAGTGTCAAGTCAGTTTGGTGTGACATAAGCATTGGGAGATCAAAATTAAGAGTAGGAGTGTGTTATAGGCCTAATGACTCTGATGAGTATAATAAGAAACTGTACAGGGAAATAGAGTGGGCCAATAAATCAGAGAGTCTTATAATGGGGGATTTTAATTTCCCAGATATTGACTGGAATTTGTGGGTTGGCCACTCACACACTAGCAAGGCTTTTGTGGATTTATTGGATGATTGTTTTCTACATCAGCATGTTCGGGAGGCAACTAGAGGGAGTAATACTCTTGATCTGATTATCAGTAGTGATTCTTCATGCATTAAGAATCTGCAGATAAAGGAACCACTAGGTGGCAGTGATCACAGTGTGCTGAAGTGGGATTTACTTAAAGAGGTAACTACCATCAGGGGTAAAGGGAAGGGTTTTTGCTTTTGTAAAGGCGACTACAGTGGTCTGAGACAGTATTTAAATTCTATATGGTGGGACCAACTGATGATGTTACCAACAGCAAATTCAAAATGGGAAGCATTCAAAGAATTAATCTTGGAAGCTACTAGGCTTTACATACCAACTAAGAAATATTGTTCAAGGCCTAAATGGATGTCAGATGAACTAATGAGATATATGGCAGAGAAGAAAAATGCATGGGATACATATCAGTTAATGGGTGACATGGAAGCCTGTGATAGATATAAGCTAATCTGTAACCAAGTCACAAAGGAGATTAGGCAGGCAAAGGCAGATTATGAGAAATCCTTGGCAAAGGATGCAAAGTAAAACAACAAAGAGTTCTTTACCTATGTAAACTCTAGAAGGAAAGGGATGAATCAGATTGGTCCACTGGATATTGATGGTTCAAGTGTTGATGATCCTGCTCAGGTAGCTAACAAACTAAATGAGTATTTTGCATCTACATTCACTCATAAGGAGTTATTCAGGGAAGGGAATGCCAGAGGTGAGTTAAACTCTGGCAGTGAGCTAGATGATTTTGTAATAACTGAGAGGAAAGTGGAGGAGAAATTGTTGAAGATAAACATAAAAAAGGCACCCGGAGTGAACGGGATCTATCCAGTTATATTAAAGGAGGCAGCAAAGGAAGTAAGCAATCCCTTAGCCATAATTATGAGAGCTTCTTTGGACTCAGCAGAGGTATCCATGGACTGGAGAAGTCCAATTCACAAAGGAGGATCAAAGGCTGACACAAGTAATTATAGACCTGTTAGTTTAACTTCTGTTCCAGGAAAATTAATGGAGGCATTGGTTAAAGAAGCAGTGCAGGATCATCTAGAAAAGACTTCAGTTATAGCTCGGACATAGCATGGTTTTGTTAAGGGAAAATCTTGCCTGACCAATTTGATTGGATACTATGATGTAGTCACAAAGGAACTGGATGCAGGGAATAACTTTGATATCATATATTTGGATCTTAGAAAGGCTTTTGATACTGTTGCACATGGAAAACTGCTGAAGAAATTGGAGCAGTGTGGCATTGGTGGAAAATTGCTGCTATGGATAAAGGGATGGTTGAGTGGCAGAAGACAGAGAGTGGTAATCAATGGATACTGCTCATCATGGACTAATGTTATTAGTGGAGTCCCTCAGGGTTCAGTGTTGGGTCCATTGTTGTTTTCTGTATTTATAAATGATATTGATGATGGTATATCAAGCTTAATGTCCAAGTTTGCAGACGATATGAAAGTTGGCAGGGTTGTTAAGGACACTAGTGACTGTACACTGCTGCAACAGGATCTAGAAAAGTTGAGCAGATGGGCTGAGAGGTGGCAAATGAAGTTTAACATTGGCAAATGTAAAGTGCTACATATGGGAAGCAGTAACCCCAGAGTGATGTATCAAATCTGTGGTACTACACTGACAGTGGTAGAGAACGAAAAGGGCCTGGGGGTAATTGTGCAGGCAGATATGAAGTTTTCTGAGCAGTGCAGACGGTCTGAAAGGGTAGCTCATAGTGTCTTGTCAATGATATACAGGAATTTTTCTAGCAGGGATAAGGAGGTGATTATTCTCTTGTATAAGGCAATGGTCAGGCCACACCTTGAGTACTGTATACAGATCTGGAGGCCTCATTTTAAGAAGGATGTAGAGCTGTTGGAAAATTACAGTGTCTGGAGACTAGACACCTGTGAGGTGATCTGATTGAGGTGTATAAAGCCTTGAATGGTTTGAGCATGCTCAATGCTGATGGGATTCTTCCTCTTTCTCAGAATAACCTGAGAGAGTATAAATTCAAATTGAGGAAAGACAGATGTAGGATAGATGTGCAGAAGTTTGCCTTTAGCCAGTGGGTAGTTGGTTGGTGGAACAGACTTCCATCCTTTGTTGTGGAAGTTGATAGCCTAAATAAATTTAATCCTGGGCTGGACGGTTATTTGGAATGATTGGAGCGGTGAAATTGTAGAGGTTTTTTTTGGCTGATGCTGCATAAGCTTGCTTTCTTGCATCATGTGCCTCTACTAATGCTAAAATGCTAATATAATAAAACTTTTCTGCATTAGTTTCTGAAGTGATTTTTCTTATGGTTTTTATATAGAAATTGAGTAAAAGAACTTGTTGGGTGCCCTGCCACCATATTTGCAACTGTTTGGATTTTGCATGAAAAATGATGTGGTACCAGACAAGTGCTTATTCATGTCTTTATTCAGACTTTCTTGGTTACTTGATTTTCCTCTCCTTCTAGGTTAATAAACATATACTGACTTACCCTAGTTGTTTTCACAGCATAAAGCCAATAAGAAAAAACCCAGCATCCTCTCAAGATGGCTCCTACTCTCTGGGAAGCAACGTATGGAATTTCAAATTTTGCGTGCTGTGAAGGGCACCAATTTTGAAATAAGCTGAAAATGGAAGTAACTAATATTATTGAATATACATAATTTGTTAATAATATTTATATACATAATAAGCTGAAAAATATGTGCTTATGTATTTTCAAAATACACTTAATGGTCTTTTAAATTGGAAAATTGAAGAGACTAAGAGCCTGATAGTTCTATTTTATATTAAGTATACTTTTCTTGTAATTTTTAGCAAAATTAATATATTTTTTGAAAATAAAAGGTGTAACACACACTTGTATGCTTTAAAAAAATTTTAATATGGTTTTAAACTTAAGAAATTTCATACAGTAAGTATCACAATCCATTAAGAAAAGATGAAATACTGGCACTATTCAAGCAGAATTCAAACAACCCAATATATTTTCCAAAAATTAACCAGGTAGTGATGGCTGTGCACCTCACAGGTTCTCTCCCCTCAAAAAAAAAATTATGTTCAGCAATAACCATTAATCAGTGATGAATTAAAAATCTGAAATTTTTACTACCTTCCTAAATATAATCAGACTTTTGCTGCAATGGTTTTTTCAGTGATTTTATTGCAGTTTTTTGTATAGAAATTGAGTGTGAGAACCTGTCATGTGTTCCACCACTGCTTTTGTGACTGTATGGATTTTATTTGAAGAATGGCATGCAAACACACAGCGTACAGGACAAACACTGAATGCTGTGTTTTTCAAAGTTTCAGGTATCTTGGTTTTCCTCTCTTTAGGTATAAACATCTACTGCCTTACCTTAGTTGTTTTTGAAATATTTCTCTGCACCTGTTCCAAGAGATCCACATCTTTCTTAAAATGAGGCTTCCAGACCTGTATGCAGTATTCAAAATGCTAACTTAACTGTTGCCTTATACAGTGGGATAATCATCTCCTTGTCTCGGCTGGCACAGTTCCTGTATATTATTGACAACCTCCATTAGCTGCTCTGGCAGCCTGTTTGCACTGATCAGAGAACTTCACATTAGACTCTACAATTATTCCTAGGTCTCTTTTGTTTTCCACCACCTTGAGGTGGTATCACCTGATTAGTGTATTATTTTGAGATTACTATTGTCTATGTGAATGTTATGAATGTTAAACTTAAATTGCTACTTTTCAGCCTATCTACTTAATTTACCTAGGTCTTGTTGCAGTAGTATGCCTTGGTGTTCCTGTCATTAATCACTCTGCCAACTTTTGTATCATATGCAAAATGTTGACAGTTAAAGTTTGATATGTCAATATCATTAATAAATATTGTAAACAGTACGTGACCCAGCACTGAACCCTGAGGGGCTTTAGATTTGATGGTCCACTGATAATTAAATTTCTTTATGTGATTAACTTTTATTTCATATGATAAAATAGTTATTATTCATGTATCAAATGAACACAAATTGAAAAAATGCATATGATATATTACAGGTTCATTCTTGTAGTTATTAACGTCATACATATGAACAAGTTTCATAAGATGAACATTCCTGGAATATTTATTTATTTCTCTCGGTAAATATAAATAGATGAAATTTGCTATATTGGTTAACAACCAATGGCAGTCAAAATGCATTATGTCAGCCTGTGTTTTGCAGAAGAACTGTAGGTTTGAAAAACTGTTTTGAGTACCCCATTGCTAATTATCACTGAGTCAATAATTTTATTGATGAATAGCATTAAAGAATCCTAAAGCCATATTTAAAACTTTGCTTCACTTAGTAGAATTATTAGTAAGGAATGAGTAATAGAGAGAGAGAGAGATGCCAGGTGTAGGCTTGTTTGAGTTATTGAATGAGATTTAGGAAGGGATTATTATGAAATAGTCTTGTGGTTGATATTATAACCAGGTATAAACTAAAAAAGAAAAGGGGATGGGGAATTAAATGTAGGCAAAACAAGGTAGTTAAAGAGAATTGTAGTTGGCATGTTTATCTGCTGGTATGTTTAGTTGAGCAGTTGAAATAATAACAGCTGCAGCTGAGAGTTATGAACTTGACAGATTTATGAGCCTAAGAATTTGAATATTACAGACATGTATACACAGTGTTAGAAACAGTGGCAAAGAGAGACACTAGAGCAGACTCTGAACATTATGAATTGGCAGCATTATATGATAATGTAGACTTTAAATTCACACACTAGTTTCTCACTCGCCTTAATAATTATATCTACCCATTTTAACTATGAAATTTTCTGTAAAGTATATTGTGCTAAGTCACATACTGGTTCATATTCATGTGCCACATATTGGTTCAGAGCCGGGTAAGCCATATGATCCTTTATTTGAAAAACAAAGGTCACAAATTGATAAGTAATTTACAATTGTTTATTACTGATTATATCTATTTTCATAGATATCTACACAGTACCTATTAACAGAGATGAGTATATCTTGGACATTACAACGGAATTACAAAAGAATAGTCAGCCATTTTACATCATCTTTTGTCGTTCTTTGTATCATTCGCCTTTGAGATTAGATAATGAACTGTATATTGAAGTCATCTTTCATCAGATTGCACCAGACTATCTGGAAGGATTTTTTCTACAAATTGCCCGTGGTGTTTTGTCTGAATTTTTTGTGGTAAGACATGTTTTTAAAATGTTCATATTCAATTGTCCTTGTTTTAAAAAAATTCATAATCATAACAGGATAGTAATAATTTTCAAACAGTTCTTACAGTAAACGAGTGTTAATGCTGATTGCACTAAATAAATATAAATGTTTGGTATATGTATTGTATAAACCTTGAACTTGGAATCCAAGAAGTAAATTTTTATTATATATATATATATTGCATAAATCTTAAACTTGAAACCCAGGACTGTTTCAGTGAAAGATTATTGTAATATTCATTTACTTGTAACAGTATACATTATTTTTTAAAAATTCATATGCATGAAAAATTCACAAATATCTCAGATGTAAGAAAAATTCATGATGAATAACTTCTTGTTATTACCAGAATTTTTTTCTAATTTGTAATTTTAGACAAACAGAAATGCAATGGAACTTATTCTTGATACTAGTGATGGGGATTGGGATGTTGGCTAATAAGAAACGTGATTAACTGTTTAATGCCAGCATAGCTGCATCTGACAGATGCCACTTTTTTAAATTATTATTATTTTTTTTATAATTTGTAAATAAAATCGGCTAAGGTAAAGAAAGCCTGCCCGAGAAGCATGCAAAAGTTCAATGAAATTTACCGGTAAAAGTACTTTGCCATAACGGCATTTGTATTGTTGCTCGCTCGGTAAACAGATGGTGGGTGTTATCGGTCTGGAGTAGAAGTTGAATCCCACAGGAGCTTGAAACCCTCCCGAAGTGGAGAGGGATAACCTGACCTTTTTTCTTTAGAATCACTAATTGAATTAACTAGTTGAATCACAAACAGAGTCATATTGGAAGTTCTGGCGTCGTAAAAAATGTTCGTAACGTAATTTCACAGGTAAACTTTTTCGAAGTTTGCTCTCTTGCCTTTTGTTTTTTTCTTCTTAATAAACAATTTATCCACTAGTCCACCAGTCATTCTGGTGGACTAGTGGATAAATGGGATTCAATTTCTACTCCTGACTGATAACACCCACTGTATGTTTATTGAGCGAGAAACAATACAAATGCTGTTATGGCAAAGTACTTTTACCGGTAAATTTCATTGAACTTTTGCGTGCTTCTTGTGCAGGCTTTCTTTACCTCACCATGAAATCAAATCCTTCAGTATCTTTTCCTATCAATCTTTTCTAAATGATTATATAATATTTGCTGTTTGTTTTTTGATATACTCTGAGTTATAAGGGATTAATTTTTGTTTGGTGATTTAGCAGATACCATGCAGACGGTTGTGTCTATATTTTTTTGCATTCCATACCACATTGCAACTATGAGACACCAGCAAAACCAGCACCAGTTGTCTAGTCTGCCATAGAGCTTTGTTTTCCTAGCTCTTCACTGAAATGAAACATGAACAGCTGTGGCATTTGTAAATTCAAATTCAGGGGAAAGGACCCTGTAAATTTTAGGGAATATCACATAAACCATTCATTGTTATTATTATTGGTTTTTATCATTTAATTTTTTATACATTGTAATTGAGTTTTGTAAATCATAATAAAACATTTTAGTTAAACATAAAAAACAAAACATTAATTTTTTTATAATTAGAAATAAAAGGTGTCTGATAGATGTGAGTATACAGTATTTGTTCCATTTAAGGCACAAATGATGGAGGATTAATCAAACAGTATAATGTTTTTAAATTAAATTCTCAATGTATGTATGAGTATTATATGTGCATGAGAGCATATATAAGTGATAATAAAAGAGCAAAGAAATATAGAAAAAAGGGATAAATATGTCAACAGGGAGAAGAAATATATAAAAGAGTAAGGAGCAAGAAGAGTAAAGAAATAAAAGAAAGAAATTATGGTGGTGTGTGTGTGTGTGTGTGTGTCTGTGTGTGTAAATTATTAAAATTATACACAAATGTACAAATAAAAATGGAAAGATAAATATATTGTCATATATCACACAACCCTGATATTGTAATCATGAATCAATCAGAATTGCATGAAAAGACAACAATATAACTTTTGTTTCTGATGCAAAGCAAATGTCACTGCAAGGTACAATTAAAAAAATTATGAAATAGGTATAATTTAATAAAATTAAGAATTTGAAATATAAAAGTAAGTGCTGAAAGGATGTAAATATTGGAGAGGAAACTGTATAATGTCAACATGTGGTTTACAGTTAACCCACAGTTCTCTCTATTGACATATTTATCAATTTTTTATATATCTGTTCGCTCTGTTATTATCACTTACATATGCCCACGAGCAGAAGCCTGGAAAACAAGATGCAGGATATTTCAGAGACTGCTGGGAGTCATTGCGGTACAAGTAAACACATGGGTTGTGTTAGGGTAGCTAAGAATAGGAACAGGTGCATGTGTACTTGCGTGTATACCAATGCTAGGAGTTTGGTAAATAAATTTGATGAATTTGAGGTATTGCTCAAAGCATCAAAGGTGGATATTGTTGGGATATCAGAGACGTGGTGTCACACAGATATAAGGAATGCAGAACTGGAATTTAGGGAGTACAACGTCTACAGAAAGGATAGACAGGACAGGAAGGGAGGAGGGGTTATGCTATTAGTTAAGAAGCACAAAATCCAAGGAAGTGAAGCCAGTTGACATCGCAGTGTCGAGTCAGTTTGGTGTGACATAAGTATTGGGAGATCAAAATTGAGAGTAGGAGTGTGCTATAAGCCTAATGACTCTGATGAGTATAATAAGAAACTGTACAGGGAAATAGAGTGGGCCAGTAAATCAGAGAGTCTTATAATGGGGGATTTTAATTTCCCAGATATTGACTGGAATTCGTGGGTTGGTCACTCGCACACTAGCAAAGCTTTTGTGGATTTATTGGATGATTGTTTTCTACATCAGCATGTTCGGGAGGCAACTAGAGGGAGTAATACTCTTGATTTGATTATCAGCAGTGATTCTTCATGCATTAAGAATCTGCAGATAAAGGAACCACTAGGTGGCAGTGATCACAGTGTGCTGAAGTGGGATTTACTCAAAGAGGTAACTACCATCAGGGATAAAGGGAAGGGTTATTGCTTTCGTAAAGGTGACTACAATGGTCTGAGACAGTATTTAAATTCTATACAGTGGGACCAACTGATGATGTTACCAACAGCAAATTCAAAATGGGAAGCATTCAAAGAACTTATCTTGGAAGCTACTAGGTTTTACATGCCAACTAAGAAATATTGTTCAAGGTTTAGGCCAGATGTCAGATGAACTAATGAGACATATGGGAGAGAAGAAAAATGCATGGGATACATATAAATTAACATGTGACACAGAAGCCTATGATAGATATAAGTTGATCTGTAACCAAGTTACAAAGGATGTTAGGCAGGCGAAGGCAGATTATGAGAAATCTTTGGCAAGGGATGCAAAGAGTTCTTTACTTATGTAAACTCTAGAAGGAAGGGGATGAATCAGATTGGTCCACTTGATATCGATGGTTCAACAGTTGATGACCCTGCTCAGGTAGCTAACAAACTAAATGAATATTTTTCATCGACATTCACACATGAGGAGTTATTCAGCAAGGGGAATGCCAGAGGTGTATTCAACTCTGGCAGTAAGCTAGATAATCTTGTAATAACTGAGAGTGAAGTGGAGGAGAAATTGTTGAAGTTAAACACAAGAAAGGCACTTGGGGGTGGATGAGATTTTTCCAGTTATATTAAAGGAGGCAGCAAAGGAAGTAAGCAAACCCTTAGCCATAATTACGAGAGCTTCCTTGGACTCAGGGGAGGTACCCATAGACTGGAGATGTGCAAATGTGACCCCAATTCACAAAGGAGGATCAAAGGCTGACAAGTAATTATAGACCTATGAGTTTAACTTCTGTACCAGGAAAATCCATGGAGGCACTGGTAAAAGAAGCACTGCAGGATCATTTAGACAAGACTTCAGTTATAGCTCGGACACAGCATGGTTTTGTTAAGGGGAAGTCTTGCCTGACCAATTTGATTGGATACTATGATGCAGTCACAATAGAACTGGATGCAGGGAATAACTTTGATATTATATACTTGGATCTTAGAAAGGCTTTTGATACTGCTGCACATGGAAGACTGCTGCACAAATTGGAGCAGTGTGGCATTGGAGGCAAATTGCTGCTATGGATAATGGGGTGGTTGAGGGGGAGAAGACAGAGAGTGGTAATCAATGGACACTGCTCATCGTGGACTAATGTTATTAGTGGTGTCCCTCAGGGTTCAGTGTTGGGTCCATTATTGTTTTCTGTATTTATAAATAATATTTATGATGGTATATCAAGCTTAATGTCCAAGTTTGCAGACGATACAAAGGTTGGCAGGGTTGTTAAGGACACTACTGATGCTATGCTGTTGCACAGGATCTGGAAAGGTTGAGCAGATGTGCTGAGAGGTGGCAAATGAAGTTTAACATTGACAAATGTAAAGTACTATATATGGGAAACAGCAGCCCCAGAGCAACATATCAACTCTGTGGTGCTACACTGACAGTGGTAGAGAATGAAAAGGACCTGGGGGTAATTGTGCAGGCAGATGTGAAGTTCTCTGAGCAGTGCATACTGGCTGCAAGGGTAGCTCATGGTGTCTTATCAATGATATACAGGGATATTTCTAGCAGGGATAAGGAGGTGATTATTCCCTTGTATAAGGCAATGGTCAGGCCACATTTTCCCTTGAGTACTGTATACAGGTCTGGAGGCTTCATTTCAAGATGGATGTAGGGCTGCTGGAACGAGTACAGAGAAGGGCAACAAGATTAGTGAATGGAACAAAGGGTTGCTCTTACGAAGAAAGGCTTAAGTTTTGCAAATTACAGAGTCTGGAGACTAGGCACCAGCGAGGTGATCTGATAGAGGTGTATAAGGCTTTGAATGGTTTGAGCATGCTCATTGCCAATGGGATTCTTCATCTTGCTCAGAATAATCACCTCAGAGGGCATAAATTCAAATTGAGGAAGGACGGATGTCGGATAGATGTGCGGAAATTTGCCTTTAGCCAGCGGGCAGTTGGTTTGTGGAATAGACTCCCATCGCTTGTTGTTGAAGTTGATAGCCTAAACAAATTTAAGGCTCAGCTGGACAGGTATTTCGAACGAACGGAGTGGAAGTGGTTTTTTTTTTTGGCTGATGCTGCATAAGCCTGATTCTTTGCATCATATGCCTCTACTAATGCTAATGCTAATAATATATTCAAAATAAAGGTGGCATCAAAAAATGAACAGTTTGAATTATTTCTGAATTTTAAGCTTATAAATGAGGTAACTTTTCGTCCAGTGGTGGGATTCAGCTGGTTCACACAACCTGTTCCTGTAATTTCCCCGAGTTTGTGTTTCATCATATTTTATTATAGATCATTCTATTATGTTTCATTATATTTCATTGAAATGAAAAACATTTCAATGAAAACAGGTTCTTGAGTTGTAGGGTGGGAAAACCTCAAAAGTAAATGGTAGATACAGTATTGTAACATTTTCTGAGAAATCCCTATGTACAGAGCTACAGTATTGTAAGACATTGTATATTGGGTGATTATAGTTTTTATTACTGCTGTAAGTGTACTGTAAAAAATTCATCAATTTTCTGACCAGAAAGTCAGATAGGCACACACGTATTACTTCTGTTTCAGAATGAACATTTCTTTTCTTTGAGTTTCCATCTAGTTCCCCTTATTTTATGAGCAACCTTCAGCTACCCAGTAGCATCTGAGAAAAAAAGTAATAGTAATGTGAAGACAAAAAAAAAGTTAAATAAGGCTTAAAACAAAAAAAAACAGAGCTGTATCATGTTACTAAATTAAAGTATAATTCATTGTTTAAAAAAAAAATAAGTGGGTATAGCAAAATTGGCTGTCCAAAAAGAGTGTATTTGTGGTGTAGGTATTTCATTATATTCAGTAAACAGGAAAGATTTTCCTGTCCCTAAAATTTTGAGCTGCCCTAGAAAAATTAGTAAGTATTTGCATATAAAATAAATGTATGTTTTATCATAGAAACAGTGGCATTGAAATGTCTCCTCAAGCGGGGTGATAGCTTGAACACACTGTTTCATGAATTCCATAAAGTTACAAAACCATTTAGAGATATGACTCCATGCTGTCAGCAGTGTATCCCATAATTGCTTTACAGTGGCTTCTGGTGGATCTTGAGCAGCACTGTTCATGTGCATGTAGATGTTTGGTGGAGTGGAGATCTGGTGAGTTGCTTGGCCATGGGAAGGAGGTGGTCTTACAGACGTTCTACAAAACATATGTTTGTTCAGGTGGTATGGTGCATTGTCCTGTTGAAAGATGCCATTATCGCTGAATAATAAGACCACTGGTAGAATTCCAAATACAGCCTCTGTACATGCAAAACAAATAATATCTGAAGATAATGCAAAGCATTATTATTATTTTTTTGTATAAGTTTGCTTTCTTGTGTCATATGCCTCTACTAATGCTAATTCTAACCTATGGCTCACCCAGGGTCCTGAGCTGGATGTCATCATTCTTCTCTTTGTTGGCGATTCCCTTTTCTCTCTCTCTCGGGGTAACCCAGGGAATTTTTTTTATTTATTTTTTTATTTTTTTGGCTGGTGCAGCATAAGCCTCAGGCTTCCTTGCACAATGTAGCTAATGATAATAATAATAATAATAATGTTTGTATGTAGTTCTACTGGAATCTAGTTCCCCTTTTCTGCCCAAGGGACGGGTGCAGAAAAGAGGAACCAGATTGCTGAAGGGAACAAAAGGGTGCTTTTGCCTATGAAGGTTCCAGTTCTGCAAATTGCAGCACCTGGAGGCTATGCACCTGGGAGGGGATCTGATTAGGGTGGCTAGGGCCTTGAATGGATTAAGTAGGCTAAATGTTAATGGCATTCTTCCTCATTCTGAGACTATACACGAGAGAGCATAAATTCAAGGAAGAACTACACAAATTGTTGGAGGGTGTGGATGGTTGCAGTGTGTATTTTTTTTATATTTATTTATTTATTTATTTTATTTTATTATTTTTTGCTTTCTTCCATTATTTGCCACTACTACTGCTACTACTAGTATTGTTCCAGGCCTTTGAGATCTCACTTTTAGAACCTCCGAAAATATGTGCACCTTCGCTCCAGACTAAGTAATTTGACATTCAATACTGCTCATTATAATCACTGGTCATTATAAATCTTGTCAATGAATCAATGAATGGATATCCCTAAACTGAGTTAAATTTCCCATAAAACCAATATGCCATTGTCGAGGAACAGCTCAAAGTTACCATTACATCATGTCTCTGACATAATCCATAGCAGACAAATCAGAGAACCTATTAAACTAGGTGTAAAGTTGATATAAAGAGATACTGATAATATTAGTGATATATTTAGGTGAGGTGTGTGTGTGTGTCAAACATCATAGCACAACTAAGGCGTCTGCATATTGTGTCTAAATGGATTTCTTTCAGTCGGTTTTCTCTTTGCTGTGCGAAAATAACTGTACAAGTTTCCTGGGATGGACTATGCAACTCTCACGCTAACTCAGCCCACGCTGTGAACAAGAACATAATGTCCCCAGGTGCTCACATCTGGTGAGTACGGGCTAGGCATACTCAGGGTCCTGAGCTGGATATCATCATTCTTCATCCTTCTTTTTTTTGGTGATTCTCTCTCTCTCTCGGGGTAATTCAGAAAAAAAAAATTTTTTTTGGCTGGTGCAGCATAGGCCTCAGGCTTCCTTGCACCATATGGCTAATAATAATAATAATAAAATAATAATAATAATAATATAATGTTCTATGTCTGAATTATAAGGCTGGGCACACACCACTTAGTCAAACCAAGACAAAACAGCTTTAGAAAGCCTTACTTAGAGTGATCATATTGCAGTTTGTGTTGCAGTGCACACCAGCTTAGTCTTGTCTTGATTCTGTGGGTGTTTGTCATAAACTGCAATATGACTGACTGCTTCTGAGTAACTTATCTAAGCTGTTTTGGGTATTAGTATTGCAAAATGGTTCAAAGAAGTAAAGTTTATACAGCATCAGCCAAAAAAAACTTTTTGCTAACTTCATTTGTTTATTCCTTCAAATAACATTTTACCTATATTTAAATTTATTCAAATTATCCATTTCCACAACACTGGGTGGTTTATTCTAAGAATGAATTACTGTCTGGATGAATGCAAATTTCTGTGCATCTGTTTTCTGCAACCATACTTTTTAATTTAAATTTATATCTGTTTGTGTGTCATTTGAGAAAGAGCAAAGATGCTATCCGCATTTAGATTACTCAACCCTTTAAAACCTTATGCACTTCAGTTGAGTCTCCACACAGATGCCTAATAAAAATATACCACCAACTAGTCTTGTTGCTCTTCTCTGTATCTATATCAATCGTAAAATGAGGTTTCCAAATCTATATGCGGTATTCCATATATGGCCCAGCTGGTAGGATAATCACCTCTTTATTCCTGCATGAAGCATGGAAATACCCAACTTGTGTTGCTATTTCTACAGGTCTTAATGTTGGAGAAATTGACCAGGTTTTAATGAAACTAGGGGGTAATTTTCATGAGCACCTCACGTTGAATACTAGGAGATGCATATGGAAATGGGCTTAAGTAACATGAGCCCTAGAAGTATTTAAAAGCTTGATGCTTGCTGTTCCTTAATGAATTCAAGACTTCTGAAAATTTTCACAGTGTAAATTGCCACCTTGCATTCTGGCAATCAACTACATTCATTTTTGTTATCAAAGGCTTGTGGGCACAGTTTATATTTGAAAATTCATAGTCTGCAGCTTTCTACATGTTGTGGAAACATTTACAGGTTTCCCCATGACTGCTCACAGCTCCAAACTCAGGTGATCTAGTGTCTGATGGTGAGGTAACTTACCATCTCAAGGTGTGTTGACTCCTGTCAGTCACTATTTTACACGTATCTGGTCATATCTTGGGCTTGGTGGCATCCTTCCATTTCTTCAGCATATTGCCAATTGTCCTGAGCAGTAGCATGCTCAAAACTTAAACAGTATACTCATTCAGTATATGTTGAAGACTAAATGCACAAGGCATAATATGTTATGGGTATAACGGCATCATTTTATTTTATCTCATATTGTGGCTACCTTCATGAGATACCAGGTATTGCACTACTTTGAATAAATAACGCTTCTCTAGTAGAGGAAACTACTGTTATATTCAGTATGCACATTTGAAAAGTGGTTAGTCAGTGCTGACTACTGATCACCTTTATAGGTGAAAATATTTGTATATTTCATATTCACACACAATTTCCTGCAATCAGATTGGTGTCCCATGACATTTTGGAAGAGTAATGTATAATCTAATGAGTTTGATGTGACAACACTATGCTATGACCCACCTGAGGATTAGTCATAATATATTTCTGTATTATACATACATTTTACATCAAGTCCTTATGGCTATAGTTTTCTTGATGTTTACTTTACCATAAACTTCAGCCTCTGCAGCTGCAATAAAATTATCAAACAGCTGCTAATTTCATATGTGGAATGAATCATAAACAGTCTCATAGTCCATAAACAGATAAAAACATTAGAACAGAAAGTTATCTTTTTTTAAATAATTATGTCTTGATAGCGTTTTTGTACTTTTTTTGACCTATTTGCCCAGTAATTATCAGAGTTGTTGAATTCTTAAGAGAAATCAAAGATCAGACTTTCATTGAAAGGTATTGTAAATTAATATTGCTGAAGGGCAAGAAAGAGTTTTTTCCATTGGAGGTTATGTTGTTATGGTTAGGTTGTTGCACCTGACTGTGTATTAAAAGTAGATACTGATTACATTAAACTCCATCTTTTATCAAGTTGGCATAAACGCAAAAATTACAATTGCTCATTCTGCTTATGCAGACTTTAGTAGATATTAGTTATTTTGTTTTCTTTATATTTGTTAATTACTCAGTACAAGAATTTTATAGCATAAATTAAAGTTGGCAAGAATACTAATTGTTGTTATATTTCGTAATGTTATCAGTGTAGTTAATAAAATATTAAAACTAAGTTTTGTATACTCTTCCTGTCTTAGGTAGATATTGTTACAATTGCAGCATTACTGCATAGAGCAGCAGATATGAACTTCATTCCCACTGAGTAAGTGATTAATTCTTTGAAACAAAACAAAAGTATTTCACATTACTAATTTTGCTGTCATGTTTCATAAATAATCTTATAACATTTAGTAACTATTGCCTTTCATATTTAGTATTCGTGTTCTGTTTATTATATGTTATTTTACTCTGAGCACATTTTCTTTTGTTGAGTTGTGTACAGGATGTTTCAGTTAAAAGGCACTAGGGTCTGTCTCGCTTATTTTTAAGTTTGTTTTTTTATCATCTTTGAACTGAAATTTTTGAATTTGATGCTAAAATTGAAGAACAATTTAAATTCTTCTAAAAATTAAAATTTTGCATAATTACCTGCTTTTTCCCCTCAATAGTAAAGTTGTTTTCCCCATCCTTGGTTTAGCATAAAAATGTCATTTATGTAAATCTGAAACCAATATAAAGAAGATTTTATTTAGTGGGGGAGAGCAAACATGTGGTTGCAATGTAACATTTGCTCTTTATTACACATGTTTAGCTGCACAGAATAGCTGGCTGTATGACGGCAGTTATGTATTGCCTCTCAATCCACAATTTTTTTTTTTTTTTTTTTTTTTTTTGTATGTTAGTTTCAGAAATACATTGATATGTACTTCTGAAATATCTTTTGATATTTCAGAAGTACTTATCAATGTACTTCTGAAATATCAAAGTGAAAAAGAAGCAGTTGATTCAGGAAATTTTAAATTTAGACATCATAAAATCTACTAAGTAATATTTAGCTCAACTTTAAAACTAAATTAAAAAATTTCAGTTCAGGCATGACAAAAAAGGTATCCACACACAAGGTGTTTCAACTAAAAGGTACCAGATGCTGGTACCTTTTAATTGAAACACCCTGTATGTAGGGTGGAACCCAAACTCAGTATCCAAGAAGAGCAACAGAGTTATATTGGATCTGCTGCTGGGATAATACCTGTCTAATATGGGTATGTGGGATTTTTTGACTTTTCCTCAACTGAATTTAAAGATATTTTTTCAATAAAAGTGCACTTGGTCTGCATGGTTGAACTTGGCTTAAGGATATGAATGATATATCCCCACTTGTATCACATTTTAATTACAGTTTTTCAGTGCATTAGAGTGGGTAAGAAGGGTGGAAGTGTGGCTTTATTTGTTGCTGCTGGGATTTTAATCTGCCTTCATTTTTGTGTTGAATTCTTCTCTGTTTGAAAGTGTAGCAAATAGATTTTGCTTCTTTATGCAGTCAGTTCTTTTTATGTTGTTTACTGTCTATTCTCCTCTATCTAATGTTTTATGTGATGAAGCTGTAGGCTGGCTATTGCTTGCAAATGATATCATTTGTTATAGCCGATTTTAATTTGGGATTAAATTTAAATATTAATATTATTGCCTGTTTTGTGAATCAGTTAGTAGTATTTCACTGTTCTGTATTGGCATCTCACCTCCCTCTGTGAGTTACCCCTGGATTGGGTGTATTTAAGTTCACTGGTGAGCTTCAAGTCTGATTATAATGCACTTGTTATTGAGGCTAGTTTGAGCCTACAAAATTCGGGAGATTTGTATACCAGGCAATTCCAGCTATTCAGAGAAAAATGATTTTCTTTCCAATCTGTCTGTATAAATCTCTTAATTATGGATTTCCTTTTTGAGTTATTTCCCTGTTATATTTGCACTAAAATTTACCCATTTCATGGTTGGTTTTGGCTTATTAGGTGGCATACATTTATCGCATTTAATGCTATGTCCAAAATATGTTCCATCTCAAGTCGCAGCAAGTTACTGTGGTGGAAAAATACGCCATATTTATTATTAAAATTAAAGAGCATCTTCATTGTTCTTATTGTTGATGCCCTTCAACAAAATCTTATAGTAATTTTTCTTTTGTTCAGCCTAATTTCAGTGTGGTAAAATTTTAAGAAATTGATGAATATATTCAATCCAGAGCTATTATGAATTCTAGATTTTTTTGGATTCTGGAATTTCCTCTGCTGAGAATTTTTTCTGGAAGGTTGAATGCAACATGTGACCAAGCCTAATCTGCCCCAGTCAAATTTGTCTTCACAAGTTTTTGAAATTGAACTGTCCTTTGATGAGTTCAGTCAGGTTTCCATTCCACGGTGCAGCTTAAATGTATTAGTCAACTCATTAAAGAATTTCTTGGCCACAGGTAATGAAATGATAGCAAGTTTTGCGGGCAGAGTGGGCAGTTTTTATGTACTGGACACTGTATTCTTTATATGTATACTTTTAAGTACTGATTTCCAGATTTTCTATATAAATATAGCCAAATTCCTATACCTAAGGTGAACTCATCCTAAGAGCTATTGAACTTTCAGCTTATCTCAATCTCCTCATCATTACTGAAAACCTTAGATAAAATTCTCTTTAAAGGATTAGCTGTTTGTTTTTATCTGAAATTTATTTGGCTTGTAATTCAAGGGAAAACTTCTATGTGGTTTTCTCATTATTGTGGCTGCATTCAGTACAGTGGCTGTTGACGGTCTGTTATTTCTTTCAGCATGTTTTTTACAACTAGAGCATCCTTATTTAAATTTCTTGATTTTCTACTGTGCAACATTTGGTTAGTTTTAATTTATAAGACTGTAACAGTTATTTGGTATACTAGTCTGGAGCTTCCTCAAGGAGAATCTCTTTTTCCATCTTCATCATTTTCTTCAGTGATACTGCATCTCTTTCTTTAGTCCAAGATTAAATGTCATTGGCTATAAATATCATTGAAAAATAGAAAAAGCTATTTATATAAATATAAATAGCTTTTTCTCAGCACCTTTTAAGCTATAAATATCATTTATAGCTTAAAAGCAGCTTAAAAGCAGGATCTTGATGAATCATTGATTATATCAGTTGTTCTGGTTTGAGGGTTAATGTCCAAAAGGTTTTTGCCTTTAAGTATTTGTTTTTTCTGTCAGTTCCTGCATTTTATTTTTAGACATCTGTATTAATAATGTCATTTTTCCTCCATCAGCTTCTGTAAAATTTTTGAGTATTACTCTTGATTATAAACCCAGTTTTAATTGCACTGTTTGTAGGTACATATATTCATTTTTAAGTCTTTTTGACTTCTTAAGTTAAGAGTAGTGTTCATTTACAACCACAACACTGTCATTAAGGACTTTATCATATTTTTGTGTCTGCTATTTAATTATGTTCCTCAGATTTGGTCCTCAGCTTCAAGATCTTTATTTCAACTCATCCTTGCAGTGGAATATCTGATCTCTCTCTCTCTCTTTTAGTATGGTTGGACTTCAGATTAAAATTGACATCTAATTTTCAAGAAAGGAATTATGTGAAAATTTGAAACTTTCATCTATCTTGGACTGTTGGAATGTGAGGAAGCTAAGATGGCTAATTGATTGCCTGAATGGTAGCAATGACCTGGCACACCCGATGCACCTAATAAATCCCTAAACAAACAAATAAACAAGCAAGCAATGACCCCTTTCTGTTGTGGAGGTTTATGCAGTGGAGAATACCAGTGTGGACTTATCAGGTTAGACCTTCAGCCACTATACATTAACATGAATCTAGAAAATGGATGACATTTTTCTTAAATCTTTGGCAACTCTTTTTAGTCAATTTGATGTATACCTGAATCAGTGGTGGCTGCAACTGGATCATTATCATCATATTGTGAGCTTATTTAGGACTGTGTAATTTCTTTTTCTGTGACATTTTGTGTATTTTTTATTTAGAAAAGGTTTTACTTTTGTAAACCTCTCTATAATAACATATCCGGCTTGCTTTTCTTCCCCTTTAGTTTAGGTAAAAAAAAAAAATATATATATATATATATATATATATATATACAGTATATATATGTATGGAAATGCAGTGTCACATCCTTTTGAGGACAATAAGGCAGTGGATTTGAAATCTCTTCTTGGTCTCTTAGTTCAGGAAAAGCGACTATGACAATTCTGTCAACTTGAAAGTCAATATGGACAAGGTAAATTGTGGAGTAACTTTAACACCACCATCATGAAAATCACAAATAGATATATAAAAATAAAAAAAAAGTTTCATTTCTTTGATAAATGAAGGTGTTATTTTATTAAAATACAATTAAAAAACCATTTAAGAAGTCATGACTTTTGGAGCTCTTTAACAAAAGCATATGCATGGGGAAAATGATGTATGCATCAAACTTGTTTCAAGCACTCCTCTGAAAAGCTGCATAGAAAATGGGAACCCTTGTGCCCTGAAACTATAAATAAAGACAATAATGCATGAAACTGAGCTTTCTGTTATGTTGAGCTGCAAAAGGCAAGGTCGGGTCAGGTATAAAATCCCGTAGCCAAGCCTAAAATTGTACAAAAAGTTTTTGGTATCATCATTATCAAAGACTGACATCACACAAAATGTGACAGTATTAAATGCAGTGGGCAGTTCATGTTGTAGAGTAGGTGGGAGGGCTTTTTGTTCATGCATTCAGGACACTAATTATCAGAATAGAGGGGAAAAAGAGAGTAAGATTGCAGTAAGATTAGTGATGTAATGATCTCTGAGAAGCACCTCTCAAAAAATTTTAAAAGAGTAAGATTCCTAGGAAGATGGGATGAATCCAGATATTATTAAGAATGAAAAAATAAGTGCAGCTTATGGCATCTAATGGTAAATGATCTTATCTTTAGATTTCTACTGAGATCATCACTCTATTCTTGGGTGATTCCTTTGGACTGGAGAACTGCAAATGTCTAACTCATTCATAAGGGAGAAATGTTAGAAATGAACAACTATAAACTGGTGAGGTTGACTTTTGTAATGGGTAAGATAATAGAATTGGTGATTAAGGATACAATACAGAAACATCTTGGTAGCAATGAAATCCTAAAGGGAGATTCATAGAATGGGTTTGTGAAGAGAAAGTCCTGCATGATAAGTATGATTAATTACAGCATTTAAATACAATGATGAAGTCATAGAGTACTTAAATGCTGTAAAACAATTTAAATATTGTGTATTTAGATTTTAGTAATCTTTTGATTTGGTTCCCAAAGAAAGACTACTATGAAAAGTGGAGCATACTCAGATTAATGAGAAGATCCTCAGGTGGATCAGGGGCTGGCCATGTGAAAACCCACATGGGTGGTTATTAATGGGCATTCTTCAGAGTGGACTAATGCAGCAACCAGGGTCCTTCATGGTTCAATGTTTGGTACTTCTTGTTTCTGTTATCAGTGATTTTTCTCAATGATATCGATTTAAGTTATACAGGGAAAACTGGCAATGTTTGCTGATGATTTAAAGATAGGTAGGATGGTTAACAATCTGAGCTAAACTATGATTTCAGAATGACTTAGATCAGTTACAGGTATGGTCTAACAGATGGAAACTGAAGTTTAATCCTGCTAAATGTAAGAGTTATGCATTTAGGGAATAGGAATCCTGTGGTAGCATGCACACTAGGAACAAGAATCAAAAGTGATTCATGATGAGAAATGTATGGGGTTACAATACCAGCAGATATGAAGTTTTCCTAGCAGAGTAAGCAGAAAGGCCTGGGTGTACCATTATTGATCAACAGGACCTTTGCCATTGTGGGGGGGGGGGGATATTATTATTCTTTTTATTAAAAAAAATGGTAAGATCTCATCTGGGGTAGTATTCAGATCTGGAGGCCTCACCTGAAAAAAAAAAAAAAAGGATTAGAATGTCTGGAGAGTTTCTAAAGAAGGGTAGCTAGTTTGGTTGGGAGTGTTAAGGGTGGCTCCTGTAAGGAATGTCTTAGAAGATGTTGGATTGCAGAGATTGGACTAGATACTTTAAAGGCAACCTGATAGAGGTGGTATTTTAAGGCCCTTAAAAGAATAAGCAGAATGAATGAAAGAGAGAGAGAAAGAGAGAGAGGTATTTTCATATTGGCAGGTGAAACAAGAATAAAGGGATATAAACATAAAATTTTGGGAAACAATAGAAGGGTAGATCTCATGAAGTTTGCCTTTAGGCAGTGTATTCTTGATTACTGGAATAAGTTTCCTCCTAAGGCAGTTGAAGAAGGAGCCTGACAAGTTTCAAGGTAGAAATGGACAAATTATGATTGACTTGGATTTTTTTTCCCTTTTTAGCTGATGCATAATAAATTTGTTCCTTGCATCTCTTGGCCTGATTAATCCACTCATAAATCAAATATAGAAATCAACATCTGAATAATCCTATGATTAATAATGCCATTAAAAAAATATAGCACAAGAAGGATACTGAGCTAGACAAATAAGGAGCTAGCTATAGTTTAATTAAGCAAGTAAAGATAGCATGAGGCAGTTAGGAGGGATTTAAAAGTTCTGAAACATATATCTTTTATATTTTTAAAAAACACTTAAACCACAAAAAATACAGCAAAATAATTAATGTTGTTGATAGGATTATAGGTAAGGCAAGGTGATATTTTGCTCCTATAAACCTCACCACTCCTATACCAAAACAAAAAATAAACATAAAAAATCTAAATAAAAAGAATCAAAGCAACACTCATCCCCAGTGGAGTGAATGAATGATACCGTGCCCGAAGAGAGCCACACCCACACCCTTAAGAATGAGCTCTACCAAAATAAAATACTAAGATCTGCCAGTGCCTGCATTGTATCCTAAAAGAAAACCATGAAGAAATAAAGAGCCCATAAGCATTATCATTTCAAGGGACAACAGCACTTGTGAACTCTGAAAAAAGAGTCATATTTCATCACTGATTGTTATCTTAGCAGACTATCAGTGAATATCCGAATATGCTGCAAACATTAAGAGAAATAACAAACCAAATATAAAATATGCTATGTAGAATAAATAAGGAAACATAACAAACAAAATGAAAATTTATACATCGACTCCTCCAATCCACAGATCCAAAAGAACATGCAAATATATATTTAATTATTTTTCCATATTTTTTCATGGATTTTAAGTGTTTTTTTTTTTTTTAAATTTAATCTGAAACAGTTTATCCACATTTTAATTCTTCATAATACATAGTTAATGACTTTTAATATTATCTGTAATAGCACCATAGAAATGGTTAGGCAAAGGCTCAGTGTAAAAATACCGAGTAAGGGAGCACAGAAATGGGACATTGATAATATAGATCTGCCAGTGCCTGCATTGTATCCAACACAATGCATGCAGTGAGCAGCAAGGACTATTAATACCTGACCAGAATTTGCTGTTGTATGGGTTACAATGCCATCAAACAGCACACCTGGAGCATAGCAGCACATCACAAAGTTTACCTAGTGATCCCCTTTAGGGGATTTCTCCTCCTACATTACCTAATGCTTTATCCCCCACCCTTCAGTAGCATCTAATGCAAATTCTACTCCTCCTTTTATGCTATGCTATTTACACTTTCCCATTCATACTACATCTAATTCAGTATGGGCCTTTTGGAGAGGACCCTCTTACTTTCTTCCCCCCCACCTCTAGCATTTGCCTTTTCCCCATGACAACAGTGATTATCACCTTTCTTTCTGCTTTGTTAAATTTTCTTATCTTTTTTCTCAAGGGATCATCATCATCATCATCATCATCAATCATTTTCAATCCACTGCAGGATGAAGGCCTCTCCAGCAACTTTCCAGTTCCTTCTGTTTTGAGCACTGGCCATCCATTTACTACCCACAAACTCATGAATTTCATCTATCCATCTCCGCCTTTGTCTTCCAGGTTTTCTTCTGCCCAAGACCATTTTAGTTCTTGTGTCCTGCCCAAGACCATTTTAGTTCTTTAATTTTGATAAGAATGTCCTTTACTTGAGTTTGCTGCCTAATCCACGAGTTTCTCTTCTTATCTAACAGTCTGATTCCTAATATAATTCGTTCCATTCTACGCTGTGTAGTTCTCAGCTTCTCTTCCATTCTTTTGGTGAGTGCACAAGTTTCACTTCCATAAGTCATGGTGGGGAGTATACATTGGTTCATTATTTTACATTTCAGACAAACTGGGATATTGCTCTTCAGTATGTGACTATATTTCCTGAATGCTATCCATCCAAAATTTATTCTTCTCTTGACTTTCAGCCATTTATCATTATTACAGCTAATAACTTGTCCCAGATAAGTATATGACTTCACCTTTTCAATTACTGCTCCTTCAATCATTATTTCCCTTTCTGTAGCATACTTGTTCATCATTATTTTTGTTTTAGCCATATTCATCTTTAGTCCAAAATCCTTACTAACTGTGCATAACTGATTAAGATTTTCCTCTAATTCTTTGGGATCGTGGCTTATGACCACAATGTCATCTGCAAATCGTAAGTGGTTTAAGTACTCGCCGTTCACATTGACTCCTTTCTGCGACCAGTCTAATCTTCTGAAAGCTTCCTCAAGGGCAGCAGTAAACAGCTTTGGAGATATTGTGTCTCCTTGTCGAACTCCTTTCTCGACTTTAAATTTGCTACTGTCTTTGTCTAGTCTAATAAAGGAGGTAGCATTCTCATATATTTTCTTCAAAATCATAATATATGGGGTATCTATGCCTTGTCTTTCCAGTGCCCGAAACATTGCCTTATGCTGTATGGAGTCAAAAGCCTTTTCATAATCCAAAAATGCCAGGCATAATGGTGTTTTATATTCATTTTCTTTCTCTATTAGCTGTGATATTACGTGAAGGTGATCCACAGTTGAGAATCCTGTCCTAAAGCCAGCTTGCTCTTTCGGTTAATTCTCATCAAGTATTCTTTCTAATCTGTTAGTAATGACCCTTGTGAACAACTTGTAGATGTGGGATAACAAGCTAATTGGTCTATAATTTCCAATTTCTGATTTATCTCCTTTCTTATGCAGCAAAACTATGATTGCATTATTCCACTGCTTAGGCGTCACACCTTTTCTAATGCACTTAGTGAAGAGCCTTGCCAGTTTTTGTGTTATGTCTCTTCCTCCCAATCTTAACAACTCTACAGTAACTTCTTCTTTCTCCGGGGCTTTCTGATTCTTCATTTTCTTCAATGCATGTTCTACCTCATCAGGAAGAATATCGGGTATGTCGTATGTGTTGCTACTTTGCAATCCATCTTCCCCACTGCTGGCATCATTCCCCTGCTCCTTGTATAATTCTCTATAGTAGTCTTCTGCTATTTGAATTATGCCTTCTCTGCTGTTTATAAGCACACCATCACTATTCTTCAGTTTCAGTATCATTTGTCTTTCTGTATTATTGCTCATGGCTGCTGATTTAAATCCTTTGTTTTCCCTTAATGCTTGTTCTACTTTTCTCGTGTTAAATCTTTTTATGTCCTCTCTGAGTCTCTTTCTAATGGCTTTGCATAACTCAGTATACTCAATTTTCTCCCTCTCATTGTTTTTCTTGGTTTTCATTTGTCGTCTTCGGTTCATCATGACAAGTTTTTCTTGACTAATTTTTTCTTCTTTGGATTTCTTTTTTCCTATAGGTTTTTTGGGCTTTATCACTTTTAGAAAGTTGTAATATTCCTCATCGATATCTTGGTCCTGAGCAGTCTGCAGAAGCTCAAACTTGTTCTTAAGTTCCAGTACATACTGCTTTTTCTTCTCTTCTGTTATCTGAAAGACCTTTGTATTATTTACTCGAGTCGGTTTTTTCCTTTCCTTTCCTACATCTGTATCAAGTGTACATCTTACCATTCTGTGATCACTTCCAACATTTACTTTATTCAGGACGGTAACATCATTCACAATATATCTTCTGTTAGTGAGGTTGAAGTCGATTTTATTAGTAGTTAATCCATTTGGACTCTTCCATGTCCACTTTCTGTTCACCCTTTTCTTGAAAAAAGTGTTCATTACTGACAGTCCTTGAGATTCTGCAAATTCCACAAGTCTTTCACCTCTTTCATTTCTTTCACCAATTCCAAAATTTCCTATAGTTCCCCTTTCTGCGCTGTTTTGTCTTTTTCCAACCTTAGCATCGAAGTCTCCCATAGTAATAGCGTAGTGGGTTTTCTGCTTATCTAGAAGACTCTCAATTTCGGTGTACATTTCTTCAACCTCTTCATCATCATGGCTCGATGTCGGTGCATAAATCATTATAATCTTTAGCTTGTACCTCTTAGAAATCTTGAGTATTAGTCTTGACACTCTTGGTGATGTACTTTTGAATTCCAAAATGTTGTTTTTAAAATCTTTATGGACCAGAAACCCAACTCCACCTTCACTCCTTTCACTGTTTCCATTGGTGTACAGCAGATTTCCACTTGATAAACTTATAAGTGATTCATTTCTTCTTCTTGTTTCAGCCAAACTGATGATATTCCAATTCACATTTTCTAATTCATTTTCCAGCTCTAATATCCTGTCTTTACCGATGAGTGATCTTGCATTATAACAGGCCAAGTTCAGTTTCCGTGCATGGCAGCCTGGTCGTACCCAGAGATTCTTAGCACCCTCTGCTTCCACTCTGATCTTCTCGCTGCCGTAAGAGGGAGAGTGAAAGCTGCTGGGGACTGAGGGCCATTTGTTTTGTTGTGCTGTCATATGCTGGAGGGTTTGGTCTTTTCCTCTTCACGCTGACCAGGCGTCTTGAAGAGAACCACTCTACACGTTCGTTGCCACTTAAGTGACGTAACAGGGCTTACCATCGAGAAGGTGTGCATGAGTGGATTTTAGGGAGGCAGGCCAACCGGACTTCTCCTAAATCTTCTGTAATAGAGAGATATTGGATCCATCAGTGTTTTAGGCTGAGTGTCTGATAACACACAGGATACCTGTTCCCCTCTAAGCCCCTCTCAAGGGATAGCCTCACATAACTCCAGGGTTGGAAGAAAGCCCAAAATAGAGATCTAATACAGTTTAAACTCTTTTTAAAATCCCAACATGTAATAACATCCTTATGTGGTTGGTCCTGACCAATTTCTCATTAACCTAATGCTATTTTACATTCAATATAATGACACTGAAAATAAAAGGATTTCTCTGTAATGACCATAAATTTCTACCTCTTAATCTGACTTTTTACTTTTTTATTACAATATTTGCATTTAAAAATGAGAGAATGCTTCAAATATATTGAAGTAATTGATGAGCTTGCAGCCTGACTGTGAAAAATCAATTGTTAAAATTTCCCACGCTCCTTCTTGCAGTGTGGTAAAGAAATGAACATTGGCTAGAAGTTAATTTCATTAGTTAGAGTGTATGTTTATTGATATGGCTCCAAGAAAGCAGATAGCTTTGCCAATCGCAGATAAAATTAAGGTTTTGCAAGCTATAGATAATGGTGTGCATTCTAAGGCTGAATCGGCAAACAGTTTGGCATTCCTAAGGGTACTCTGTTCACTATTCTTAAAGATTGGAAAAAGATTGAAGGTTTAGAGAAATCTGCTGCACCAGGTAGGATTCAAGCAGGAAAGCCGAAGTATCCAGATCTTGAAAAGGTACTTTTGGAATGGCTAATGATGATGCATGCAAAAAACGTTCCCATAGATGGTAGTCTTTTAAAATCTAAGGCTGATTCGTTTGTGCATCGAATGGATATTGAAGAATTTAAAAGTTCTGATGGATGGTTCCAGAAATTTAAGACTTGTCATGGTCTGTCTTTGGAAAAAAGTGTGAGGCAAAAGTTCAGCATTGGACTTGATTGATGCTACAAAGGAATGGAAGGAAAATTATATAAAAAATGTTTTGCTGGCATACAACCACAATGACATCTTCAATGCTGATGAAACTGGAGTCTTTTTTAAATTGCTACCGGATAAAAATTGCTGCTAGGAGAATAGTAATCTGTTGTTTCCCAATGAGTAAAATAAGCTTCTTCTTTTACTCATTGGGAAAGCCCAGAAGCCTCATGCATTAAAGGTTTGAAGACATTACCAACTATGTATCGAGCAAACCAAAAGTCATAGATGACATCACAAATCTACGAAGAATGGATCAGAGACTTAGATTGCAGAATGAGTGAGAAGACTAGAAAAATTTTGCTGTGTGGAAAATTGCATCCCTCATTGTCAAGTAAATGACCTATGTACAGTCACTGTCAAGTAAAATAAGGTAAAAGGTTAGGTAAAAGCAGCAGCCATTATCAATCCACTGCATGATGGAAACCTCCTGAACACTTCATGTTGAGGGGACCATAATCTGCCACGCTGGTTCAATGCAGGTTGGCAGATCGACTGTATTTAGCAGTCAGGGGCTGGAACCACGGTCTGCTTAAAGAGCATGTGCTACTGCACTCCTGCTCCTTACCACTCAGCTACTGTTGAGTACCTACCACCAAATATGATGTCAGTTCTTCAGCCATTTGATCAAGGTGTTATCCTGTGTTTTAAGAAAAACAACCAAAGAATGCTATGTATTAAACAAAATCGTGCTATGTCTTGAAAGCAAAATTCAGTGTGAAATCAACAATCCTGTAGACAATATATTTATGTGTTTCTGTATGGGATAAAGTTGATGAAAAAGCGATTGCCAACTGCTTCAGACATGCTGGATTTACCACCTTGAACGATGCAATGTGTGAATTTTTGCTTGCTTCTTCGTCTATTAATTGCAATGAACAATCCGATAATAGGGAAGAAATATTTGCGCGTCATCACCTAAACTTACAGGAAAACTTAAGCTTCAAAGATTATGCAGAAGTAGATGTGGGCATTGAATGTTTCAGGATATGTACAAATGAAGAGGAACTTATTGAAGACATAATGGAATCTTCTGAAGTTTGTAGTGATGAAGATGAGGAACATACTGTGGTTGAATAAGAAGTTTCAGTGAAAGATGCTCACCAAGGATTAGAACTTGTACATCGATTTTTTTCAAGCACAGTCTAACTGCAAAAGTGAAATAATTGTTGTTGTGCACCTTCATAATTCTCTTTTAAAACATGCTTTACCATTGAAATAGCATGTTTTGACAGATTATTTTAAAATATGAAACAATTTTCTTGTTAGATCTTGATAGGTACGTAGCTTATGTAGTTGTTGTTATTTGGTTTTTAGGAGCATTAGCAACTAAGGCCATATTGCTCCGGGGATATGTGGTCGTCATTCCCTGACCTTTCCGCATCCTCTGTAATTGGTGGCTGTGGGCTCGAACCCTGGTCTAATCGACAAGCATGTGCTACGTACTGCTGCTCGTGCCCACCAGGTGCATCCGTAGCCAGATGGGAAGGAGCAGCAGTGCATAGCACACACTTCTTGATTAGACCGGGGTTTGAGCCCATCACCACCAAATACGGAGCATGCGGAAAGGTCAGGGAATGACCACTGCACCGAGCAATATGGCCTTAGTTGAATGCTCCAAATAACAACAATCGTGCCCACCTGGCTACGGAGGCGCCAAGCTTATGTAGTGAAATTTACAATTTAATTGTAACCTTACTGCACTTTACAATCAATGCAAAATTTACAATCATAATTTTCTTGTTTAATACTCTAGTACATATTATAAATAAGATTATACTATATTGTATTGATGAACAATTCCACTAAAACACTACGTTAGTAACAAACACAATACTTAATTAAATGTAATGATAATTCAAAAGCATTTAAGCATTGTTTTTGTATAACATAGTTTTATAATGATTTCCTTCTAAAACTGTTTACTCCCGGAAAACTAAAATTTGAAAAGTTGACTCTTCTTTGGAAAATCAAAACTAGTATGCTGCCACAGAATTTTATATTAGTTAAAGATCACTGTGGTGTCTTGAAGGCTGAGAAATTTAGATTGCACATCACCCACTTGTTGAGATAGAGGTACTGATGATGACTTACACTGCTGGTTACGGTTCTATGAAGTGCTATTGTAATAGTGATATACACTGTGCTGCCACTTTATTAGATACACCTACCTAGTAGCGTGTTGAGCCTCCTTTAGCCTTCAAAACAGCCTGAATTCATCTAGGCATGGATTGAACAAGATGCTGAAAACATTGTGCAGGAATAGAGTACCATGCAGACATCAATGTGTCACGCAGTTCCTTGAGATTCGACAGAGGTATAGGCCTGCAGTGAACAGCCTTTCCAGCTCATCCCATAGATATTCAATAGAATTGAGACTGAGCGGGCCACTGCAGCAAAGAAACGTCATTGTCATGTTTCTGGAACTATTCCATAGTGATTCGAGCTTTGTGCACCGGTGCATTATCCTGCTGGAAGTAACCATCTGACTGAGGATAAACTGTCAACAATGGATGCACTTGGTCAGCAATGATGTTTAGGTACGATGTGGCATTTAGACGTGAATCTTGGCACACATTGGGTATCGATGGACCCAATGTGTGCCAAGAAAACATTCCCCACACCATAATACTGCCCCCACCACCACCTTGCACAGTAGTCGTCAGACATGGCGGGTCCATGGATTCATGTTATTTTTGCCAAATTCTGAGCCTTCCATCAACATGATGCACCAGGAATTTTGACTCGTCAGACCTAGCAACTGTTTTCCAATCCTCGATAGTCCAGTGCTGGTGTTGCTGTGCCCACAGGAGACATGCTCTCTTGTTCTTCATTGATAACAAAGGTATGCAATGTGGCCATTGGCTGTTGTAGCCCATTTGCGACTAAGCGTGACTAGTGGTCTGTTGCGATATTTTGTTCTACACACTTAAGGTTGTATTCTGACATGATGTGCGACATTGTGGCCCGTCTGTTTGCTTGCACAATTCTAGCCATCCTCCTCTGACCTCTCTCATCAACAAGCGATTTTCTTCCAGAGGAGTGTTGTTGAGAGGATGTTTTCTGTTCGTTGCACCATTCTTGACACACCCTTGAAACTGTGGAGCGTGAAAAGTTCAGGAGAACTGCCGTTTCAGAGATGCTTTGTCCAGCACATTTTGCACCTACTACCATGCCACTTTCAAAGTCCATTAGATAACTCCTTTTCCCGATTCTTGCTTGCAGTTTATACCCTTAACTGATACTAGAAAGGTTGTTCTGCTGCATTTATACTCACAACTGTAGTCATGTGACTTGCAACGTTGTGGGACAAACCATTTGTGTGCCCAACAGGGTTGTACCTAATAAAGTGGCAGCACAGTGTAGTTTTAATAGTAAAGTGCAAATACAGTAAAAATTTTAGCTATATAATGACTCTCGTTTCATCCTTTATATCTAAAAATATATTTTTCAAATATTAAACTTTGAGTATAAAATTCCCATTTATAATAATTCTTTTAAGGAAAGAAGTGGTCTATTTGATACCAAAACCAGTGCTTAATCTAAGGCAATTAACTCTGTCTCAGTGGACAGCAGCAGTTCAAGAGAAGTGGACCAATATGACAGCTCTCACACCTACTGAAGCTAAAGCCCAATTTCTTGGTATGTAAACTTTTTTAAGAAAAAAATATATACAGTGTAATTTTTGAATGGTAAAATGGATAGAATACAGTAAATTCCCATTATAATATTGCTTATAGCATTATCTCACTTTTAGTGCTCTTTTCTTCTAGTCCCATGACCAATCTTGTTGGGGGGAGAGGATCCTGCTTATAGTACTCTTTGAAGCCAATCCCTTCAAAAGTATTATAATTGGCATTTACTGTGTATTAATTGGTAACTATATTACTTCTGGAACAGTCTCCCATCCCCAGAGCTAATTGCCATAAAAATTTACATCTTATAATCAGTCAAAAATGGCTTTTTAATACATACCTGCAAAAGCTTTGGATTTCCTCCATAAAAAAAAATTGTAGGGTATTCAGGAATAATTTAGTCTGCATTATGTAATGCTTCAAAATGTACATTCTCACTTCCCTATTCTCCTCCAAGCAGTATTCAGCTAAAATTTGGTCTGCCACTTCTCTTACTTTGCCTTTTTTTTTTTTTTTTTTTTTTTTTTTTTCAGTTGACAATATCTTAAAATGGACTAGCATTAGATGTGTATTTACCTCCTCTGTTCAAGTTCTCAAATGATAGCCAACCTTTAATTTCTTTCCTATCTATGCTTAAAAAGTTAAATTAGTTTTGTCGTTTGCAAATCTGTATAATCAAAAATGTCTCTCTCTCTCTCTCTCTCTCTCTCTCTCTCTCTCTCTCTCTCTCTCTCTCTCTCTCTCTCTCTCTCTCTCTCTCTCTCTCCCCTCCACTCTGGGACACTGTTGCATGGCATATTCTCCCTTCCCAAAAAAAGAGAGAAACATTAGCCCTCTTTAATCCTTTTAAACAGTAGACTTAAATTCATTGACATAATGTCCCTAGTTTCTGCTTTTGCATTAAACCTAATTAACAGCCTTAATATTGATCCTACCCTTGTTCCTGATGATGCTAACTGTTCTGAACAAATTGTACAATGATATCTTATGAATGGTGATGTAATCTTATTTTAGCCTATTGACCTATTTGTCAACCTAAATACTGAATGTTTCTATTCTCTGTCTCTCACTTACTCAAAAAAAAGGTCTTAATGAATGTAAATATTGAGTTACCTGTTGTTTTTAATCCTGGTATAATTAATTTTATAATTGTTACTTTGTAAGCCCCACTGGCCTATTACCATCCAAGATGAGTAATATATATTTATTTATAACAGTTAAATATTGACGCCTTCGTAGCCAGGTGGGAAGGAGCAGCAGTGCGTAGTAGATGCTTCTTGATTAGACTGGGGTTTGAGCCCGTCACGACCAAATAGAGAGGATGTGGAAAGGTCAGGGAATGACCACTGCATATTCCCAGAGCAATATGACCTTAGTTGCTAATGCTCCTAAAAAAAAAAAAAAAAAAAAAAGTTAACTATTCTGTAACTTAATGAAAAATACAGAATGTGACACTCAGAACATTTTTTTTTTTTTTGTGTGTGTTCCTTGGTTATATGTAAATTTGCAAATTCTAAGAATGATCTTGGCAATTATAGGCTTGTAACTCTGACTTCTGTGGCAAGTAAAATTTCAAAATGAACCACAGGTTCACCTCAATAGTAATGATATTATAAAAGAATCATAATATGGATTTTGGTAAAGAAAAATCTTCTCTGAATAGTCTGGTGGAGTATTATGTGTTAGCCACAAAAGATTGGATTTGAATTTTACTAATGCAAAGGCAACTAAGGCTATGGTGTGCTACCACAAAGGAACTGGATGCAAAGACTCCATTATGTAATAATAAATTAGTGGAACACTGATTAGGCAGAAAAATAATAAGTAGCCTTAATAGTTAAATGTAAACTAAATATAACAGACATTGATAAAAATAAAAGAATAAACTAAAATAAATAAAGAGTAAACTAAATAAACACAGAGTAGCTTTTGGAACTGTATGTGTTTTTTTCAAACTCACTAATAGTAGCTCATATATATAGAAAGACAGAAATTTAGCCATGTGGTACATCATAGTCAAAAGAGAAGAAATAATGGAGAAGGAAAAAATAGAAATATGTGAAAGCAAAGAGAAAGAAAATGGGGGGGGGGGGGGCTAGGGAAAGGAGATCAGCTTGTGCTCTGAGAATAAATAGACAATGTTTCATAAATGATGTACCAGCAATCATTATTATGCAAAATAATTAATTCCATAATGAGGTTTGCTTATTACGATTAGATTTGGGACCCAGTTAAATATTTTTAATTGGTCTCAGTGCTAATCCCAATGCATTTTAATGCTAAACATTAAAAATATGAAGAGCTCCAAACCAAGAGTGAATCTGGTAATTTCAGGCATGGGCAACTATTTCAACTTTGTAAGAATGTTTTGCTGCTCACATTAACAATACTCTGAGAAGGCAGAGTGAGTGAAGTTAACATTAGTCTTTAATAGCTGCCTCATGTTTGAATACACGGCTCAGGCTTCCTATAAGATTTCCTAGTATAACTGAATTCTAGTTTGGGCATCACACAAGTAAATTAGCTCACTGTGCATAAATAATGGGATGAGGTCTTAACTTGTGTGAAAATGGGCTTGAGCCTCCTGGAAGGAGGCTCAACACACTGAATAGGTTGGTTATGCAGCATCATGGTGGGACACCCAGGCAATTCTGGGTAACAGCTTATCATCAAAGATGTAATGGTGCATCTTTCTCATACAGGTTGATGAGAAAGATGAGATGTTACAACGAATTCAGAGATGCAGAAAGACACACTGGTATTGTGACCTAACAGTACTCTTTTGTAATAGTAAGAAGTCAAGGGCACAGGGTCTCCCCACCTTACCAGCCCTTGTGGTTTCTGGAAGTCGTATATGGGGTGCAATCATGCTCGCCTCAACAAGGCATGAATGGTACCCTATAAATGGCAGCAAGCATGAGTTAAGTTGCAGTTTGTAAACTGACCCATGCACATTTGTTTCATATAAACTGACATTTGTAAGCATAAGTCAGACATGTTTCATTGTAAACTGTATGCAATCTGTATTTTATTTTATAGATTTCATTAATACTTTATTTTTATTTTATCATTTTGAACTATAAGCAAATTCAATAGTTAAAAATATTCAAAATTAATAGTTCAGTAGGACAGGAGGTAGGGATGCAGGGGTTATGTGCTTAGTTCAGAAGCACATAAAATCAAAGGCACTTCAAAGTTAGCATTAGTAGAGGAATACAATACAAGAAAGCAAGCTTATGCAGCATCAGCCAAAAAAAAAAAAAAAAAACCCCTCTCATTTCATCCCTCCATTCATTCCAAATGCCTGTCTAGCTCAGCCTTAAATTTATTTAGGCTATCAACAACAAAAGATGGAAGTCTGTTCCACCCATCAACTACCTGCTGGCTAAAGGCAAATTTCCGCATGTCTATTCTACAAGTCTTTCCTCAATTTGAATCTGTGCCCCCTCAGGTTCTTAATCTGAGCAAGAGGAAGGATCCCATCAGCATTCAGCTTGCTCAACCCATTTAAGGCTTTATACACCTCAATCAGATCACCTTGCAGGTGCCTACTCTCCAGGTGCTGCAATTTGCAGAACTTAAGCCTCTCTTGGTAAGAGCACCCCTTTGATCCCCTCACCAATCTTGTTGCCCTTCTTTGTACTCATTCTAGCAATGCTACATCCTTCCTAAAATGTGGCCTCCAGACCTGTACACAGTACTCTAGGTGTGGCCTGACCATTGCCTTGTATAACGGAATAATCACTTCCCTGTCCCTGCTAACAAAATTCCTATATATCATTGACAAGATCCCTCTGCACTGCTCAGCAAACTTCATATTTGACTGCACAATTATCCAAGTCTTTTCCACTTCTCTGAGTGTAGTACCACACAGTTGGTACGTTTCTTTTCGGTTATTGTTACCCATATGCAGTACTTTGCATTTGTTAATGTTAAACTTCAGCTACCACTTTTCAGCCCATTTGCCCAACTACCCCAGGGGCTCACATCTGGTGAGTGTGGGCTTGGCACACCCAGGGTCCTGAGCTGGATATCATCATTCTTCTCTTTCTTGGTGATTCCCTTCTACTTCTCTCTCTCTCTCTCTCTCTCAGGGTAACTCGGAAATTTTTTTTAACTGGTGCAGCATAAGCCTCAGGCTTCCTTGCACTATATGGCTAGTAATAATAATAACAACTTATCTAGATCCAGTTGGAATAGCATACTGTCTTTACTGTTGTTAACAACCCTTCCAACTTTTGTATCATCTGCAAACTTGAACATTAAACCTGATATACCTTCATCAATATCATTGATAAATATACAAAACAACAATGGGGCCCAGCATCAAACCCTGGGGAACTCCACTAATAACATTAGACCACGAAGAGCAGTGTCCATTGATTACCACTCTCTGTCATCTTCCCCCTCTCAAAAATCCCTTTATCCATTGTAGCAACTTACCTTTAATGCCATACCTCTCCAATTTGTACAGCAGTCTTCCAAGTGCAAGTTGAGTCAGTTTGGTGTGACATAAGCACTGGGAAAATAAAAATGAGAATAAGAGTGTGTGTTATAGGCTGAACAACTGTGATGAGTATAGTGAACAACTGCACAGAGAAATAGAGTGGGCCAGTAAACCAGATGTCTTGTAATGGGGGATTTTAACTTTCCAGATATTGACTGGAACTTGTGGGTTGGTCACTCACATATTAGCAAGACTTTTGTGGATTTATTGGATGACTGGTTTTAACAATTACATGTTAGAGAGGCAACAAGAGAGAGCAGTACTCTTGATCTGATTATCAGCAGGTGATTCTTCATGCATTAATAATCTGCAGAAAAAAAGAGCTAGTAGGTGGCAGTGATAACAGTGTATTGATTTAGGCTTCACTTAAAGATGAAACTGTCATAAAGGTTACGAAGAACGGTTATTGCTTTCGTAAACAAGATTACTACAGTGGGACCAACTAGCAGAGATAAGGAGGTGATTATCCCCTTGTATAAGGCAATGGTCAGGCCACACCTTGAGTACTGTATACAGGTCTGGAGGCCTCATTTTAAGAAGGATGTAGAGCTGTTGGAACGAGTACAGAGAAGGGCAACAAAATTAGTGAATGGAACAAAGGGTTGCTTTTACGAAGAAAGGCTTAAGTTTTGCAAATTACAGTGTCTGGAGACTAGGCACCTGCGCGGTGATCTGATTGAGGTGTATAAAGCCTTGAATGGTTTGAGCATGCTCAATGCTGATGGGATTTTTCCTCTTGCTCAGAAGCTACCTGAGAGGGCATAAATTCAAATTGAGGAAAGACAGATGTAGGATAGATGTGTGGAAGTTTGCCTTTAGCCAGCTGGTAGTTGGTTGGTGGGACAGACTTCCATCCTTTGTTGCGGAAGTTGATAGCCTAAATAAATTTAAGGCTGGACTGGACAGGTATTTGGAATGAACGGAGGAGTGAAAGTGGAAATTTTTTTTTTTTTTTTTTTTCCTTGGCTGATGCAGCATAAGCTTGCTGGCATCATGTGCCTCTACTAATGCTAACTAATGTTTTTACCAACAACAACAACTTCTAATTGGGAAGCATTTAGGGAAATAATCATAGGAGCTATAGGCTTTTCACACTAACTAAGAAATACAGTTCAAAGCTTATACCTAAATGGATGTCAGCTGAACTATTGAGACATGTGGCAGAGAAGAAAAATGCATGGGATCCATATAAATTATCAGGTGATACAGAAGCGTATGGTAGATATAAACTAGTCTGAAATCAAGCCAAAAGGATCTAAGGCAAGCCACGGTAGATTATGAGAAGCCTCTGGCAAAAAATACCAAGAAAAGTGGCAAAGACTGTTTTAGTAGAAGGAAGGGCTGAATCATGTTGATCCACTTGAGGTCAATGGCTTAACTGTAATTGTTCCTGCTCAGGTTGCTGGCAGGCTGAATAGGTATTTTATATCTATATTCACACATGAGGAATTCTTTAGGAAGGTTGATGCCAGAAGTATATCAAACTCTAACAGGGAGCTAAATAATTTTGTGGTAACTGTGAGGAAAGTGGAAGAGAAATTGCACATGGGGTGGATGGAATTTGTTCAACTATACTAAGAGAGGGAAGAGCAAAGGAGGTAAGCAAACCCTTAGCGCCATAATTATGAGAGCATTTTTGGATTCAGGGGAAGTCCTGTGAACTGGAAATGTGCAAATGTATCCTCAGTTAACAAAGTGGGATTAGCATTAGCAGTTAGCAGAGGCATATGATGCAAGAAAGCAAGCTTATGCAGCATCAGCCAAAAAAAAAAAAATAAATAAAATAAATAAATAAATAACAACTTCCACAACAAGGGATGGAAGTCTGTTCCACCAACTAACTACCCGCTGGCTAAAGGCAAATTTCCACACACCTATCCTACATCTGTCTTTCCTCAATTTGAATTTATGCCCTCTCAGGTGATTATTCTGAGCAAGAGGAAGAATCCCATCGGCATTGAGCATGCTCAAACCATTCAAGGCTTTATACACCTCTATCAGATCACCTCGCCGGTGCCTAGTCTCCAGACACTGTAATTTGCAAAACTTAAGCCTTTCTTCGTAAGAACAACCCTTTGTTCCATTCACTAATCTTGTTGACCTTCTCTGTACTCATTCCAGTAGCTATACATCCTTCTTGAAATGAGGCCTCCAGGCCTGTATATAGTACTGAAGGTGTGGCCTGACCATTGCCTTATACAACGGAATAATCACCTCCTTATCCCTGATAGAAAAATTCCTGTATATCATTGATAAGACACCATGAGCTACTCTTGCAGCCCATCTGCACTGCTCAGAGAATTTCATATCTGCCTCCACAATTACCCCCGGGTCCTTTTCATTCTCTACCACTGTCAGTGTAGTACCACAGAATTGATACGTTTCTTGGGGTTACTGTTTCCCATATGTAGTACTTTACATTTGTCAATGTTAAACATTTGCCACCTCTCAGCCCATCTGCTCAACCGTTCCAGATCCTGTTGCAGCAGCATAGTGTCAGTAGTGTCCTTAACAACCCTGCCAACCTTTGTATCATCTGCGAACTTGGGCAGTAAGCTTGATATACCATCATCAATATCATTTATAAATACAGAAAACAACAATGGACCCAACACTGAACCCTGAGGCACTCCACTAATAACATTAGTCCACGTTGAGCAGTGTCCATTGATTACCACTCTCTGTCTTCTCTCTCTCAACCATCCCTTTATTCATTGAAGCAATTTGCCTACAATGCCACACTGCACCAATTTGTGCATCAGTCTTTCATGTGCAACAGTATCAAAAGCCTTTCTAAGATCTAAATATATAATATCAAAGTTATTCCCTGCATCCAGTTCTTTTGCGACTGCATCATAGTATCCAATAAAAGGATGACATGAGTAATGACAGACCTGTTAGCTTAACTTCTGTTCTGGGGAAAATACTGGAGCTACTGGTTAAAGAAATAATGCAGGACCATCTAGACAGGAGTGCAGTTTTTTTTTTTTTTTTTTACTAGTTGTTGGCACATTGACTTCTGTGGCCATAATGCACCTCCCAAAGTTTTTGCATTTTACTCTGATCCAAGCCCGAGGCAGGATTTGAACCTGCAACCTTTGGGTTGCCAGGCAGGCACTTTACCCACCTGGCTAGCCTGGTCGGCCAGGAGTGCAGTTTATACTTCACTCACAGCATGGGTTTGTTAAGGAGAGATCTTGTTTGACCAATTTGATTAGGTACTATAATAAAGTGACAAAGAAACTGGATGCAAAAAATTATTTTGATTTAATAGAATGGATTTTAGGAAAGCTTTTGATAATATTGCACATAAAATACTTCTGTACAAATTGGAGTAGTGTAGCATTAATGGAAAGTTACTTCTATAGATAAAGGGATGGGTGTATGGGAGAAGACAGAGTGGTTATTAATGGATAATGCATTAGTGGAGTTTCATAGGGTTCAGTGCTGAGCCCATTGTTATTTTCTGTATTTATTAATGATATTGATGTGTTGTGTTATATCAGACTTAATATCTAAGTTTGCAGAAGGTACAAAAGTTGGCAGGATGGTTAGTGGCAGTAATGAAATTATGCTGCTGTAACAAGATCTAGAAAAATTAGGCAGATGAGCTGAAAAATGCAATTGAAACAAACCCATGGCATAACATTGCCAAATGCAAGGTTCTGTATATAAGTAGCAGTAATCCCAGAGTAACATATCAACTGGGTGGTACTGCTCTCAGGGTAGTGGAAAATGAAAATGACTGGGCAAAATTGTGCAGTGGGATATTGTACTCTGTGTAGAACAGACTGCTGCCAGGACTGCTCATGGGGTTTTGTCTATGATATACAGGATTTTTGTTAGCAGATATAAGGCAGTGATTATCCCATTGCCCATTGTATAAGGAAATGGTCAGGCCACATCTTGCATACAAGTTTGAAGGCTTTATTTTAGGAAGGATGTAGAGCTGCTGGAATGGGTATAAAGAAGGGCAATGAGGTTTTTGAGGGGAACAAAGGGGGGGGCTGTTACCAACAAAGGCTAATTCTGCAAATTTCAGCATCTGGAGACTAGCTGAGGTACTTAAGGCTTTGAATGGCTTGAGCAAACTCGTTGCTAATGGGATTCTTCCTCTTGCTGAGACTATGCACACGAGGGCACATAAATTCAAATTGAGGATGGTTGCAGAATAGATGTGTGGGAGTTTGCCATTAGCCAATGGGTGTTTGATTGCTGGAACAGCTTTCCATCCATTGTTGTGGAAGTGAATAGTTTGAATAAATTCAAGGAAGAACTAGGCAACCTATTGGAGGGGATGGTTTGGTGAAATGGATTTATATATATTTTTATGGGTGATTCTGTATAAGCTTGCATCATTTGCAGCCACTAATACTAACTCCTAAATCTGTGAAATCATTTGTTATGCTCAGTCTGCTTTTGCTAAGATTCATGACCTAATCATGCCTTCTATTTTTCTTGTCCTTCTTAAATACATTGTGCATACTGTGTTGAAATTCACCATCCCAAATTTTTGGGTGACACCACATATTGTTAGCCCTATTATGTCAGTGTTAGATGTCCTAATCAGGAGTTCAAATTCACTTATTTTATTGACAAGATTCCTGACATTAGTTTAAGCACAGTTAAGACCAAATTTCTCGTATAGTGAACAAACCCGATATGACCCTTTAAGTTATTCAAAGTTGTTTCCCAAGCATTAGTTTCCCATTGATTTGAAACATCACACCCTCAGAACACATTGCCATTATTGGCTCTTGTTTGTTTGTTATTTGGAGCATTAGCAACTAAGGCCATATTGTTCCGGGATATGCGGTAGTCATTCCCTGACCTTTCCGCATCCTCCGTATTTGGTGGTGACGGGCTCGAACCCCGGTCTAATCAAGAAGCGTGTGCTACGCATTGCTGCTCCTTCCCATCTGGCTATGGAGGTGCCTATTGGCTCTTGTGGCAACAAACCAGAACTTTTGAGATGTGTGCAAGTGTTACTTTGACCCTTATCATCAGGTAAAATGCAGATCTATATTACCTCTATCCCCATTAATCATCAGTTTCCCTGAACCTTTAAGATACCCTCAATGCAACTGGCAAATGCACCATGTTTCTTCAAGTGTATTCTATGTCTACAAGGATTCCTTCTACCTACAGGTGTAGGGCATGCTGATAAAAATTCCTTTCTAAAATCCATACAGAATCTCTCAAGTCTTCAGTTAATCCAAAAGGCTTTCAGCATATATTTCCTCCTATAGTGCTGGGGTAGAATTGCAGACACATGCCCATTCTGATCTAATTTGCATCATTTTTTCAGCACGGTTCCATATTTTTTTGTGAATCATCATCATCAGTACATGTATATTTAATCACATGTATGCTTAATCTCATTAGTCCCCACACAAATAATTATACTCTCTTTATCCCTGACAATCTTTTGGTGACATCATTAATTGTTGTTCCTGGTAGTACAGTACCAGTGAAACTCATTCTGAAAGCAAAATTTATTTTGCTTGGAGCATTAAGATCATTACATTAACTAAACAGCTTAAATACTGCAGCAACAAAAAATCATGAGAGGGCAGGATAATTCTGTAAAATTTAATTATTTTATTTTATTTTTATAATCTATTCATTTTTAATAATATAATTATTAAATTAATTAATATTATTATAATATGCTAATGTAAACCATAATTTAATTGTTATTATTAAAAGGGGGGGAAATGGTAACCCTATAAGAGTATCTAATGTATATATAATTTTTTGATTAAAAAAAAATATACATAATATATGCAAATGTATAGGTTTACAAATTTGAGCACTTAACAGTAATGTAAACTTGAAAATGGAAGGGATTAATAGTTTCATGTTTATGTTTTATGTCTTTAATGTCTTTTTTAATTTTTAGCAGAATTAATAAAAGGTTTTTTTTTGAAAATGGGTTTTAGGAGAAAGTTGAGTACCTAAGAAAGAAAGTCATAAAAGTTCTGACCGACTTGTGGAGTTGGAAAAAAGAAGCAACAAATCAATTTGACAGATGGGATAAAGAGATTTTAAACCAGATAAGATTTTGTACACACACACACACACACACACACACACACACACACACACACACACACACACACACACACACACACACACACACACACACACACACACACACACACACAATCTGACAAGAAACTCATAGCAAATATGTGCACAATTCCAATAATTTAAGTGTTTTGTTACTTGAAAAATAAAATAAGCTATTATTCAATTAATAAATATGCAACATTTCTATTATAATAATACTATATTATACTATGGTATAGATAGTAGAAAAAATATTTTTTGCCGTAGAGAACATGCATAGAATTATTGTAAGCAACTTTCAGGTATCTATCTCAGTAGCAAAGTGTTGTTCCTGAGCTGTGGGCTTAATGAAGGATGATTTTTGGCTCCCTACACCAGGCTATGGGACACCATCTGAGGTTATAAAGTGGATCACACTACAATGAGCTATATTGAGTGCATGTGAATGTCATTATGCCTCTATTCAATATATCACATTGTGCATATAGGATACCTGTTCCATTATAACTGAACCAGTAGTAATTGCATGGGTGAAAGCATGGAGGGTAAGTACCACTGGTGGTGCAGCTTATTTACAGCCATAGCAGCATGCAATTAATTTACAGATATCAGAAAATCTAATTTTAATCTCACTTTCCCTTTTAATTGCTTAAATATTTGATTTTTATTCTTCCTCCATCCCCATTAGAGGAATAACTGGGCTGTATGAGTGTATTCCTAGTATAATTTTGTTTTTTGTCATTACAGTTATCCTTCAAAAGTGGCCTCTGTTTGGATCGTGCTTCTTTGCTGTGAAAGTAAGTAATAAATGTATTTTTTTGCATTTTTCATAATTCATAAATGTGAACTAGGGGTAGTAAAGGTCACAGTGGCTATTCAAAATTATTTTAAGGCTAATTGTACATTAAAGAAGAAAATAAATGTTAAAAGCTAGCTTATATTTCTATTTTAATATTGCAGTTCATTCTTAAATGTCATTTTATTATTAAATACTCATTATTATAGGATAAATTGTTTATATCTTTAAAATAACTGAGAATTTATTTTCCCTTATGTTAAAATTTTTTATTGTAAATGAATTGTGTGATGTGATGTTTTATCTATATTTTTTATTGACTTGTGTTTTGAAACCACAAATGACTCCAAGTTTAAAATATATTTATTTTTGTTTAACATTATATTCAAAATTAATTTATTCCTTCTATCTTTTTTTTTTTTTTGCTTTGTCTGAGCAATAATCCTTTCTATTTAACAATTGCACTTCACACAAAAATTAACTTTTATGAAGTGAACTAAGTATATCAAACTTCCTTTTAACTAATTGCTAAAGCACTCATAACTATAATTTATCTTTTTCACATTTATAGCTGTTTCATGCAATTATCTCTTGTGTGGCTTTTTTTACTTAAGTGTCACATGATCTCACATAGGCTCGAACACTCTTCCCACATTTATGCACATCGTTTATTTAATTGAATTTCTTTAATAAATTGATATAACTTTACAAATTAATTGTCTTTATCCATTTTACAATAATTAACAGGTATATAGATGCATTTAACTCTTTTTTTTTTTTTTTACATTATCTGCTTTCAATCAGTTTACAGATGTCCGTTTTCTAACTATCACAACTTCCTTTTTTATTTCACAGTTTGCTCTTCATGTAGTCTCATAGGTGAAAAAAAGGGCTAGTGATAACACTATTAAACCTTTTTCAACATTAAATAATAACTTATGGTATCCTTAATGTCTTTTCCTTCCCTACATTTCAACAATTACTGCTTCTTTTATATTTTTATTTATTACAAATGTGTCTATAGAGTTGAGAAATTAGCATTTGTAAATATCTTGTGATTCTATAATTCTTTCTACAAAACAATCTAAGAATTTACATACCTGAAAAAAAAAGTGTAACAAGCATACTGAGATCTACAGAAAGACTATTTAAATGTCTAGAGACTCCAGCTAATCACTTTTGTGGATAAAATTATGTAAACATTTGAGGCCAAATGGCAACAAATAGTAAACCCAGTAGTCAAATGGGTTTGTGGCAAAGGCCAGTAAACCTCTAGAAAAGCCAGTTTAGACAATTTAGAAAACTGTTGCAAATTAAATTCCAATGAAACGATGCTTTAATTAAATAAATTTCAATTTAATATTAGTATTAGTAGTGACGAATGATGCAAGAAAGCAAGCTTATGAAACATCAGCAAAAAAAAAAAAACTTCTCACATTACCTGTCTATCCACTCCAATAATTTGTGTAGTTCTTCTTTGAATTCATTCAAACTACTAACTTTCACAACAATAGATGGAGGTTTGTTCCACAATAAACTACCTGCTGGCTGAAAGCAAACTGTACACATCTATCCTTCAACCATCCTTCCTCAATTCGAATTTATGTCCCCTCCTGTGTGTAATCTGAGCAAGAGGAAGAATGGCATCAGCATTGAGATTGCTCAATGCTGATGCCATTCTTCCTTTCAAATTTACCTAAGGTAAATTTGAAAGGAAGAATGTATTATATGCTCCATCACCACGTCAAGGTGGAAACCTGTCGATGCAGTTTTTTTCTTTTCTAAATTCTTTTTCTTGTTTTTCTTTTTTAAGTTCTTTTTCTTGTGTTTCTTTTTTGGCTAACAGGATGTAAAATACAAAGTAAAATACTGACAGGTTATTGTATGACAAATAATAGAACCAGTATGGTGGGCAACTGCAATAACGCTGACTATGATGCGGCAAATTTACATAACACAATTCGGCGAGCAATAAATTGTCGACCGGCAGCAGACCTATAGGGCATTTGTGACTTTGCATGTGAGAAGCTTTGCATGGAGCATAGCAGACACTTAAAAATTAAAATTATATAATTATAATTACATATATATAAATGATATATATAATATATAAGTATATATATATATTATTAATTTATAATCATAAGCGAGAATTAAATTTGTTATTTATTTTTCTAAATATTAATATTTTCGGCACTTTAAACTATTTAAAGAAAACCTAAAACATCATTCGTATGTCGTTATGTTCCATGCTTGCGGTGCTTTTGACCGCAACGTAACATATGGGACAGAGGGTATTTGAAAAAATTATTTAAGATCAACAAGTGAGGGCCCCCCAGAAGGCTGAGGCCCCTGGAACCTGCCGGGTGCACCCATGTGTTAAAACAGCCCAGCCTGATATATTCTTAGCAAAAATGCCAAGTGTTAACTGTGTTTTAGGTAACATGAAAAAACCAGCTGTTCATTCAGCATGGAACAGGGACCTCTTTCACATCACTTCTAATTCTGATATCTTTACAAACCTACTTATCACAAATCTACCATGATCTTTTCTAATATTGACTTGTAAACAAAAATTGCATTTTACTTATATAAAATGTTTTAACAATAAAACAGATCAAGTAACAGTTTATGACAGTTCCAATATTTCGGGTAATAGTACATTGTGGTCATGAAAATGACCACAATGTATTATTACCTGAAATATTGGAACGCTTATAAATAAACAAGCTTTATACCACTTGTTGGTTACAAAAATATTGTAGTAGGGCAGTGTAGTTATATGTAAATGAAAGTGTATAAGGTAGAAGTGTCATTTTACAATTGACATAACATGCTAAAGTTGAACTGATCAGGAACACTGCATATTTTGATGGGATCTCTGAATAGATTTTTTCTGTAAAAAAACTGCATTGGGTTGCCATAGAATCACCTAAAAGGTCCAGGAATATGTGTGAGTATTTGTTATTGTGTATGCTGTATGCAGAGTATTGCACTAATAGGAGTTTCATGGACAAGTTACCACCCACAAACCTTTCAAAATTTTGGAGGAGTTAGTATCTGCATAAGTGGAAAAGGATTCTCTTGGATGATAGTTCTTGATATACTCTGTGTTTGTTTTGTGAGATGGAAGAACATGGCCATGGTACTAACCTATTTAGCATTTGAAAAGAACTGCACCATCCCAGCTAGGGCTTACAATACCGGGATCCTGGTAATTTTTTTCCGGTATTGAAATACTGGTATTGATACAAAAAATACCGGTTTTTCAGTACTAATTAAAAAAAAAAAAAATTGTTTATAATTTAATCACATAAAGGTTATAAAATCACCTCTATGTGATTATGACGTCATTATCTCTACTAACAAATGTTTGATAAATCATCGATAGGGCAACATTGCAACCAGTCCACAATTCTTGGACAACTTTGTGTCTGACCGTATCATAACTCCCAAATCTCGTTCCTCCTTCATTGTTCCCCTGGTGGTCTTGCATTTTGCTGAATTAAAGCATAGCTGCCACTTTTCTGACCATCCCGGAAGTCTATCTAGGTCACTCTGAAGAAGGTCTGCTTGGCGGTGATCATTAACTACTCTACTGATCTTTACATCATCTGCAAGTTTAGATCTCACGCCCTCCATCCCTTCATAGATGTCATTTAAGATAATCAAAAACAACAGTGGTCCCAATACTGATCCTTCGGGAACCCAACTTCTTACATTAACCCAATCTGAGGAATAACCATTTATCACAACCCTCTGCCTGGTGCCCTCAAGCCATCGTGCTATCCATCTAAGGATTTTCCCTATAATTCCAGACTGCTCCAACTTATAAAGTAACCACTCATGTGGGACTGAGTCAAATGCTTTGCTGAAATCCAAATAAACAATGTTGAAATTATTCCCTAAATCCAGCTCACGAATGACCTGTCAAAATGGCTAATCAGATTTGTTAAACATGATTTTCTTTTTACAAAACCATGCTGTGTATCCTATACAGAATTCCATTTCCATCTAAATGAACCTGAATTCCATCCTTGCTCATTGCCTCCATGATTTTCCCTACTACTGAAGTTAGACTGGCCAGGCGGTAATTACCCGTTACACTCCTAGAACCGCCTTTATGTTCTAATTTACACCAATCCAACAGAATCTCTCCTGTCCAGTGATGCTCTCATAACTAGCATCACTGGACAGGAGAGCAGTGATGCTCTCATAACTAACCTTAATGATTCAATGCACTCACTTTCAACCTCCTTTAAGATTATAGGGTATATGTGATCAACCACAGGAGCGTTACTTGCTTGTAGGCGTGAAAGTTCTCATTAATCATTTGAAATTTCAAAATCATTAATTACATTTTTTTCAACTTCACTTACATAATATCTCATTGACACAAAGGGTTTTTTTTATGTAAATATCAATGCAAAGTAACTGTTGAGTTCATCTGCAACTCCAGCTATGTTATCTAATACTATCCCATGTCCATTACATAAGGGTCCAATCTGATTTGTCCTGTTCTTTGCATTTATATATGTGAAGAATTCCTTAACTGCACTCTTTGCTCTCTCCCAGACTCTGTAAAGATACTATAGGGAAAATTATACTTCGCTGAATAAAACATCTTTCTCCTTCAGAAAATGATGAACATAATTCAACCATGGAAGACCAACATGGAACAGAACATCATTGTCCCGCAAATTCTTTCCAAAATAAGAAATTGTCTGACTCCAATGAGATTTTAAAAGATGAACTTGAGTCAGAAATTAATGAAATACTTTTTAACTATTTTTTCTAAAAAAGTTCAAAGCCTAGAAAATGTGGACTGAGATCGTCTACAATTATCTCAGTACCAGAATAGAATCCGAAAGGGCATTTACTGCCGCTAATCAAATACTGTATGTACCAAAATTAGATCCATTTTAAATGATCATACTATTGATTGCTTATGTTTCTTAAGAGCTCGCTTTATTCTGACAGGTAGTGTGAATGCTTAAACATAACTAAACTTTGCAGTAACAATATGTATTTTTTTGGTTTTAGAATAAATGTATTTTAATAATTTTTTTCAGAATATTACAATAAAAGTTTATTTAAAACATGAATTCAAGTAATTACAGTACTTGTTTTTTTCCTTATTTTATTGCATCTAATTGTCATCAAAATTTGCCCTAGTAGCCTCGTCTGCTGACGAGGCTACTAGAGACGGTCGTGTTCCAAGCTGCTAAGTGGATTTTTCTTATTTATTGATTTGAAATTATTGTTTTTCTAAAACTTTTGATTTAAATTTAGTAGTATAACATTATTTTGTGATTTTCTGATTAACTTGGTGTATTTATTCTTTACTTGGCCTTGTAATTGCATAAAAGTATCGGTAAAGGTTTCCACGTGTTTCAACTCCGCTAGCGTTCGTAATTTTCCCGCCATTGTGATACGATAGTTGTATGCCGTACTAGATAGCGTTAGTTGAACTTCGTTAGCAGTTAAATTGTACGTTTAAATAAATACATATAACGACTTAGATTACAAACGTAATATAATTAATAACATAACATAATTAATTATAATTAATTAATAAATTAATAGAATCATGACTCAGACCAGAGCAGCAAAGCAAAAGGCTCAAGCTAATGGAAGCGCTGTGGCTCAGAGCAGAACTGAGGGGGGCAGTTGTCCTCTGACTCACAGCCTTATAAAATGCACTGTTTGCTTGATGTTTGCAGAGCAATCGGGTACGGTACATGATACTGCCAAGGAGGATGTCTTTGTGTGTGCGCGATGCAAGGAGTGTATCGATATCAGGCAACAACTCGGCGTTCTTGTGGGCCTATATGAGAGCTTGAAGGACAGGGTGGATGCCCTCGAAGAAACTAAATTGAGGGGCCCATCAAGCTCTCAGCTGCCCCCACATCAACGCCAGAGCTTGCACTTGGGCATCGCGTGACACAGAGACAACCCCCAAGGCAGAATGCGCTGGTTGCGAAGGAACTAGTAGTTGTTGGTGACTCTATTGTCAGGGAAACGGGGAACATGCTTTGTAAAAAAGATAGGTGGAACAGGACCAGGGTATGTCTGCCAGGGGCAAAGGTTGATGATAATATTAAGAGTAGGAGACCGGCAGAATTACTTAACAAGTACAGGTCACTGTTGAACAAAAGCCGAGAATTAGGGTTGAATTTGAAAGTGTCTGCAGTTCTGCCCAGACACGATAGGAGGGAGTATATGATGAGAGCCTTGTCGATCAATTCGGCCCTGGAAAGATTGTGCAAGGCTCAAGGGGTAGAATTTTTTTCAGCCTGGACTGTACTTGTTAACAGGAGAGATTGCTTCTACAGGGATGGGATACACTTAAATAGAAAGGGTGCAAGAATATTTGCTGATGCTATCGAGGCAGTGTTAGGTGGGTCGGAAAACTGCTAGCTTGGGGGGAGACAAAGACCAATAGATTGACAGTAGCCACTGGCAGAGGTGAAAGAGATTCTTGCACTGCTTCTATTAGAATGAGCAGAAGCCTGAAAAACAAGATGCATGGTATTTCAGAGACTGCTGGGAGCCATTGCGGTACAAATAAACACATGGGTTGTGTTAGGGTAGCTAAGAATAGAAACAGGTGCAGGTATACTTGCGTGTACACCAATGCTAGGAGTTTAGTAAATAAATTTGATGAATTTGAGGTATTGCTCAAAACATCAAAGGCAGATATTGTTGGGATATCAGAGACGTGGTGTCACACAGATATAAGGGATGCAGAACTGCAATTTGGGGAGTACAACGTCTACAGAAAGGATAGACAGGATAGGAAGGGAGGAGGGGTTATGCTATTAGTTAAGAAACACATAAAAACCAAGGAAGTGAAGCCAGTCGACATCGCTGGACAGTGCAGTGTTGAGTCAGTTTGGTGTGACATAAGCATTGGGAGATCAAAATTGAGAGTAGGAGTGTGCTATAGGCCTAATGACTCTGATGAGTATAATAAGGAACTGTACAGGGAAATAGAGTGGGCTAGTAAGACAGAGAGTCTTATAATGGGAGATTTTAATTTCCCAGATATTGACTGGAATTTGGGGGCTGGTTACTCACACACTAGCAGGGCTTTTGTGGATTTATTGGATGATTGTTTTCTACATCAGCATGTTCAGGAGGCAACTAGAGGGAGTAATACTCTTGATTTGATTATCAGCAGTGATTCTTCATGCATTAAGAATCTGCAGATAAATGAACCACTAGGTGGCAGTGATCACAGTGTGCTGAAGTGGGATTTACTGAAAGAGGTAACTACCATTAGGGGTAAAGGGAAGGGTTATTGCTTCCGTAAAGGCGACTGCGATGGACTGAGACAGTATTTAAATTCTATACAGTGGGACCAACTGATGATGTTACCAACAGCAAATTCAAAATGGGAAGCATTCAAAGAACGTATCTTGGAAGCTACTAGGCTTTACATACCAACTAACAAATATTGTTCAAGGTTTAGGCCAAAATGGATGTCAGATGAACTAATGAGGCATATGGCGGAGCATAGAAAAATGCATGGGATACTTACAAATTAACACATGACACAGAATCCTACGATAGATACAAGTTGATATGCAACCAAGTTACAAAGGAGGTTAGGCAGGCGAAGGCAGATTACGAGAAATCCTTGGCAAGGGATGCAAAGAAAAACAGCAAAGAGTTCTTTCCTTATGTAAACTCTAGAAGGAAGGGGATGAATCAGATTGGTCCACTTGATATTGATGGGTCAACTGTTGATGATCCTGCTCAGGTAGCTAACAAACTAAATGAATATTTTGCATCGACATTCACACATGAGGAGTTATTCAGCAAGGGAAATGCCAGAGGTGTATTCAACTCTAGCAGTAAGCTACAGAATCTTGAAATAACTGGGAGTAAAGTGGAGGAGAAACTGTTGAAGATAAACACAAGAAAGGCACCCGGGGTGGATGGGATCTATCCAGTTATATTAAAGGAGGCAGCAAAGGAAGTAAGCAAACCCTTAGCCATAATTATGAGAGCTTCCTTGGACTCAGGGGAGGTACCCATAGACTGGAAATGTGCAAATGTGACCCCAATTCACAAAGGAGGATCAAAGGCTGACACAAGTAACTATAGACCTGTGAGCTTAACTTCTGTTCCAGGAAAATTAATGGAGGCACTGGTTAAAGATCATTTGCAGGATCATTTAGACAAGACTTCAGTTATAGCTCAGACACAGCATGGTTTTCTTAAGGGGAAGTCTTGCCTGACCAACTTGATTGGATACTATGATGCAGTCACAAAAGAACTGGATGCAGGGAATAACTTTGATATTATATACTTGGATCTTAGAAAGGCTTTTGATACTGTTGCACATGGAAGACTGCTACACAAATTGGAGCAGTGTGACATTGGAGGCAAATTGCTGCTATGGATAAAGGGGTGGTTGAGTGGGAGAAGACAGAGAGTGGTAATCAATGGACACTGCTCATCGTGGACTAATGTTATTAGTGGAGTCCCTCAGGGCTCAGTGTTGGGTCCATTATTGTTTTCTGTATTTATAAATGATATTGATGATGGTATATCAAGCTTAATGTCCAAGTTTGCAGATGATACAAAGGTTGGCAGGGTTGTCAAGGGCACTACTGACACTACACTGCTGCAACAGGATCTGGAAAGGTTGAGCAGATGGGCTGAGAGGTGGCAAATGAAGTTTAACATTGACAAATGTAAAGTACTACACATGGGAAACAGCAACCCCAGAGCAACGTATCAACTCTGTGGTACTACACTGACAGTGGTAGAGAATGAAAGGGACTTGGGGGTGATTGTGCAGGCAGATATGAAGTTCTCTGAGCAGTGCAGACGGGCTGCAAGAGTAGCTCATGGAGTATTGTCAATGATATACAGGAATTTTTCCAGCAGGGATAAGGAGGTGATTATTCCATTGTACAAGGCAATGGTCAGGCCACACCTAGAGTACTGTATACAGGTCTGGAGGCCTCATTTCAAGAAGGATGTAGAGCTGCTGGAACGAGTACAGAGAAGGGCAACAAGATTAGTGAATGGAACAAAGGGGTGCTCTTACGAAGAAAGGCTTAAGTTTTGCAAATTACAGTGTCTGGAGACTAGGCACCAGCGAGGTGATCTGATAGAGGTGTATAAAGCCTTGAATGGTTTAAGCATGCTCAATGCTGATGGGATTCTTCCTCTAGCTCAGAAAAATCACCTGAGAGGGCATAAATTCAAATTGAGGAAAGACAGATGTAGGATAGACGTGCAGAAATTTGCCTTTAGCCAGCGGGTAGTTGGTTGGTGGAACAGACTGCCATCCCTTGTGGTGGAGGTTGATAGCCTAAATAAGTTTAAGGCTCAGCTGGACAGGTATTTTGAACGAACAGAGGGGTGAAGTGGAAGTGGGTTTTTTTTTTTTTTTTTTTTTTTTTTGGCTGATGCTGCATAAGCTTGCTTTCTTGCATCAAATGCCTCTACTAATGGTAATGCTAATGCTAAATTTATTGAGAAGAACGTTTGTTTTTGGAATACTGGTATTAAGATTTTGACCGGTATTGTAAGCCCTAATCCCAGCTGTGAAGTGTGGTGGTGGTGGCGGCAATCTGATGACCTGGACCTACTTTTTTGTGGTATGTGACACTAATGATTTTTTGGGGATGACTCCTTTGCAGAAGGAATGATAATGTGACCTGCTTGATAGCATCATTTTTCCGACACTGATGGAGTTTTATGACATGGGACCTTACTTTTCCAATGGGAAATGCCCTCTGTTTTAAAGCACAGTGTATGTGAGGTTTTGTTTAAGGAGAATAACATGACTGCAATGGACTGGCCACATGGAATCATGTGGGATGAATTAGAAAGATGTGTGAAGACTCAGTTATTGAGACCACCTCAGTTGTCCATTGACATATGTCAAAAATTGGGAGAGTGTTCAATAAAACCTATCTACATGCTATCTTGCAGCCAAGGAGACTTTACACCATATTAAAATATACTCTGTAAATTGTCTTTTCTCTTATCATTTATAGCATTCTCATGATTATTTGTGCACAGTACTGTCAGTTCTACCATTGCCACAATTGTCTTTTTTTTGTGAAAATAAACTACAGTACCTGTATGGTTAATTGCAGTACCATTTTAATATATTTTTTTTTAGGTAAGTGAAACAGACAGTGTAAGTGCAGATTACATCCTAGCCGTGAATAAGGATGGACTCAGTATTCTGAATCTTGTTACTCATGTGAGTTATTTCAGTTATCTAGTGTTACATTTTTATTGGAGAATGATTTTTAAATGTTTAAAAAAAGTTATGTCAATGATAATTATCAATATTATTGACATGCAGATTTGGCTTTGAAGCAATTAAAGCCAAATATGCATGTAGCCAGTATATGCTCCAATTAAATGATAATAATAATGTTGCAGACATTATTATTATCATTTAATCATTATTGTTTTCATTTTATTATTATTGTTAATTGTTTAAAAAAAGGAGTTTGGAACACTAATGCTTTTCTTTTGCACTCACTGCTTGGCTTCTTGGAATCAGGTTGTCCTGTGGGATGCTGTATCAATACTTTTTATAAATAAAAGTTAGCAAATGCAGGAGAACACAGTCTAAGACACACACTTGTAGGATAACACACACATGGATGGATGAACTGAGATAAGAGATACATGAAATTTGTGTGTGTATTTTATGTATTGCTGTGCAGGCTGCTACATTCAGCTTGGTGCTGGGTTTTGCGTTCACTTGGTGTTACTTGCAGGCGAAAATTGCGTTATAGTCACATTGTTCCCTAATATATCAGTCACGTTGGAGCAAATTCGCATTTCTGAAATGCATGTTATAGCAGAACTGACTGCATTTAATTTGTTGCTTTGTAATTTTAGTTAGTAAATGTTGTGTTGCAAAATTTCATTTTGGTTTTGGCTTGTTGATTGGCTTTACTCAACACAGAAATTTACATTTCACCTCTTTAGTTTGTTTGATTTCTTCCTACTAATTGGGTTAACCATATTTAAGGTTTAGTTCCATTGTGCCTATCTCAATCCCTTGAGACATGGTTCTTTTGCTGTTAGTAGGCCATGATAGAAATTCAAGTGTTTTGGAAATTTCTATAGAGCCAATGCCTTCTTGAAGAAGTGGTCAGTGTAGTTTCCCTAAACTTTTTTGTTTTATTTCAGATGGACGTCAGTATTCACCTATTTGATTATTAAGTGGTGAGTTTCCTTGCTTGTTTATGGAAGTGTTTGTGCCATTCTTTAAGCTACAGACTATGATTCTGTGCTTGTCTCAGTGAGTGTAGGCCACTGTTTTATCTATTTTGTGATTTAATTAATTTATTTTACTTGGTAATTTGATTTTTATTTAAATGAAGATGGCAGTTGGCATCTCTTCATTCATTATTTATATATATATATATATATATATATTTATCATTATCATTGTTCCTAATATATCAGTCATGTTGGAGCAAATTCGTGTCGCTAAAATGCGTTACAGCAGACCTGACTGTACGGGCGGGGGGTATCAAAAAGTTCGTACCCTGACCTAAATAAAACATCAGTAGGAAATGCCATTTTTAATATAAGTTGTCTACATATTCAGTAACTAACATGTGAAATTTTATTCCCGTAGGTGATTATACATCAGAAGTGGAGCCCGGAATCTGAGGAAGGATGCTATGGTTGACAAAATGGAGTATCGAGCAATGATCAAGTTCTTGCATTTGCAGGGCAAGAAAGATCAGAAAACTGACGAAAAAATAAAAACTGTGTATTTTACAGTGTCCATCCTATGACACTGTAAAAAAGTGGAAACGGGAGTTCGAGTGCGGTCGTACAAGTGTCTTTGATGAGCCAAGAGAAGGGCAGGCTATCAACATCCATAGACAATGAGATGGTTGCAAAGGTTGTGACATGTGACAATTCATTTCATTGCAAATGCAATGAGAATTAGTTATGGGTCTGCTGACAGCATTTTACACGACCATCTGCACATGTCTAAGGTCTCTGCACGATGGGTTCCAAGATTGCTAATGCCTTTGCAGAAGCAATGTTGAATGCAGTGTTCTCGCCAACCGTTGGATTTGTGTAATGCTTGGAACTACTGCAGCACACACCCTATTCTCCTGACCTAGCACTGTCAGACTTCTTCTTGTTTTGAGAAATGAAGAAACCATTGCGTGGATGCCACTTTGATTCGTCTCAGGAAGTCATCAATGAATTGGAATCGTGCTTTCAGGCAAAAAGTGTGGACTTCTACGATCAAGGCACAAATAACTTTTCCATAGATGGGAGAAATGTGTTACGTACATGGAGAGTACATAGAAAAGGATTAAAGTTCCTGTGAAGTTTCACCTTTCTAGGGCTATTATTTCTAGGTAAGGGTACGAACTTTTTGATACCCCCCTCATATTTAATTTGTTGCTTTGTAATTTTAGTTAGCAGATGTTGTGTTGCAAAATTTCATTTTGGTTTTGGCTTTACTCAACACAGAAATTTATATTTCATTTATATTTATAGAGATCACTGGTTATTAGAATCTGCCGCTTTAGAGAATCAAATTTCAAAGAACCGATTCAAATCAATAAAATGTACTATGCTTTTGTCATTTATTCAAATCACATCTTCGGTTATAAGAATCAATTTTGAATGCCTCTGTGATATTTTTCTTAAGTACATTTCTGGAGATCACATTTCTAGAGGTCACAACCATAAAACAATAAAAACAATTTGCAGTTTTCAGTTTATTGGGCATTTTGTTTGTATAATCTGTTATAAACAGCTTTAACAGAAGAAGAAGAAGAAATTGCCCAGCCTGTTACTGTTAATTTTTCCAAGGAGGAGATAAATGAAGGTGAATTTTCCAGTTACAAGATGGCAAACTCGTGAAGCTATAGCCGTCCTGAGGACATTGCAAGAAACTGGTGCAAGTGTTCGTGGATATAGACTGTTATACAATATTTAAAATCTATAAATAGGCTTTGTAGTGATAATTTAAAGCAATCTAAAATAAGTGACTATTTAAAATTATAATCATATTAAGCTATGTATGTAAGTATAAATTTATTTTTATTTTGCTAACCTGTGGATAATATTATTCCGATTTTCACGCATCATTTAATTGGTAATAAACTTTTGGTAATAAAGTGTAAATTCGTGCTCTATATCTCTATTTTTATAGCCTATGGATAATATTCATCAATTCCGCTTATTAGAATCGCCATTTATTAGAGTCAAAATTCAATTTGCAAATGCGATCACTATAACCAATACTTACTGTATATATATAAATAATCAGTTTATATATAATAAAACCAACAGTGATATTTCTTATCAAAAGCAACTTTTTAATATATATAATATCTAATATAATAAATAATAACTTTTAAAAAAACGAGTTCTTAATTTTTTGCAAATTTCTTTCTAGGAAATTGTTTGGAACTTCAGTTTTTCAACAGATGTATTTCTACAAAGCACAACAGAAGAAAATAAATATATGGTAGACATAATATGTGAAAACACTACTTTGAAAAAGATAGTTTCCTTAAAAGTAGATCATGTAAGTAAAATGAATTTCAATTTCAGACATTTAACACAAATAGCAGCAGATTAGATAGCAGGCAATCTTTATATTGCAAAATACAGTTATCTCTCTCTGTTATCTTGAGATCCAAAAAATCCTTTACAGTAGGACCTTAAAATAGGCAAACTCAGAGTTCACAACCCGGTTCATATGTGACGGATTCCTGCTTCATACTTATGTTCATGACTCATAGTTATAGACTTGTCTGTTCAGAATGGCAGTTGGCGACACATGAGAGGGGAAGGGGAGAAACGAAAAGCGAAAAGTTGATGTTGTGAATGTACAGTATTGGTTTCTTGTTCAGATGAATAAAAATTACATACTTGAACTAGATAATATAGTACCTTATAGATTAATAGCAATAATAAATTAGCTTAAATACAGCCTCTCCCTAAAACTGCACCCTTTATGGGGTGGACTCATCCCGACTCTACTTTATTTAAGATTTATTAGATAGTATGAATCAGAGCTGTAATACTCAATATGTTCTACGTTGATAATAATATCAGTAAAATAATAAGAGGAGTTTACCTCAATATAGTACGTAGAACACGTCAAAGTGTTCTACATACTATATTGAGGTAAACTCCTCTTATTATTTTACTAATTTAAGATTTATGTACAGTCAAGTTTACTTGTTTACATACATGCATACTTATACACATTAGATACATGAGACCTAAACTTACATGAATTATCACTTACACAGGGCTACCACAGACCTAACCCTTAAGTATTATGGGTCCCTACTATATTAATTTTCACTTCTTTTATAACAATATTTAATATTTTTAAATGTCTGGTGTTTACTGACTATTCAAAACAAAGTAATAATTTATATATATTATATAATTTAAATACATTGATTATATCACAATCAGTGTTTAAACATTATGTAAATGTTTAAATAACGAACATAGAGATTGAATTATATTATTTAGATGTATCATTAAAATGTATGACCATATTTGAAATATAGTATTCCAAAATCATTATTGCCTATGCAATAAAACATCGAATTTTGACTACAAAATGTTGAGTTTTCATTATGAAATACTGATCGTTAGATTATCGAACTTACTTGACGATATAATTAAATTCTGAATTTCTTATTTTCACACAAATTGTATGAAAACACATTTTAAAACTGCTTTGTTTTCCTTAAAAAAATAATTTCTCTACTTACTCCATAACATGTGTTTTGTTTAGCTGTGAGATAAAATGGCTGCCACTGACTGGACAAATCATTACACACATAATCATGACATAGTTCCAAGAACAACTTAAAGAGTGTCTGGAGTTTTTGCTAGAAATGAGATACTAATTGAGCATTAAAAAAAGATAGAAATCTGGATATGTAAAAAAGCTGAGAGCTTAGTAAAATTAAGGCCTCAATTTTGTTTGTGGCTAAAAAAAGTATGTTAAAGCAGTTTCCTAATTTGGTGAATGTGATATTGCAAAAATCACAGAGTTAGCATTGAATATCTTTATTTGTTTATGTGATAAGTTTTTTATGACAAATTTAGTTTAGTTAGATAGCATTTGACTATATAGTTGAAACTGATCATAGCAGCAAAGGGAACGGAATGCTGATCTTCAAGCTCTGGAAGATATAAAAGCTTGCTTATTTTCACTTATATTGAAAATTCAAGGTAACAAACATAACAGCCTGAAAGATTTCATTTCCTGAAAGATTTGGAAATGAGATAAGCTCATTTCAGATTTTTTTTCTAAACAAAACACAAAATTGGCAGATATAAAAAAACTAGAAGAAAGTTCCAGTAATATGTTTAATGCATAGTCAAGAGCATTTGATTTAAAATATAACTAGGATAAAGTTTAAATGGCATTCCAAATTTAATAAAAAAAAACAAAAAAATTTAAAAAAATGGAAGAATAAATTAACTGTTGTATATGTTAACTTTTAAAGGAAGAATAAATGTTGAACCTCTGTTTACCTTTTAAGGTTTCTCTTATTTTTTATTTATATCTAATCAACATTAACAAGTCAACAAGAATTTTGAACTTGATGATTTATGAGAAACCAAATCTTGTGATATTTTACATTATATCGAGGAACAACAAGGTGACATACATAACTTGAATACTGAAAAAAAGTACTGAATAATGAAATTTATTTCATTTTATTTAGTACTGATGAGCAGACATAGTCAAGAGTATAAGAACACAGGAAAATAAAAGTATTCTAGTAATGCTAAATGCAAGTATGGCTGATCTAATTATAAACCATGAAGTTAATTGTTTATGATTAAATGGTTTAATTAATAGAGGATAGATGGAACGAATGGAGGATGCAATCTGAATTCAAAAGACAAAAAATATGTGAGTCATTAATGATTATTTAATATTGGCAAAAAATATATACAGGCTAGTTATAATTAAACTTTCAATTTATTAACAGAAAACATCTTTTTGCACAGCTGAAATTTAGAGTATATGTCAAGTGATGCGGAAAATAATGATGCAAAAAAAAAAAAAAAATGCATAAAGTGCCACTAAGAGTGAGAAGAAGGCTCAGAACGGAAGTATTAGATAGATTATAGAAACCGGTGGTTCTATAATCTATAATCACCGGTTCATGAATCCCTGGGGGTTCGCACTAAAAATTCTATAATGGAAACTGCTTAGATTTACATAGGTATATTATTGTAAACTATAAAATATAACTAATAATAAACAAAGTAAAATAAAATTAAATAAAAAGTAAAGAATTGCCAAAGAAAGAAACCACAATTCCTTATAATTAGTTTACTATTTTACAGTATATCATGTTAAATAAATGTTTTCCATACTAAATTTTTTTTTTCATTCTCAGCGACCATCGTTACGTATAGGTTCTTTTTTTTTTAGAACCAAGAGTACTTAGTACCATGCATGGGTTGGAGGTTGAAAAGATGAAAGAAGATACTTGTTGACATTAGACTTGAACTTCTGTAACTTGTAATTTTCAGGAAATACATATGAAGGAAGGTTATTCCAGAAAAGAGAAGTTGAATGAATAAATGAGGAAGAAGAAAAGTTGGTTCTGTGAGTTTGAACTTGGACAGTAAAAGGATGTTGACTGAATTTGGCATGTGTTCAGACTGCTTTGAAAGAGAGAGCGAGAATTATAGAAGCCAATTCTGAAGAACAGTGCCCGTGCAAATACCTACAGAAAAGGCATGCAGCAGAAACACAAAGTCTGTGAGACAGAGTGGAGAGACTCTGTTAGAGATGAGATGTTAATTAACTAACTGCCCTCTTTTGAATGGAACCTAGAAAGAAGCCTGAGGGAGGTTTTGGGGGCACTGCCCCAGGTGTGGGAACAGTATTCTATGGTAAGCCAGATTTGCAATTTCTACAAAGTCAACAACTGTTTGGAAGAAAAGTAACGCCAAGAGCAAAAGAGAAAACCTAGTTTTTTATATGCAGAGGAAGCAATATTTGTAATATGCTTTATGCCAAAAGAGAGAGAGAGAGAGAGAGAGAGAGATTAGAAGTCATGGTAATCTCCAAGATCTTGCATAGAAATTGGAGCATCATCGAAGATGAGCAGAGGAATCCTTTTTGCGAGATATAAGACAGGACTGAGTTATAGAAGGAATGAAATTAAGTTCTCTTTGCCCCACTGGAGAATTACCTGTAGATCAACATTTAAGGATTTGGCAGTGGATACTCAAGAAGTTGAAGCTGTTTGAGCAGGACAAGGTTTCTTAAACCAGAAGGTGGAATGCAATGTGCTATCCTCAGCAAAACTATGGATAGGATTTCCAGTCAACAGAAGAAGATCATTAATATACAAGAGGAAAAGAGTGTGGGAGAAAGAACTGAACCTCGGGGAACACCACAATTAATGGAGAAGTTAGAAGACAGAGAGCCATCTACCATCACCCGCAGTGAGCAGTCAGAGAGAAAACTGGATACCCAATTACATTTGCAAAGTTATCCATGATGCAAATTTACAGATTTGTAAAATCTTCAAGTATCTGAAAGATCTCTATCTGACTATAAATGCAAGCAAATTTGCTCAAATTACTTATTCCCTTCAGAAACAACCCAACCACATAGAAATAAAGATTGCAGATGTCCCAATTCCAAATGTCTATGCCCACAAAGACTTTGGAGTTGTTTTTGATAAAATCTCTCCTTTAATGCCCACTATTTATATGTTACTCAAAAAATTCTAAAAGCAAAGAGGTTAATCAAAAAAGAAACAGCAGCAATTCAAGACAAAAAAAAAAGTCATTAAGCATGTTCAGAGATTCTCTTTCCCATTCTGTCCTATGCTTCCAAAATCTGGTCTGATCCTCCTCAAGTAACCATGAAGAAATTCCTTGCCCTAGAATTTTGGGTTCTTAGATGGTTCAATAGTAAGCTTTGTTTTCCCCATACAATAGCCAGGCAACAGCTTTATGAAAACTTAAAAACAAAACCTCTGCAACAGATTATCAATGACTCTGGAGTCATGCTTCTTGCAAAGTTAATTACTTCTGCATGCGATTCACCAAACTTAGCCAATATAATAGCTGCTTCCAACAGAGAAAATTCATGAAACCAACAATTCAGATCCAACCTCAAATGGACAGAATGCTGCTCCCCAATGCATTCCTTTACCTCCTAAATCATCACAACATTGATTGCAAAAGGTAACTCAACTCTAAAGCCTACAGGAGTCAGATATCCGATAAATGAAGAGAAATAAAAACAGCCTTCAACAAAAAACAATATAGTACTGCAACTGAAAGCCAAATTTGCTGTTCTGCAAAATTTTTATTAATTCATAAGTATAATTCCTATTCATTGTTAATGTTTATATGAAATCTGCTATGTATTTGATTATTTTATTTTATTTCCTTTGTATCATATTATCTGCCCTTAGCCATGTGCTGTGATGGGCTTGTTGTATTTGCAATAAATGAATATTTATTTATTAAAGAACAGCTGGCAAACCATAGGATGGAAGCTTATTTAGAAGACCTTTATGTTTATATAAAATCTGCTGTGTATTCGATTATTTTGTTTTATTTCCTTTGTATCGTATTATCTGCCCTTAGCCATGTGCTGTGATGGGCTTGCTGTATTTGCAATAAATGAATATTTATTTATTAAAGAACAGCTGGCAAACCATAGGATGGAAACTTATTTAGAAGACCTTTATGCCAAACATGTTCAAAATGAGTAAGCCAATGAGTAAGCCAATGAGTAAGCCAACAAGCTTCGTAAGGGTGCCATCTGGGTGGTATCCGCCAAGAATAAGTAACATTAGTCTTCTCCACTGGTGAAGTTACTCATTCAAAGCTGTTCAATACCTCGGCAACTCAGTGTGAAGGTATTCACAATATGGGATATAATCAAATGATGTATGCATACTACCTGGGTAGTAGAAACGATGGAAGCACATTATCAAAGCCTAAACAACCTTTTTTAAATAAATATGTTTTCCATATTAATTTTTTTTTTCATTCTCAAAGATCATTGTTATGTATAGGTCTTTTTTTTTTTTTAGAACCTATAATACTTAGTAGCATGCATGGGTTGAAGGTTGAAAAGATGAAAGAAGATACTTGTTGACTTTAGACTTGAACTGATGTAGATTTAATTTTCAGGAAATATGTACGAAGGAAAGCTGTTCCAGAAGTTGAATGAATACATAAGGAAGAAGAAAAGATGGTTCTGTGGAATTGAACCTCGACAGTAAAAGGATGTTGACTGGTTGCGGCACGTGTTTGGACTGCTTAAAGGGAAAGTGGGAATTATAGAAAACAATTCAGAAGAACAGTCCCATGCAAGTAACTACAGAAAAGGCATGCAACAGAAACGTCTATGAGACAGAGAGTGGAGAGGCTGTTACAGATGAGACATTAATTAACTAAACTGCCCTCTTTTGAATGGAATCTAGAAGCCTGCTAGAGGTTTTGGGGCCACCGCCCCAGATGTGGGAACAATATTCTATGATAGGCCAGATTTGTGATTTCTACAGAGTAAGCAACTGTTTGGATGAAAAGTAATGCCAAGAGTGAAAGAGAAAACCCAGTTTTTTAGATGCAGAGGAAGTAATATTTGTAATGTGCTTTATGCCAAGAGAGATTAGAAGTCAGAGTAATCCCAAAGATCTTGCCTAGAAATCGGAGTGTCACTGAAGATAAGCATAGGAGCAGAAGAATCCTTTTTGCGAGATATAAGACAGGACTGAGTTTTAGAAGGATTGAAATCCACTAAGTTGTCCTTGACCCACTGGAGAACGGCATTTAAGGAATTGGTGGTGGCTATTCGAGAAGTTGAAGCTGATTGAGCAGGGCGAGGTTTCTCAAACTGGAAAGTGGAATGCAATGTGCTATCATCAGCAAAACTAAACTATGGATAGGATTTCCGGTCAGTGGAAGAATGCCATTAATATACCAGAGGAAAAGAAAAGAGTGGGAGAAAGAACTGAACCTTGGGGAATTTCAGCATTAGTGGAGAAGTCAGAAGACAGTGAGCCATCTACCATCACCCGCAGTGAGCAGTCAGAGAGAAAACTGGATACCCAATTATAAAGAACAGCTGGCAAACCATAGGATGGAAGATCTTTATGCCAAACACGATCAAAAGCCTTTGAAATGTCAAGAGCAATGACTTGAGTTTCACCAAACTTTTCCATTTAGTTTGTCCATAGATGGGTAACATGAGCCAGAATATCACCACTGGGACGACACTGACAGAATCCATACTGGCGATCGTTGATCAGATGAAAGATTTCCAGATAGTTTAAGAGTTGGCAGTTAATTGATTTCTCTATTACTTTGGAAAGAGTAGAAGTAATCGCAATGGGACGATAATTGGATGGAAGGGAATTGTCACCCTTTTTTAGGAACTGGTTGGATATGAGCAAATTTCCAAGCAGAAGGAAATATACCTTTGGGATAAGAAAGCGAAACAAAATGACACAAAACAGGAATAAGCTCAGAAGCAAGAACAAGTGAAGAAATACCATCAGGACCTGGAGCTTTCTTAGCATCAAGATTGTTCAAAATCCTTTTGACATCCTTTTGATAGATAGAAGACTACAAGAGGCACTGAATGGAATGTACTGGGAATGGTAGTTGGTGGTTTACCAAGATCATCAATACATAAGTTAATAGAAAAGTAGGCTGCTAGCAGGTCAGCTTTATCTTTGGCTGATGTGACAACAGAACCATGTGGTATTGACAGAGACAGGAACAAAGATGGGGAAAAATTGCAGCCATGAGCAAAAGAAGCAAGTTTTCTACTCTTAGCCTGTTCGAAATCTAGTTTGGACTGATTAATAACTGCTTTACAAAGTATAAATAATAATTTTTATTATTGTGCAATGTCACTTATAAAAACATAGTACTGGAAATATTTTATAATAAAAATTCAGAACTATTATACGATTTCAGAGAATATAGGCCTAGGGGTTTACAATAAAAATATTACATTGAAAGGAGGTTCGCAAGTCAAAAAAGGTTGGGAACCTCTGCTCTAATGATATGGCCATGAAAACTGGTGATAACAGAATGGACACAAATTCACCATAAGACTTATGCTGAACGATTGTACTTTGTTGGTTAAGCTCTATTAGGAAAGCAGTAAACATTTCTGGGGCTGCTGATCACAAATGCCCCTGTTGGGAAAGATTGAGACAAGAGTCTTTCTTGCAAATGGGCTATGCCTCTCAGTAGTTCTTGTTTGCTGCCACAACAGCTGATATTGGCAAGATGTTCTGAGGGTAGCAATGGCTTAAATCAGTGAGAAGCTAATTCTAGAGGAACAACTTTAAATAACTTAATTGGTTGTGTCAGGATAGTCAACTGCACAAGAATACTTAGTCTTACGTGTGTTTACAGTAATGGCATGAGTGTCTTCAGTAAAATGAATGAATTCATGCTCCTGGTTAGGACAGCTAATGCTAACATAATATGAGAGCTGTTCAATAAAGAATGATCATAATTTTTCGTGAACAACCCTACTACTTGCTATTTCTAGCTGATCTGTTGAATTTAAGTTGAAATCAAGCTGCATCACATAGCAACTGTGCAGTTGACTCATGCACATGGTGTGAACCTTGGTGGGTGGTTAAGTTTATGCCTGTTCAGTTTCGCCTATGTAACAATGGATGTAACATTGAAGAACAGTATGCTGCTCTCAAATTTTGTTTCCGACTCAGGAAACCATCAACTGAGGTGTATGAAATGTTAAAATAGGCTTATGGTGAATATACGCTTCCATATAGCACAGCTTGCAGGTGTTTTAGAATGCTTCAAGATGGACATGATTCAATCACAAAAATTGGCAGTCCTGGAGTTCCAACCACTGTCACCACAGAAACCATAAACACTGCTTCTCTAATCCTGAGAGAAGAACGTCCTATAACAATAAGGCAACTGGCAGAGATATTGAGAATATTAGTAGGAAGAATGCATTGTATTTTCCATGACCATTTGCATATGATACGTGTTTGTAATGGTGGGTTCCAAGCCTACTGGGCGCCTCCATAGCCAGGTGAGCAGAAGCAGCAGTGTATAGCACACACTTCTTGATTAGACCGGGGTCGAGCCCGCCACATATCCCCGGAGCAATATGGCCTTAGTTGCTGATGCTCCTAAAAACCAAATAACAAACAACCAAGCCTACTCACACCTGAACAACAGCAAGTTTGCTGCAATGGATGGTTACAGAAGATTTTGAGGTTCTGTACAAGACGGTAACAGTAGATGAGACATGCCTTCATCATTTTGAACCAGAGATATGCAACAAAAATCTGTTTGGGAGTCTATGTTATCACCAACACTGAGAAAAGCAATTATTTTTTATATAATAAATATAATTATATTATATAAAATATAAGCAGGAAGCTTATGGTAATTTTTTTTTTGACATTCAAGGAATGGTTTACCAACATGTTTTGCCACATCATCTAATTGTTACAGGACCTATACAGAACTGTAGTCTGCACTTTGCAAGATCACATTTGTTTCTAACAACCACAATTGCATGTAGGTGGATGGTTGCTGCATTACAACACTGCAAGACCTCACATTGCTTATACTGTCATTGAGTACTTAGCCAGAATTATGTCAAATGCTCCTCATCCACCCTGCAGCCCTGACCTTGCAATTTTTGTTTTTTTTTTTTCAAAATTAAAGAAGCTGCGAGGAAAACATTTCCAGTCATCAGACGAAGTTGTTGATATCGGAGGCATTTCTGAAATGTATGTCAAAAACTGGCTTCCACCATATTTTTGAAGAATGGAAGAAATGTTGGAGTAAGTGCATTTCATGAAATGAGGACTACTTTGAAATGGACCATCAAAATATGGATTATTTATAAAGATATGTGAAAAAAAAAATGATGATTATTCTTTATTTAATAGCTCTCATAGGGCTTGCAGAAATGTAGTACCACCTGGAAATAGAGGATGATGATGATGATGATGAGTTTCATCGTGGTATGCACAATGTATTTAGGTAGAATTGGGAAATAGAGGGCGTGGCAAGGTCATACTTCTTATCAAAAGCAGTCCAAGCATGACAGATGCTTACAAGATTCAGATGCATACTAATATAGAATCTGTGTAGTGTGAGTTAATTGGAAGCAAAGGTATAATGACAGTGGAGTAACCTACAGACTAGAAGACTGAAGATTATGATGAGCCACTACGTGCAAAAGGAATGGACAGGTAAGTGTGAATATGCATGATTTCAATTTGCTTCTAATTAACAGTGGGAGTAGAATTCACAATAGGGAACAAAATTTTTAAATCAACTGGATGATTATTTGTATCAACATGTCAGGAAAAATATTAAGGAAAAGAATATTCTAGACCCAATCATCACCCGTGTACCAGATTAAATCATAAGGCTGACATTACAGAAACCATTTAGTGGGGAGTGATCATGGAATTCTAAATTAGGATGATGAAGACAGAGGTATATACCTCTGTCTTCATCTCTGTCCTCATTCTGTCTATATGAATACATTAGAATTATGGTATACCTTTAAAGCTATAGTCACAGAAGCTTTGAATACCTACACATACAGGGTGATTCACTACCAGTGCAACAAACTTGCAGGAGGTGCAAAGGTGACAACAGGAGGTGTAGGGGGGGTACAAAGACGAATCGGAATCACATAGCATTGCAGGGTCCGAAATCCCTTCGTCATGCGGTAGAGGACGTTGAACGGGAGGTCACACAAACAGCGATCCCGCTGGAAGTCAGCATTTGCGAACCATTTCTGTTGACGAAACCAAGTAGCAAAAGTCCTCCGGAGTGGATAATCCGCAGGCTCCAATGATTGGATGCGTTGCAGATGGTATGAACTCATTTGGTTTGTTGACAGTATCCTCCATACAGTGGATTGGGAAATACCCAATCGTTGGCCTATCGTTCGAGTACTCGTACTCGGATTGCCTTCTGCAAGATGTAGGACATTCTCCTCATTGCCTGGCATCCTCGTCGTTCGCTCTCGATTCATGGTACCTCTCGTGAAACAACCAGTCTCACGTAACCTTATGTGCACATGTGCGAAAATCGTATGATGAGGAGCAAGGCTGTGCGAGAAATGTTCCTGGTACAAGCGCAGAGCAGCGTGCCCGTTACAGTCCGCAGCTCCATATGCGAGGTGCATGTCGGCCAGTTCAACATTTGAATACTCGTCCATCCTACTGCCTCGGGAACCGGTTCGCAAATGCTGACTTCCAGCGGGATCGCTGTTCATGCGACCTCCCGTTCTGTCCTCTACCGCAAGACAAAGGCATTTCAGACCCTGCAATGCTATGTGATTCCGACTTGTCTTTGTGCCCCCTACACCTCCTGCAAGTTTGTCGCACTGGTAGTGAATCACCCTGTATACCATTAAAAAAATAAATACTTAACCTTACAGACTGATCTATAGTAGTATCAAGAAACAGGCTGGCAAAGGTAGATTATGAGAAATTACTGGCTACAGAGAGCGGGGACAAGGAGTTGTTCATGTATGTGAATACAAAGAAGAGAAGAACAAATCAGATTGGATCTTTGTGTAATGGTTGTGGGGAAATGTTAGCTAATACAATTGATTTTGTGGATGAATTGAACAGGTACTTTGCTTCAATATTTATAAAAGGGAGAAACTGTATGAAGTTGGGAAGCATGAATTGTTAGAAAAACTTTCAAACCTGAAGTTGAATAAGGCTCCTGAAGTTGACAGCATATACCCAGTAATTGAGGGATGCAGCAAGAGAGTGTGCACTGAACTGTTAAAAACTGTTAAGGTTAATTATAAGGGCATCACTGGACTCAGAAGAAGTGCCAATGTATCACCAATACATAAAGGCAGTTCTAAGAATGAAGTGGGTAGCTACTGACTGGTCAGACTGACTTCAGTTTTAGGGGAACCATTGAACCAGTGATCAAGAGGGCAGTATAGGATCATTTGGATAGAAATGGAAATCTGAAGGAAACAACATGGTTTTGTAAAGGGAAGATCATGTTTAACCAACCTGGTAAGCTATTTTGATAGTCACTCATGAACTAGATATAGAAAATAATTTTGACATTGTTTATTTGGATATCAGCAAAGCGCTTTACTTAGTCCTACATGAGAAGTTACTCCATAAGCTAGAACACATTAGAATTACAAGAACAATTGTTAGATGGATTGCAGGGTGGCTGCATAGTAGCAGGCAGAGTAGTAGTAGGTGATTAATGGTTACTCTCCAGATTGGGCTAGCATAAGAAATGGAACCATTGTCTTGAAAGCATCCAAAGACAGGCAGTATGCCTGATGAGATTGGCAAAAGGACATCTAAATGAGGAAAGTCTCCTAATATGTGTTCTTCCAGAGCTTGGCAACTAGGCACCTTAGAGACCTTATAGATGTGCAAGGCTCTGAGGAAAGAAAGTAAAATGAACCAACGATTTTTTTTTTTTTTTTTTTTATGAAAACCCAAAACTCGAGAGATATTAGAACCTATAGTACTTAGTACCATGCTAGAGTTGGAGGTTGAGAAGACAAAAGAAGATATTTGTTGACATTACACTTGAACTTCTGTAGACTGTAATTTTCAGGAAATACGTATGAAGGAAGACTGTTCCAGAAAACAGCAGTTGAATGAAAAGTTGGTTCTGTGAGTTTGAAGTTGGACAGTAAATGGACTTTGGCTGGTGGCAGCACGTGTTCGGACTGTTTTGAATTATAGAAGCCAATTCAGAAGAACAGTGCCTATGGAAATACCTGCAGAAGAGGCATGCAGCAGAAACAGTATGAGACAACAAGTGGAGAGTGTTAGAAATGAGTCATTAATTAATCTAACTGCCCTCTTCTGAATGGAATCTAGAAGCCCGAGAGAGGTTTTGGGGGCACCACCCCAGATGTGGAAACAATATTCCATGGTAAGGTGGATTTGCAATTTGTACAGAGTGAACAGCTATTTGGAAGAAAAGTAACGCCAAGAGCAAAAGAGAAAAACAAGTTTTTTAGATGCAGAGGAAGCAATTTTTGTAATGTGCTTTAGTCAAGAGAGATTAGAAGTCAAGGTAATTCCCAAAAGAGATATATCATCTTGCCTAAAAACCCTAGTGTCACCAAAGATATAAGCATAGGAGCAGAAGAATCATTTTGGCGAGATATAAGGATTGAAAGGATTGAAATCAACTAAGTTGTCTTTGCCCTACTGAAGAATTACCTGGAGATTGGCATTTAAGGGATTGGTAGCAGATATTCGAGAAGTTGAAGCTGATTGAGCAGGGCAAGGTTTCTCGAACTGGAAAGTGGAATGCAATGTGCTATCATCAGCAAAACTGTAGATAGGATTTCCAGTCAATGGAAGAAGGTCATTAATATACAAGAGGAAAAGAGTGGGAGAAAGAACTGAACCTTGGGGTACACCAGCATTAGTGGAGAAGTTAGAAGACAGAGCTATCTACCATCACCTTCAGTGAGCGATCACAGAGAAAACTGGATAACCAATTACAAAAACAGTAGGCAAACCATAAGATGAAAGTTTGTTTAGAAGACCTTTATGCCAAACACGATCAAAAGCCTTTGAGATGTCAAGAGCAAATGCTTGTGTTTCACTGAACTTGTCCATAAATGGGTAACATAAACCAAAATATCACCAGTGGATCGACACTGATAGAATTCATATTGGCAATCGTTGATCAGACGTAAGGTTTCTAGGTAGTTTAAGAGTTGGCAGTTAATTGATTTCTCCATTACTTTAGAAAGAGTAAAAGTAATTGCAATGGGACGACAATTGGATGGGAGGGATTTGTCATCCTTTTTAGGAACTAGCTGGATATGAGTAAATTTCCAAGAAAAAGGAAAAACACCTTTGGAATAAGAAAGTGAAAAAAGGTGGCAAAGAACAGGTGTAAGTTCAGGAGCACAGGTTTTGAGAGCAAGTGGAGAAATACCATCAGGACCTAGAGCTTTCTTAGCATCAAGATTCGTCAAAATCCTTCTGACATCCTTTTGACAGAAGACCACAGGAGGCATTGAATGGTGCATGTTGGGAATGGTGGGAGGTGTTTTACCAAGATCATTAATACATGAGTTGGAAGAAAAATGGGATGCTAACAGGTCAGCTTTATCCTTGGCTGTGAAGTGACAACAGAACCATCTGGTTTTGACTGATGAAATTTTCACTGTTATAATTGATTCCAGAACTAGAGAACATAAATTCAAATTATGGGGAAGAGTTTAGACTGCATTGTGGAAATTTTTGATTTATGGAATAACTGCCTCCCTGGGTGATAGAGGCTTTCATTTATAATACAAGATTCAAAGGTTAATTGGATAGATATTTACTAAAGGAAGGAATCAAATAGGTAGTTTATTTTATTTTATTTTTATTTATTCATTATTTTCATTTCATTTTTTTTTTTTTTGGTTGGTGCAGGTAAAGCCTCGATCTTCCTTGGACCATATGGTGAATATTAATACTACTATAATATTGTGTAGCATGATGCTGAAGTTTGCAGAGATTGTAGTTTTTCTCTATGCCATATCAGATGAAAAGGAGCAGTTTCTGGGGATTTTGTTGATTGAAATTGCTGTTATAATAACAGAGCATACAACATATTTCACATTTGTCTGCTCGGCAAATGTTAGAGCAGCTACAGATATCTGAACCTTTCCATGAATGTACTATGAAGTATGCTACATTGGTACCTGTATAAACTGCACATGGAGTAGCAATTGACTCCACTGATCCTGAGAACGATTTGGATTTTCCTCTTCAGTTTCCAGTTAGGATGGAGGTGGATAGTACAGGGCAACTGGTCTTGGCACATTCTCTGGACAAGCAAGCACAACTGAAGTAATGTGTGACTCATCTGCTATGTCATTAAACCTCTTCAAAGAAGAAGATCCTATTGTGAACATCCCATCCACAGGTTATTTGTTTGTGCTCAATTACAGGGCTTATCTTCTTTGAAGAAATTCAACCATATGGTCCCATAATGTGTACTGTGACATGTGACTGATACACCTCATCTAGTATCTTATTCTTAATCCTTCAAGCTATATGCTTCTTGGACACAGTGGTTTTGTGCAGGATATTGACCACTCATGTTGCCAATGTCTTTTACAATTCAGACACATTGGCAATGTCAGTGGACATGGGACAACTGTTTTAAGAATTTATTCTTTGTACTGTTCCCTAGGGGAAACAGCACAAGGAATAAAATTAAAAAATAACTATGCACATAATTTGAAATATGTAGTGTAAGTTGGTACACCATAGCAGGGTGAGAAGTACTTGTTTCCAGACCTTAGTCTGCATGTTTTGGTTCTTACAGCTTCCAACTTTATGACAGAGAATCCATCTTTTTTGACTCAATCTGACCCTTTTTGTTTCTCCATTGTAACATAATTTCTCTGCATTTGGGGAGAGGAAACAACTATGTTAAAATTTAATTTTTAAAAATCATGCAAATTTCTTACTTTCTTTAACATTTTCAGCGACATGTTCCTTTTGGTGGGCACAATACATACTTGACTTTAAGACAGTGTGCTCACCCATGTGCACCACTTATATGAGTTTTGCCTATAGCAGTGTAAAGAATGGTCCCTCAGTATACTAATATAATGTTTGGCTGGAAAGTTGGGATGTAGGAGCAACACTAAAATGAACACTAGAACTCCAATACATGTATTTTTTTTTATTTATAAGTAAAAAAACAGCACTTAAAGCTTACTTATTAGAAAAATAACATTAAAAATTATAAAAATTATTTAAAAAAATAAGAAAAAATACAAGAATATCTTAGCTAACAATATCAAATATGGAGGAAATGTGAAGAAAATTTATATATCTGAAATGATATAAATTTAGAAACTAAAAATTAAAAGTATTAAACTTTTCAAAGTCAGCATATAGAAAATACATGTTGGTCCCTGAATAAATATACCTGTTATCACTGTGGCACTGAAAGTATTAAAAAATATGGCTGTAATACAGTGAAAGAATAGGTTGATGTAATTATTGAGCTATAGAAAAAAAGTGAACTTTATTCTGCAGGTTTTTAATTTATAATATAATGAATAATGAGACAGTCTACAGATGATATTCTTCCTCAGTTTAGAAAGCAATAAAGATCAGTAAAAGAACTGAAAAGTTTATAAAAAAACTGAAAAGTTTATAAAAAAACTGATATCATTAAAGATTTATTTTCAAAGAAAATAAATGAATGTGTTGGCAACTCCTCTAACTGATTTGCCACAAGACTAGAAATACTAGCCTTTACTAATTTCTTGCCCTTCCTTGGCAAGAAATTAGTAAAGGCTGCCTTCCTTGTCAATCACAATTATAAAAGACCAGTGAGAGACTAATACAGAGACAAAATGTCATGAGTTTTGAAATAGATTGTTGGATTATGAATCAGTAATATGCCAATATTTGATGTAACCTTTTCCTTCTCAAAAGACGTTTTGAGCAGAAAAATCTCCTGCTTACAGTTATCCAATCTCCAGCTTTTCCATAGTCAATTGGCAGCTTTGAGTTATCTATATATGCATGTTAATTATAAGGAATTCTTTTGAGACAGGCATAACTGAGCATGCTAAAATTTTGGCCAATTGCTATGAGCCTTCAGAATTATTGTTTAAATTCTGGATAGGATCTTCAAATGGAACATATGCAGGTGAGGTTCAAGGTAATGTCATTTATTTGCAAGGGTAAATATATAAATAAAAAATATTGACTACTGGGAAGTAGGAAAATAAAAGCAAACATAATGAAGAAGTTGAAAGGCAATCTGTCACATTCAGGTAACATCTTGGATACGTAAAGTACAACACAACTCTGCATGAAAATAACTGTTTATGTACATCTGCTGCTGTTCTGATAGGTACAAAGTAGGTGCCAACAGACAGCGTGGCATAAAGTAAAATAAGAAATAAATGATAATTTCTTTGATATATTTATAAAAGAAAGAAAATTAAGTTAAAATTAAAGTTAAAATTAATTAAGTTTAAAATTAATTAATTAAAATTAAGTTAAAGTTAAAATTAACATAATAAAATTAACACGAAATAAGAAATAAATAACAAAACGAGAAATAATTTCCTTGAAATATTTATACAAGAAAGAAAATTAAGAAAGTTAAGTTAAAATTAAAGAACGTTAACAATAAAATTAACACGATATGAAGGGTAGTTAAAATAATGCTATGTTGGGGGGGGAGAAATATACTGTGCCTTCCATCTCAATTGGAGATGTCGGTGAAGTGCTATTGTGGAAGAGTTGTCAGCTGTAATTAGCATCACTCCATAGTTGAGATGCAGATTGTTCAGAGATGTTCTTGCAGTCTAAGAGAAACTGTATAGTCATTATCTACGTCATCAGAACTGTGGCCTGATTGGATGGCTTGTTGTGCAAGTCTGTCTGGAATATGTTGTGATTGTCCAAGTGCAGGGGAGGGTTCTCATGGCAATGAAAGCTGGAGTCATCTGGTTAGCTGTGCTATCTGTTGGCACCTACTAGGAACCCACACAATAAGCCTGTTATCTTTATGCAGAATAGTGTTGAAATTCTGTATCTGCAGTTTGGTGGAGAACCACTGGCACTGCCCAATGCACTATGTCCACTATATACAAAAGAAAACAGTGAATAAAATATTTTAAATCTAAATCTCAGTTTTCTCTATCCTTGAAACATTTAACAACCATATTATTTGTTTTTCTGCTTGCATTTTCTCTGAGCTTTTCCTGAGTTACATTTTCTCTTCCAAAAAATTCCTTAAATTTCCAAGTTATCAATGTTTTTTTGGAATGGTACCTTGTCCCCATTCTATAGTTGAATAAAAGTTTTTGAGTCATGTATTCTTATAATTTACAAATTTCATTTTAAAAGAAATCTGATATTAATTTAATAAATAAAATTATATGAATATGTGCTAACCATTTTAATAGGAATTAGCTATTATAAAAACTATTGTATAAACTTGGTACATGTGACAGCATTAAGCAAAAATTAATGTAAAATGAAATTTTCTTTCAGGCATATGAAGTATCACGGCTAATCCAGCAATACAAAACTATTCAAAAATACCACCTTTCAATTAATGGAATTGATTTTGATTACAACTGCCGTACAGTTGTGTTTAAAGTATGAAAAAATCCAGTGTAAATTGTACACTTCAGGAAAGTGAGTATATGAAGATGAAAAAGATAGAACATAAAAAAAAAAAAAAAAAAAAAAATGGTATTCAGCAAAAATGCTTAACATCATTGCTCCAAATCTTAATAAATGAGACAAGGTAATGATTCATAAATTTTTGTTTGTAATACAGTACTACTTTGATCATCATAACCAAAGCATTTCTTTTAATAATCTTTACAACTAACCAATAGCTGCATTTCACAAAACTTTTATATGCAATAATTCAATCAAGGTAACTTTTAAATCTGAACTTTGCTGAAAATTATTACAATACCTGAAATACTGACATTGTATTTACTGAACAAACCATTTATTCTGTACTGAATCTACAGAATATACATTTCAAATTTCATTGTAATTAATTTCTATTACAGCTTGTTAAAGACAACTTAATTCATTGGATACAGGGTATGTCTTCCTATTTGACACTGTTTAAGAGTCTAGAAGTTAGATGCATTGAAGAACACAATATTTTGAAATAGCTGCTACATTCTCTACATTTTGTTTTATCTATTACCAGAGCAAGTCTACTAATAATATCTGTAATTTCAAAAATAGTATTAAAAGTAATGCAGGTGTTAAGCCATATTTATCCAGCATTAACCAGAAGTAATTTGAGAAAAAATTAAAAATATTAAAATATGAAAATTTTGTTTGCAGAGTTTCCTAATATACATTTACTGGATCTTACTGGCATGGAAACAAAGTTTTCCATGGCTATGTCTGGCACCTTTAGTAAAGTAAATGCTTCCTTATATTTTTTCTTATTAAAATATTAAACAGCCATACAGTATATAAAAACACAAATATCTGTTTTTATATACTTTATTTTATATTTAAAAAACACAAAAAGGGCAAATGTAGCAAATATGGTTACATAGCCAACCCCAGGGGCTCACATCTGGTGAGTATGGGCTTGGCACACCCAGGGTCCTGAGCTGGATATCATTATTCTTCACTTTCTTGGTGATTCCCTTATACTTTTGACTCTTGTTTTCTCTCTCTCTCTCTCTCTCTCTCTCTCTCAGGGTAACTCAAATTTTTTTTGGCTGGTGCAGCAAAAGTCTCAGGCTTCCTTGCTCCATATAGCTAATAATAATAATAAACACTTAAAAGTTTCTCATGACTGTTGCATGATTGTTCAGTTGTCCATCAGGAAAACTTTGTTCTGCATAGATTTATCAATAGTGTGTATTTTTCATTTCCAATTCAATACAAATGATGCAGCCCATGGAAGATTCCTCCCCAAACACCCAGCTTTTAAGCAATATAGATTTATTTTTAGAAAATAAAGCTTTATTGCTATTCCAAACTTTGGAGGCCATTCCAAAGTACAAAGAGGTTTATTATGTAATTTGGGGTGTCTACTGAACTGACAATCTAGAATGAGCCAAAGAACATTATTGACCTGTTGCATATTTATGGAAAATTTCCAATAAAAATATATGTACTTTATACCCCCCCCCCCCGGCTTGTCATATACTATATAAGAGCTTAAATTCTGTGTTGCGCAGTTGGGCTACGTTAAGCAAAAATGCAAAAAGCATGCTGCAGTGGGTGGAAATGAGATATTTGCAATGCAGACAACAGTTACAGTAATTTGACCAATATACATATACAGTCATTAGCCGAGGCATATATATGATGTAAGAAATCCAAATGTTTGTCTCGTTCGGCCGTAAATTTATTTAAGCTATAAACTTCCACAACAACAACAGATGGAAGTTTGTTCCAGGATTACTACCCGCTGGCTAAAGGCAAACTTCCGCACATCTATTCTACAACTGTCTTTACTCAATTTGAATCTATGCCCCCTCAGGTTCTTAATCTGAGCAAGTGGAAGTATCCCGTCAGCATTGAGCCTGCTCAAACCATTCAAGGCCTTGTGCACCTCAATCAGATCAGATCACCTCGCAGGTGCCTAGTCTCTAGATGCTGCAACTTGCAGAATTTAAACTTTCTTCGTAAGTGCATCCCCTTTGTTCCTCTCACCAATCTTGCTTGCCCTTCTCTGTACTCATTCTAGTAACTCTACAACCTTCCTAAAATGAGGCCTCAAACCTGTACACAGTACTCAAGGTGTGGTCTGAACACTGCCTTATACAAAGAGATAACACCTCCTTGTTTCTGCTAGAAAAATTCCTATATATCACTGACAAAACGCCATGGCCTGCTCTGGCAGTCCATCTGCACCGCTCAGAGAACTTCATATCTGACTGCACAATTACCCCCGTCTTTTTCATTCTCCACCTCACTGGGCAAGGATATCACCCCAGAGAACATCACAGATGAACTCTTCAATAGAAACTTCCAAGAATTAACTGACATAAGTAATGCCAAGGAACACATCAAACCAAAATATCACACTAGCTCCAAGTTTCCCCAGCTATACAATTGGGTGGTGGAGCTTTCTCCACAGGCATGGAACATCCTCAAAGTACAGGACAGAGTCTTTATGGGTTGGAGCAGTCACCGCTTCAAGGAGCACGTGCCTGTTCCAAAGTGCTTCCGATGGTGCCATTTTGGGCACGCCACCCACACATGCATGCAAACCGTGTCTACCTGTGGGCACTGTGCCCAAAAAGGGCATGACTATAATTCTTGCCCAAACAGATCCACAGATGCAATTTGTGCAAACTGTAAAGCAGCAAAGCTCGATGCAGCACATTCTCTCAGGGACAGTAAGTGCCCTGTTTATCTAAAAGCTAAGAGGAACCAACAAATAAAGACCGATTATGGCAGCTCGCCCTAAATCATTCAACAGCAATATCATAAAGTTTATCCAACTAAACGCCCAGCGAGCCCATGCAGTAAGTGCCCAGATTAGAATCAGGGCCGAAGAGGAAAATGCCGACATATTAATTCTACAGGAGCCATATACCCATTCAAAGCTAGTCAGAGGATGCCCCGACTTTCAAAATCATACATACAGATGAAGACACGCCCTGGGCTGCCATAGCTGTCCGTAACCCTAACATCATGGTTACAAGGATTTCCTCCCTATGCACTGCATGGGTGGCGTGTGCCCATGTAATTTGCCCGTTGGGAGCCTTTTACCTCATCTCCCTCTACTGCAGACCTGTCCAAAATATCACTCCAACAATAAATTATCTACGTACAGTCCTTGCTACACTTCCCAACAGCAAGATTATCCTTGGGGCAGATGTAAATTGCCGCTCTCCTACCTGGTACAGCCTGACCACTGATCGCTCTGGGTGCCACAATGGGCAGCTTCTTGAAGATTTCCTGGCCACTTCTCCCTTCCTGGTCCTGAACAAGCCCAATAACCTGCCTACCTATTCCAGCACTCTGTGGGAATCCACAATAGATATCTCCATAGCTACATGATCCATTTCCAGCAAAATTTCTGGGTGGCAGGTCAATGAGGCCTGGACCACCTCAGATCACAGAGCTATTACATTTCAACTCACAAGATCCATTGATCCAACTCCACCACCTCACTACAATATTAGTCGCTATGCCATTAACAAGGCCAATTGGGAAATATTTTGCTCCACGCTGCAGACCATGATCCAGAACCACAGCTCTTCTGATCTGATCTTCCAGCACTGGACCCCAACCAACATCAAAAGCTCACAACAGAAATCATCATCCAGGCCTGCAATCAATCAATTAGAAAGAAAAGACCAATGCCTAATGCCGTCCCATGGTGGTCCCCAGAGCTGGAGCACCTTCGCCGAATTGTACACTCCAAAAGAAATGCCTTTCAGAGAGCTCGTACCTCTTGGCCCCCAAATGAGGTCAACACCCTCCGTGAAGAATATTGAAGAGTCAGAAACGACTACACCTCCCTTATCAGGCAGTGTAAAAGATCATCTTGGGAATGACTCGTCAAAATGACTGGCAATACTGAACCCTGGGTGGGGGGTGGTGTACCGCATCACCACCAACAAGCTCCCGAGGGGCGAAGTTATCTAATCCACTCTCACACCAAACGGCACTATGACTACATCGTGGGAGTGGCTATGGCCAATATTCTGGACACACTTTTTGGTACAGATACTGATCCTCTGACAGTACAACAGCAAGAAATATGCCAGGCAAACAACATCTACTTCAACAATGCTGTAGAAGACCAATTTACCACCGATGAACTGCAGCAGGCTCTTACCAAAATGAAAGAGAGGAAATGTCCCGGACCAGATCTCATTGAACCCGAAGTCCTTAAAAAGACCGCCCAAATTAACATCCAGTTTCTACTCGACCTCTTCAATAAGTGCTTGTCCCATGGATCTTTCCCAGAAGAATGGAAAAACGCCAATGTAAAACTGATCATAAAAAATCCGTCTAAACCGCTCCAACAACCAGAGTCATATCGACCCATTGCCCTTTTATCCATGGTCAGTAAACTATTTGAACGACTAGTCCTAGTATGACTCCAAGACCATTACACCAAAGCTGGGCTCCAGTCCAACTTCCAGTTTGGATTTCGACCGGGGCGTTGCACAGAAGATGCACTGCAAAGGATCATCTCTGCAGTCTCAACTTCTACCTCCAAATACTACCTACTAATAGCAATGGATTTCGCAGGAGCATTTGACAGGCTCTGGTGGGCAAGTATCCTTCGCAGACTTAGGCAAGCAAATATACCATTAAATTTATACAAATGCATCGAAAACTACTTATCAAATAGGAAAATTACAATCTCCTCAACATACCGAAGAATTACCAGGTCAATCTACAGAGGTTGCCCCCAGGGTTCAGTCCTTGGTCCTTTTTTGTGGAACATTGTCCTGGATGAGCTCCTTGGACTGGACCTAGGTCCTGTAGCTATACAAGCCTTTGCTGATGATGATGTGACCATCTTGATTGAGGCTGACAGCAGAGCTTCTCTGGAAGCCAGAGGAAACCAGGCACTTCAAATCCTTCAGAACTGGGCAGCCCTACACAAACTAAGACTCTCACCCCAAAAGACACAATCCATTCTCCTGAAGGGATCACTGCAGCCTACTAGAAACCCCACTATCAAACTTCAAGGCCAAACCGTCAAGCTAGTTTCTACGTTAAAACTATGAGTGTAGTACCACACAAGAGAAATGTACCAACAGTTGGTACATTTCTCTTTGCTGCCCATATGCAGTACTTTGCATTTGTCAATGTTAAACTTCAGTTGCTACTTCTCAGCCCATCTGCCTAACTTTTCTAGATCCTGTTGCAGTAGCATACTGTCATTACCAACTCTGCCAACCTTTGTATCATCTGCAAACTTTGACATTAAGCTTGATATACCTTCATCAATATCATTGATAAATATACAAAACAACAATGGGCCCAACACCGAACCCTGATGGACACCACTAATAACATTAGTCCATGTAGAGCAGTACCCATTGACCACCACTCGCTACCATCTCCCACTCAACCATCCCTTTATCCATTGCAGCAACTTGCCCTCAATGCCATACCACTGCAATTTGTACAGCAGTCTTCCATGTGCAACAGTATCAAAAGCTTTCCTGAAATCCAAGTATGTGATATAAAAATTATTTTTTGCATCCAGTTCTTTTGTGACCACATCGTAGTATCCAATCAAACTGATCATAAAAGACATCCCTTTAACAAACCCATGCTGTGTCTGCACTATTACTACAGTCTTGTCTAGGTGATCCTGTATCACCTCTTTAACCAGTGACCCCATTATTTTCACCAGAACAGAAGTTAAACTAACAGGTCTATAATTATTTGTGCCACCCTTTGCACCCCCTTTGTGAATTGCGGATGCATGTGCACATCTCCAGTCCATGGGGACCTTCCCGGACTCTGTAAGGATGCTCTCATACTTACCTTGCTGTCTCCTTCAATATAACTGGATAGATTCCATCTGCCCCAAGTGCCTTTTTTATGGTTTACTTCAACAATTTGCAAACCCTTAGTAAACCCAATAAGCAAACCCTTAGCCATAATTATGAGAGCTTCCTTGGACTCAGGAGGTACCCAGAGACTGGAGATGTGCAAATGTGACCCCAATCACAAAGAAGGATCAAAGGGCGACACAAGTAATTATAGACCGATTAGTTTAAAGTCTGTTCCAGGGAAATTAATTGAGGCACTGGTTAAAGAAGCACTGCAGGATCATACAGACAAGGCTGATGTGAAATTGTGTAGTCAGATATGAAGTTCTCTGAGCAGTGCAGAAGGACTGCCAGAGCAGGCCATGGAGTTTTGCCAATGATATATAGGAATTTTTCTAGCAGAAACAAGGAGGTGTTATCTCTTTGTATAAGGCAATGGTCAGGCCACACCTTGAGTACTGTGTACAGGTTTGAGGCCTCATTTTAGGAAGGTAGTAGAGTTGCTAGAATGAATACAGAGAAGGGCAAACAAGATTGGTGAGAGGAACAAAGGGGTTCGCTTACAAAGAAAGTTTAAATTCTGCAAGTTGCAGCATCTCGAGACGGCACCTGTGGGGTGATCTGATTGAGGTGCATAAGGCCTTGAATGGTTTGAGCAGGCTCAATGCTGACAGGATACTTCCGCTTGCTCAGATTAAGAACCTGAGGAGGCATAGATTCAAATTGAGTAAACACAGTTGTAGAATAGATGTTTGCCTTTAGCCAGTGGGTAGTAATCCTGGAACAAACTTCCATCTGTTGTTGTTGTGGAAATTTATAGCTTAAATAAATTTACGGCTGAACGAGCCAAACAGTTGGATTTCTTACATCATATATATGCCTCGGCTAATGCCTGTATATTGGTCAAATTACTGTAACTGTACACTCCTTACAATGATGTAAGGAAATCAGGCGACAACTGAGCCCTGTTATGGGCCTATATGAGAGCTTGAAGGACAGGGTGGATGCCCTCGAAGGATCTAAATTGAGGGGGCCCATCAAGCTCTCAGTTGCCCACATCAACGCCAGAGCTTGCACCTAGTCATCACGCAACACAGTGGCAACCCCCAAGGCAGAATGTGCTGGTCCCACAGGAACTAGTAGTTGTTGGTGACTCTATTGTTAGGAAAACGGGAACATGCATTAGCATTAGTAGAGGCATATGATGCAAGAAAGCAAGCTTATTCAGCATCAGCCAAAGGGGAAAAAAAAAAAAAAAAGCACAACCACTACTCCCATTTCACCCCTCCGTTCGTTCGAAATACCTGTCCAGCTGAGCCTTAAATTTGTTTAGGCTATCAACTTCAACAACAAGTGATGGAAGTCTATTCCACAAACCAACTGCCCGCTGGCTAAAGGCAAATTTCCGCACATCTATCGGACATCCATCCTTCCTCAATTTGAATTTATGCCCTCTCAGGTGATTATTCTGAGCAAGAGGAAGAATCCCATCGGCATTGAGCATGCTCAAGCCATTCAAAGCCTTATACACCTCTATCAGATCACCTTGCCGATGCCTAGTCTCCAGACTCTGTAATTTGCAAAACTTAAGCCTTTCTTCGTAAGAGCAACCCTTTGTTCCATTCACTAATCTTGTTGACCTTCTCTGTACTCATTCCAGCAGCTATACATCCTTCTTGAAATGAGGCCTCCAGGCCTGTATATAGTATGTGGCCTGACCATTGCCTTATACAACGGAATAATCACCTCCTTATCCCTGATAGAAAAATTCCTGTATATCATTGATAAGACACCATGAGCTACTCTTGCAGCCCATCTGCACTGCTCAGAGAATTTCATATCTGCCTCCACAATTACCCCCAGGTCCTTTTCATTCTCTACCACTGTCAGTGTAGTACCACAGAATTGATACGTTTCTCTGGGGTTACTTTTTCCCATATGTAGTACTTTACATTTGTCAATGTTAAACTTCATTTGCCACCTTTCAGCCCATCTGCTCAACCTTTCCAGATTCTGTTGCAGCAGCATAGCATCAGTAGTGTCTTTAACAACCCTGCCAACCTTTGTATCGTCTGCAAACTTGGACATTAAGCTTGATATACCATCATCTATATCATTAATAAATACAGAAAACAACAATGGACCTAACACTGAACCCTGAGGAACTCCAATAATAACATTAGTCCACGTTGAGCAGTGTCCATTGATTACCACTCTCTGTCTTCTGCCACTCAACCATCCCTTTATCCATAGCAGCAATTTGCCTCCAATGCCACACTGCTCCACACTGTTCCACCTATCCTTTGTAAAAAGGATAGGTGGAACAGGACCAGGGTGTCTGCCAGGGGCAAAGGTTGATGACGTAGAGTGGATATCATCTTTTAAGGGCACAAAAGGTGATATAGTTGTACATGTTGGCACTAATGATATTACGAGTAGAAGACCGGCAGAATTACTTAACAAGTACAGGTCACTGTTCAAAAAAAGCTGTGAATTAGGGTTGAATTTGAAAGTGTCTGCAATTCTGCCCAGACGCGATAGGAGGGATATATGATGAGAGCCTTGTTGATCAATTCGGCCCTGGAAAGATTGTGCAAGGCTCAAGGGGTAGAATTTTTTTCAGATTGGTCTGTACTTGTTAACAGGAGAGACTGCTTCTACAGGGATGAGATACACTTAAATAGAAAGGGTGCAGGAATATTTGCTGATGCTACCGAGGCAGTGTTAGGTGGGTCGGAAAACTGCTATCTTGGGGGGGGGAATACAAGGACTAATAGATTAACAGTAGCCACTGGCAGAGTTGAAAGTACAAGTAAACACATGGGTTGTGTTAGGGTAGCTAAGAATAGGAACAGGGGCATGTGCACATACACTGCTTCTATTGGAATGAGCAGCAGTCTGGAAAACAAGATGCAGGATATTTCAGAGGCTACTGGGAGTCATTGCTGTACAAGTAAACACATGGGTTGTGTTAGGGTAGCTAAGAATAGGAACAGGTGCATGTATACTTGCATGTACACCAATACTAGGAGTTTGGTAAATACATTGATGAATTTGAGGTATTGCTGAAAACATCAAAGGCAGATATTGTTGGGATATCAGAGACGTGGTGTCACACAGATATAAGGAATGCAGAACTGGGATTTTGGGAGTACTATGTGTACAGAAAGGATACACAGGATAGGAAGGGAGGAGGGGTTATGCTATTAGTTAAGAAACACATAAAATCCAAGGAAGTGAAGCCAGTCGACATTGCTGGACACTGCAGTGCCGAGTCAATTTGGTGTGACATAAGCATTGGGAGATCAAAATTGAGAGTAGGAGTGTTTTATAGGCCTAATGACTCTGATGAGTATAATAAGAAACTGTATAGGGAAATAGAGTGGGCCAGGAAATAAGAGTCTTATAATGGGGGATTTTAATTTCCCAGATATTGACTGGAATTTGTGGGTTGATCACTCACACACTAGCAAGGCTTTTGTGGATTTATTGGATGATTGTTTTCTACATCAGCATGTTCGGGAGGCAACTAGAGGGAGTAATACTCTTGATCTGATTATCAGTAGTGATTCTTCATGCATTAAGAATCTGCAGATAAAGGAACCACTAGGTGGCGGTGATCACAGTGTACTGAAATGGGATTTACTGAAAGAGGTAACTACCATTAGGGGTAAAGGGAAGGGTTATTGCTTTCGTGAAGGTGACTACGATGGTCTTGAGACAGTATTTAAATTCTATACAGTGCAACCAACTGATGATGTTACCAACAGCAAATTCAAAATGGGAAGCATTCAAAGAACTTATCTTGGAAGCTACTAGGCTTTACATACCAACCTAGAAATATTGTTCAAGGTTTAGGCCTAAATGGATGTCAGATGAACTAATGAGACATATAGCAGGGAAGAAAAATGCATGGGATACATATAAATTAATGGGTGATATGGAAGCCTATGATAGATATAAGCTGGTCTATAACCAAGTCACAAAGGAGATTAGGCAGGCAAAGGCAGATTATGAGAAATCCTTGGCAAAGGATGCAAAGAAAAACAGAAAAGAGTCCTTTACCTATGTAAACTCTAGAAGGAAAAGGGATGAATCAGATTGGTCCACTGGATATTGATGGTTCAATAGTTGAGGATCCTGCTCAGGTGGCTAACCAACTAAACGAGTATTTTGCATCTACATTCACACATGAGGAGTTATTCAGGAAGGGGACTGCCAGAGGTGAAGTAAACTCTGGCAGTGAGCTAGATGATTTTTTAATAACTGAGAGGAAAGTGGAGGAGAAATTGTTGAGGATAAACATAAAAAAGGCACCTAGGTGGATGGGATCTATCCAGCTATATTGAAGGAGGCAGCAAAGAAAGTAAGCTAATGCTTAGCCATAATTATGAGAGCTTCTTTGGACTCAGGGGAGGTACTCATAGACTGGAGATGTGCAAATGTGACCCCAATTCACAAAGGAGGATCAAAGGCTGACACAAGTAATTATAGACTTGTTAGTTTAACTTCTGTTCCCGGAAAATTAATGGAGGCACTGGTTAAAGAAGCACTGCAGGATCATCTAGACAAGACTTCAGTTATAGCTTGGACACAGCATGGTTTTGTTAAGGGAAAGTCTTGCCTGACCAATTTGATTGGATACTATGATGCAGTCACAAAAGAACTGGGTGCCGGGAATAACTTTGATATTATATATTTGGATCTTAGAAAGGCTTTTGATACTGTTGCACATGGAAAATTGGAGCAGTGTGGGAGGCAAATTGCTGCTATGGATAAAGGGATGGTTGAGGGGAGAAGACAGAGTGGTAATCAATGGACACTGCTCATCGTGGAGTCCCTCGGGGTTCAGTGTTGGGTCCATCAATATCAAATGATATTGATGATGGTATATCATCAATATCATTTGACCCCAATTCACTTAATGTCCAAGTTTGCAGACGATACAAAGGTTGGCAGGGTTGTTGAGGTCACTGCTGACGCTATGCTGCTGCAACAGGATCTGGAAAGGTTGAGCAGATGGATTGAGAGGTAGCAAATGAAGTTTAACATTGAGAAATGTAATGTACAGTGGATTCCGGTTATTTTGGCCACTGGTTAATCAGGGCAAATCTTAAAAAACAGAAACCAATCGAGAAAATAGCCAGGGTTTACTTCGCTTAATTGGGACAGCACACCGTTTAATCAGGGCAGGAGACCGCAGCACTGGAGATTACCTATGATTGTCTCTGGCGGTACCACCTGGTTCAGTCGAAATTCTGAAGGTCACAACCATAAAACAATAAAAACAATTAGCAGTCACCTGTTTATTGATCTTTTCTGTTAGTGAAATCTATCATAAATGGACAGTAAACTCGATATTACTGAATTTGCGATAATACCGACAGCTGGAATTCTGTGGGTTGTTATAGTGAAATTTGTTTACACTTCCATGAAATCTTCAATCATATAAAAAAAATTAATTTTCAGATCTTCTCTTCATTCCTATTTTTAAAGCTTTATAACTCATTACTCCGTTCTCTCTTGTGCGTATCATGTTACTTGCAATTTGGGTGTGCTGTGTTCTTTGTTGTTGATTGCTTATCTTTTTACTATTTTAAATTTTAACCCCACCCACAAATGTCAGCGAACAGAAATATCAACTAGTTCGTATGTACATATTACAGTACGTATTAATTATTCCGATTTTCACGTATCATTTAATTTTTTAATTGGTAAGGTACTAAAGGGTAAATTTGTGCTTAATATATCTTTACTTTTTTAGCCTGTGGATAATATTCCTCCTATTTTCTCTAATTAGAATCGCTGTTTAATAGCATTAAAATTCAATTCACAAAAACGTGATCACAATGACCGGCGCTTACTACACATCGTATAGTGTGAACGGTACTTTACTATAGTGAGTTTGTCGTAACATGATTTGATTGTACAGTGAACTAATTGTAGAGTGGGGGTACATTGTATTTTTAACTATTTGCGTAAAACTTTGGATAATTCGGGCAGCCGCTTAATCGGGCTAAAATTCACTAGTCCCGATGTGTCCCAAATAACCGGAATGGACAGTATTACATATGGGAAACAGCACCCTAGAGCAAAGTATCAACTCTGTGGTACTACAATGACAGTGGTAAAGAATGAAAAGGGCCTGGGGGGTAATTGTGCAGGCAGATATGCAGTTCTCTGAGCAATGCAAACGGGCTGCAAGAGCAGCTCGTGGTGTCTTGTCAATGATATACAGGAATTTTTCTAGCAGGGATAAGGAGGTGATTATTCCCTTGTAAGGCAATGGTCAGGCCACACCTTGAGTACTGTATACAGGTCTGGAGGCCTCATTTCAAGAAGGATGTAGAGCTGCTGGAACGAGTACAGAGAAGGGCAACAAGATTAGTGAATGGAACAAAGGGTTACTCTTACAAAGAAATGCTTAAGTTTTGCAAATTACAGTGTCTGGAGACTAGGCACCAGCGAGGTGATCTGATAGAGGTGTATAAAGCCTTGAATTGTTTGAGCATGCTCAATGCCGATGGGATTCTTCCTCTTGCTCAGAATAGTCACCTGAGAGGGCATAAATTCAGATTGAGGAAAGGCAGATGTAGGATAGATATGTGGAAATTTGCCTTTAGCCAGCGAGTAGTTGGTTGGTGGAACAGACTTCCATCCCTTGTTGTGGAAGTTGATAGCCTAAATAAATTGAAGGCTCAGCTGGACAGGTATTTCGAATGAACAGAGGGGTGAAATGGGAGCAGGTTTTTTTTTGGTTGATGCTGCATAAGCTTGCTTTCTTGCATCGTATGCCTCTACTAATGCTAATTTCTCCTCCACTTTGCTCTCAGTTATTACAAAATCAGTTAGCTCCCTGTTAGAGTTTGATAAACTTCTGGCATTCCCCTCCTTGAATAACTTGTGTGTGAATGTAGATGCAAAATACTCATTCAGTTTATCAGCTACTTGAGCAGGATAATCAATAGTCGAACCATCTATGTTTAGTGGACCAATCTGATTCATCCACTTCCTTCTGGAGTTTACATAAGTAAAGACCCCTTTGCTGTTTTTCTTTGCATCCTTTGCCAAACACTTTTTTTAGTGTTTTTTTCTTTCATACACTCTGTTAGAATACCCAAAAACCCAAAATAGTGTAGCAAAGAGCAACGAATGATGGTCTTTATTGCACTGTTTCCGCCAGATGTACATCCTTCCTAAAACTAGATTTCTAAACCTGATAAAATATTCAAGAGGTGATTAACCCATTACTTTACACAATGGGTTAATCACTTCTTTGCAAACCTAATTTTTCTAGGTCTTTTTACAGTAGTGTGGCCTTGATTTCTGTCATTAACCACCTACCAAACTTTATATCATCTGCTGAGACGTTAAGACTGATATTCCTTTCAATATTGTTAAAAACAAATATTGAAAACCATAAGGGGCCATGCTGAACCCTGAGGAACTCAATGACTGTAGTTCAAGAAGAACATTGCCCATCAAAAACCATATTCTTAGATTTCAGCTTTACTGAAATCTAAGAATATGATGTTAAAATTATTTTTTCATCCGATCTGTGAGGATCTTCCCTGAATCCAAGTATACCTTCTCATAATTATGGCCAAAAGGTTTGCTTTACCACTTTTGCTACTGATTTTTGATGTAACTAGATAGATTCTGTCATCTGCAGGGTGCCTCATTTACTTTTAACTTCAACCTTGCTCATTTCAACATTTTTCGTTCTTAGTTATCACAAAATAATTTTTCTCCTGGCTCTAACTTATAATGGTATTCCTCTCCCTAAATACTTTTTTCATGTGAGAATGTAGATGTAAAATATTTATTGTTTGTCAGTAATATGAACAGGATCATCAATAGTAATGCCATTCATATCTAGTGGCTCATTCCTTCCCTTCTAATGTTAATACAAGCAAAGAATTCTTTTCTACATTTCTTTGCATTCCTAGCCAAACTTCTCATAAGCTGCATTATCTTGCCTAATCCCTTGTAGTGACTTGATTACAGACTAGTTTATACTTACTGTGGATTCCCATGATAATTTATAATCCCATGAATTTTTCTTCTCTGCCACTAGTCTAAGTTCCTCTGACATCCATTTAGATCTAAACTTTAAACATCATTTCTTAGTTGGTATGAAAGCTTAGTAGCTTATACAGATACTTCCCGTGTAGAATCTGCTGCTGTTAATGTCATTATCAGTTGATCCCCTTAATTAAATTTAAAACTAAGGCCTTTACAAAAGCAGTTTTTTATGAAAGAATATCTTGAAAGTCAAAATTCCGCATTATAAGACATTCTGATTTATTGGCTCATTCTGTTTGTCTTCATAATTCTTCATTAGACTCATCAGTGTCTGGGTGGCTTGTAACATACTTCTACTTCATTTTGTTTTCCCAGTTTTATGTTATACCAGACTGACTCATCATCATAGATTCTATATGCTTCTTAATCAAAAGCATAACCCCTCCAGTCCTTTTTTTTTTGTACACAGTGTATTCTCCATATTCAAATGCTGCATTATGTCTGGGTGGCACCATGTTTATGATATCCCTACATTTGATGACCTAACCAGTATTTCAAATTTATCAAATGTATTTACTGTGTTCCTAGCATTAGTGTACAAGCACATATATGTGTGCACCTGTTTTTGCTCTTAGTAAACCTAACATAGCCCATATACCTGCTTGTTCCATGAGAACTCTCAGCAGGCCAGCCTTGTAATCCCTCTCAACATCTCTATAACAACAGCATAAGAATCAGTTTCGCCTCTGTTGCAGCTGCCATTAAACCACACCTCTGTGTATTCCACTCTCCCCTCAAACAGAAGTTTTCTGACAATCATACTGCCTTAATAGCTTTATCAAATAATATTGCACTCCTATTTAAGTGCATCCCATCCCTGTAGAAATAGTCTTTCCTGTTAACAAGGACAGACCATGCTAGGAAAAATTTTATTGCACTAACTTTGCATAATCTCTCCAGAGCTGAATTTATTGACAAGGCTCTCATCACATACTCCCATCTCATGTTTGAACAAAATTCCATACACTTTCAGATTTAATCACAACTCGTGGCTTTTTCTCAACGTTGCCCTATACCTGTTAAGTAACTACTCAGATCATTTATTCTTAATATCATTAGTGTCAAAATGTGCAACAATACCACCTATTGTGCCTTTTTGATCCACAGATCAGGTTGGCTTTCCATATAAACTGTACACGCACTCTCTTTCAAAGCTGGTTCACTAGAGCTCTTTGAAGGATGCATTATATTTTAATTAGAGTCCAGACCAATTAACTTAGTACACCATTACTGTATTACCATTAACAACAATTCCAGTCCTTTTTCCTTGATGTCAGCATGATAGCTTCCTGTTTCCTCCAGTTGAAACTGAGAATATGATTAAAGCTGTATCTATGCTTATCTGTGAACAGGCATGGTGCACTGCACCTAGGTTCAGCTGACATACTGTTGATATCAATTAAAATGAGCTCTTTTGTGTATAGGATCAAGAGAAAACAGCTGGTCATCATTCATATTCTCTCCCACGAAGTTGTTTATGGAATGTATCTGGAAGCGAGCTCCACCATCGATCCAACGAGCTCCAGTGCTATGAAGTTTATATGAAACTCGCAGTTAGCACTGGCATTAGTAGAGACATGATGCAAGAAAGCAAGCTTAAACAGCATCAGCCAAAAAAAAAAAATTTTTTTTGCTCCAAAAGTTTGTCCAGTTCTTCCTTGAATTTATTTAAGCTATCAACTTCCACGACAGATGGAAGTTTTTCAGCAATTAACCAGCCACTAGCTAAAGGCAAATTTCTGCAACTGTCTTTCCACAATTTAAATTTATGCCCCCTCAAGTGTGTAATCTGAGCAAGAGGAAGTATCCCATCAGCACTGAGGTTGCTCAAACCATTCAAAGCCTTATACACTTTGGTTAGATCACCTCACAGTTTCCTAGTCTCCAGATGCTGCAAATTGCAGCATCTGGAGAATAGGAAACTGTGAGGTGCAGTTAGACCAAATAATGGCCATTTTGCATGGAGATGACATGAAGATAGCTTCAGTCAGGTCTTCAAGAAAGTATGTATGTTTTGGAACCAATTCCTATTTTAGCTTACAGTGCTACAAGTGGTGTTCAGTCACTTCCACTTAACTTTGTCCTGCCTTCAACCACAAAGAATCATCTAAATGGTGTCTTTGTGATATTTTAAAAATGAGGTAATCTTGATATTAATAATGCTAGCAATAAATAGGAAGTATAAAGGTTCTGAAAATGAGCTGTTTTTATGTGGTTACCCTATTTGCAGGGTTGTAACAAATTCCTCAAAATAAATGTTTTGACTAGTCTCCTGAACTTAATTATAAATACTACAGTTGAGAAAAAAATAATGGCAATTATGTGAATGTGCAATTTATTAATGTGTAATTATTGCCCACTTACATAATCTTTTCCTTTATTTGTGCTAACCAGAAAATTCCATCTATAGAGCAGTTTTTATCGATATCTACAATAGAATTGTCTGGTATATAATGATGTCCTATCTGTTTTTGACTCTAGAGAGGTTCTTTCATTTTGGAGAACAGAATAAAATGGCAAGGTCTCATGTTAGTGGAATATGATGGATGCTTCAGTTTTTTATTATTTCATCAGTTTTAAGAATTTGCTTGATGTGCAACAACCTATGCTTCTACTTTTGATGCAGTTTTAGTCATAGATCATGCTGAATAAACAGTAGTACTTTCATAGTAATAGGCAACAATCAGTATCATCTTCATTAAAAAAAAGTGAAAGAATCTCCCTGGACTGAGATCATCTTACATATCATTATATGGTCTCTTGCAGATATCCATAAAAAGCATTCTGCAGATGGTATTTCCCAGCTACAAGAGGTATGGTAACAGGTTATACAGACTGGTATTTACATTCAAGGAATATGATCAATTATCCTGATCTTTTACTTTGTTGACACTACTTTTTTCCTCAACCCTTGTATATATTACAATATATGTTACTTATATTTAAAAATGTTTATTTCCTTCTAAAAATTTACAGTAGTATTCTTTTATACACTAACAAACAGATATATTAACTACATTTAAACATACATAAAGCATTCATTTCCCAGTTATGATCCCATTTTAAACCAGCAAACATTTCTAAGTTCTTTTGAAATTTTTTCAGTTGTTCTGTTTTCTGAGGAAATCCAGTCAACAATTCCTAAATAGGTAGAAAAAAAAAAAGAAGCTATTTGAAAAAAACAGAAGTAGAAATCAGAACATGTTCATTAATAAAACCTAGGAAATATTGTCATCAGTGAAATACTATAAAGTAATTATATTTTAAATTGCACAGCTGCAGCAAAGAATTTGGGGAAACTGGCAAAGCAGTGCCATGTAAGAAAATGTATTGTGACATATTCACATGATTGCAAACTTTTACAAATAGCAATTGAAATTTAACATTGACAAATGCAAAGTACTGCATATGGGTAGCAGTAATCCCAGAGTAACATACCAACTGTTTTACTACACTCAGGGTAACGGAAAATGAAAAAGCATAGGGATAATTGCGCAGTCAGATATGAAATTCTCTGAATAATGCAGACAGGCTTCCTGGAGAGCTTTTGGGCTTTTGTCAGTGATATGCTAGCAGGGATAAGGTTTGTTTGTTTTGTTTGTTTGTTTCGGGATTTATTGGGCGCATCGGCAACTATGACCATAGTGCGCCATACATATGATAATTATGCATGCTATTTCTTTTCACTTACAGAAAATGGAAAAAGAAATCAGAAAATAATTTTTTTCCCTAACTAAAGGAGGTGATATACTTTAATCATCTTCAGAAAGTTATATATGCTTGAGACATTTGTTTCATTGTTTAAAAGTGAGGTAAGTGTAAGATCTTTTGTCGTGGCTGAAGTGCAAAGAATCTGGCGTTCTCTTGTATATTTTGTGCATTCGACCAGAATGTGTTTCACTGAGAGCAGTGTATTACAGTGATGACATTGAGGGGGTATTTCTCCTCTTAAAAGATAACCATGAGTGATATTTGTGTGCCCTATTCGCAGTCGAGCCAATATTACCTCTTGATGTCGGTTTGAATTAAAGCTGGAAGGCCATCGCTCAAGGTTTGGCTTGATACTTCGAAGTTTATTATTATGTTGATTTTCCCATGATAACTGCCATTGGCACATGCATTTTTCCTGGATTATTGGTCGATAGTCTTGATGAGGCACTTTCCATTTTTTCTCGGGTGGTAGGTGAGCTGATTTGGCAGCATTGTCCGCTAGTTCGTTTCCAGGAATTCCAATATGTCCTGGGACCCAGCAGAAATGTATGTTTTTTCCAAGTTCTGATAAGCTATGTAAAGAGCTGACTATTCTTTTCACGACTGGGTGGGTGATGTTCATGGTGTTTTTTAGTGCTTGGAGTGCACTTAAAGAATCTGTGAAAATTATACTGTTGTTAATATCAGAGGACTCGATATGGTTCAGTGCAACCTGAATTGCTATTAGTTCTGCGGAAAATATACCGAACTCAGGTGATAACTGATAAGCTAATGTGATGTTTGGAAAAACTGCGGCGATTCCAACGTGGACATCATTCTTTGATCCATCCGTATGTACTATGGAAAAGCTGGGAAACTGGTCTACTACTGCATGGTATAGTTGCGAGAAGTTTTCTCTATGCAAAGTAGATTTATTCCATTCATGCAGATGTAAGTCACATGAGGGTGGAATGATATTCCAAGGAGCAAGAGAGGATGGGAGGCTATGTGCCACATTGTCTAAGGTTAGATTTAGTTCTTCTAAGAGGTGTTCTATTCTCATACCCAAAGGACGATTAGCATTAGGGCGGTTTTGGTATAACCTACTGTGCTGTGATGTGAAAAGTATAGGCCAGTTCGGGTGTTCTGGCATAGATCTAATTTTATAGGCATAACGTAGTATCAGTTGTTGTCGCCTGATTGAGAGAGGTGGTTCGTGTGCTTCAGCATATAAGCTATGTATTGGTGACGTGCGATATGCCCCTAAAGCAACGCGTATTCCACTATGATGGATAGGGTCAAGCCAGCGAAGGGCACTAGGTCTTGCTGAACTATAGACTGGTGCTCCGTAGTCAAGTTTCGATCTTATTAATGCTCTATATAACCGTAATAAAGTAAGGCGATCAGCTCCCCATTTGGTTGCAGAGAGAACCCGGATGATATTTAGTTTTTGTTGACATGATGTTCTTAGTCTTTTGATGTGCTCAACGAAAGTGAGTTTATGGTCTAAAGTGATTCCTAAGAACCGTATGCTGGGATGAACTGTTATTTGTTGGCGATTCAGTTGTAGCTCCGGATTGGGATGGAGTTTGCGTTGGCGGCAAAAATGGATGCAAAACGTTTTTTCTGGACAAAGTTGAAATCCATTAGTCTGAGCCCATGAACTGATCTTATTTATTGCCACTTGCAACTGTCTCTCAATAGTATTCATATTTTTAGCATGACACCAAATACTAAGATCGTCTACAAACAGTGCTTTATCAACAGTGTCTGGAATTTGTCCGGCAATGGAGTTTATTGCAATTATAAAAAGTGAAGCACTGAGTACAGAGCCTTGAGGAACTCCTTCTTCTTGGGAAAATACTTGGGACAGTGAGGTTTTGAATCGAACCTGGAATGTACGCTTGCATAGGAAATTCTGTATGAAAATCGGGAGGTGACCCCGAAGTCCATGACGATGTAATTCACGGAGTATTCCATACTTCCACGTGGAATCATAGGCCTTACTGATGTCAAAGCAGACTAACACATGGTGTTCCGATCTGAGGAATGCATTACGGATGGAATTCTCTAGTCTGACTAGTATATCTAGTGTAGATCTGTTTTGTCGGACACCGTATTGTGCAGAATGTAGCAGATTGAGATTTTCAAAGTACCAGATCAGTCGATGGTTCACCATCTTTTCGAGAATTTTGCAAATGCAACTGGTCAAGGCGATTGGTCTATAATGAGTGGGATTTGTAGGGTCTTTACCTGGTTTAGGGAAGGCAAGGACCGTAGCGTGATGCCATTGATTAGGAAATTTATCTTCCAGGAAGAGTCTGTTGAATAGATGAAGAAGTAACTGTAATGATTCGGTACTTAGTTCCTGAATCATGGAATAGTGAATGTTATCTGGTCCTACAGCACTGCGTCTAGATGTTGACAAAGCTCTATGTAATTCGTGAATGGTAAAAGGTAAATTATATTGTTCATCTCCTTTTGAAGAGAAGTTTAACTTATGTTTTTCTAAACTTGTTTTTAATCTTCTGAAGGTCGGTGTATAACTTTCTATTGCTGATGTTTTTGCAAAGGTTTCACCTAGTATATTGGCAATTCCAGCAGGATCATTTACATTCTGCCCTCTCCATTCCATGATGGGTAGGGGTATCGGTTTATATTTGCCACTCATTTTTCTGATTGCTTTCCAAATTTTATGTGTAGGCATTGCTTGATTAATAGTCGAAGTGAAGCGGATCCAAGCAGCCTTTTTATTGCAGCGTCTAACATATCTCGCTCTTGCTCTAGCACGCTTATATTGAATGAGATTGGTTGTAGTTGGACTCCGGCGAAAAGAATTCCAAGCTTTACTTTGCATTTTTTTAGCCACAAGGCATTCATCGCTCCACCAGGTTTTTGGATGAATCGGTAATTTTGATGAGGATTTCGGTACGGTTTGTTCTGCTGCATGTAATATCATTTTGGTGACATAGCCAACTGCTTCGTCAGTTGTGGAATTTTGGATTATTTCGGGATCAAGCTTGGTTAATTTTTTATAGGACTGCCAATCTGCTTTATCAGTAAGCCAGTGCGGAATTTTAATAGGATGATGAGGGGGCTTATTAAGTAATTCAATTATTATGGGGAAATGATCGCTATGTAGCGGATCGTTGTTTACCGTCCACTTTAGAATAGGATATAAGGTTGCAGAACAGATAGACAAATCTATTGCAGTGCTTGTTCCTGAAGGAAGGTGAACGTATGTAGGTGAACCGTCATTTAGAAGAAGGAGGTTGTTATTGTCAAGACACTGTTCAATTAGTTTTCCTCTTTGGTCGATGCTGTTGTTACCCCAAAGAGTGTGATGACCATTTAAGTCTCCCAGAATGAGGAAAGGTGTTGGGAGTTGAGCTATAAGATTGTTGAGATCATTTTGCTGGAAGGTATAGCTTGGTGGAATGTATAAGGAGCAGATTGTCATATGGATGTCAGCAGCTATACGGACTGCTATTGCCTCGAGGGGAGTGTTCAGTGAGACCTGTTTGGTAGGAATATGTGGGTTTGTTAAAATAGCTACGCCACCATGTGCGATATTCTGATTGGTTCTGTCTTTTCTAATAATGTTATAATGAGACAGTTTTGGTGTATTTTGGGGTTTTAAATAAGTTTCTTGAAGGCAGATACATATTGGTGAGTATTTACAGGAAAGATCGTATAGGTCATCGATATTGGCGCGGAATCCACGACAGTTCCATTGTATTATTCTGTTCATTGTTTATCTCTTATTAGACTTTCTGAGCGTTTTCGGGTTGTTGATGTTTTCTGTTTTTCACTTTTGTTTTTATCTTTTTTTGGGAAGGAAGGCCTTTCGGTGTCCATATCTTCTTCAACAAAGATTTGAAGAACAGGGTCATCTGCTGATTTTTCTTTAGTGTCCATTTGTTGTTGGTGACTAGAAGTTAGGATATGTTTTTCTTTAAATCCTTCGTCCGGAGTGTGTATGTTTTCTTGTGGTATGGTAATTGGTGTACTGACTGCTTGGGTTTGAGTTGCACTGTACAAAGATTTTACGTAATTTGAGAAAGACTGCTTTGGAGATACTGTTATTTCAGTTTGCGATCCGGTTGATTGGAATTTTTTGGTGGCTTGGGCATACGTAGGTCTGTCTGAATGAATTGGTGGTGAGATGATTCTTTTTGCTTCTTGGTAAGAAACATTATGCTCAGTTTTATATTTTTGGATAAGTTTCTCACTTTTCCAGCGCTCGCATATTCTGGCATAAGCGGGATGATCCTTTTTGCAATTTGGACATACTGATTGAGGAGCATTACAGTTTTCGCAATCGTGTTCGATTGAACCACACTTTGCGCAAGTAGGGGTTCCCCGGCAAGCTGTTTGGGAATGTCCATACTTCTGGCATCGGAAACACCGTAGCGGGTTTGGGACGTATGGTCTCACATTACATACCAGATATCCGGCCTTAATGGATGATGGACGATTCGGTGTGTTAAAGGTCAAGATCAGATTGCGGGTAGGGATCAGATTACCATCTTTTCTCGTGGAGATTCTCTTGACATGAATAACTCCTTGTTCTTTCAGTTCTTCTAGCATTTCTTCTTCAGTTACATCTAGTAAGTCCCAGTTTGAGATCACTCCTTTAGAGGTGTTTAGTGATCTGTGGGGTGTTACAGTTACTGGGAGACCTGCAAAGAAATTTGTTTTCAGAAGTCGCTCAGAATGTTTGGTATTAGATGTCTCAATGAGAATATCTCCTGATCTGAGTCTTTTTACGGATTTCGGAGATCCTGCTTTACTTTCCAATTCCTTTTGAATTCTAAAGGGAGAGAGTTTGCCAACTGCATTCTCACCAGTTGAATGGATGATTAGATAGGTTGGAATTGGATATGTCTCTGGCTCAGTTTTTTGGCGCTTTGCCGTTCCTGCTGTGGAACTGTCTTTCTTTTTTGATATCTGGGTTGCGTCTGGCAGCCCAGATAAGTCTGAGTTTGATTTACTCATGGTATGCTCTTTTTGGCCCCGGGAGATTGTCTTTTTCTCCCAGGTTACCAGCCCCGCCACGTGGAGGCAAGAGCGGTGCCGCCTAGTGACCCAAGCGAAGAAAAGGGTTAGTAATAACTAAAAATAAAAAGAGGGATTAAAGAAAGGTGGCTTTCCTTTCTAGGTTATAGTATTTGAATATATCTATTTAATTATAATCTTCAGGAGTTATCGGACTTTCGAAACTCAGGAGAAACGTATTTACAATTAAGCGTACTAGATAATCACTCTGGAAAGGCGCTGTGGTCACTAATATCGCTTGGCACTCGGGGCCGCAGGGATAAGGAGTTGCTTATCCTATTGTAAAAGGCAATGGTTAGGCTGCATCTTGAGTACTGCATACAGGTCTGGAGGCCTTATTTTAGGAAGGATGTAGAGCTGCTGGAACAGGTACAGAGAAGGGCAACAAGACTTGTGAAGGGAATTTAGGGATGCCTTACAAAGAAAGGCTTCACTTCTGAAAATTTCAACAACAGAAGACTAGGCACCTGTGAGATGATCTGATTGAGGTGTTAAGGCTTTGAATTGATTGAGCAAGCTCAATGCTGATAGGATTATTCCTCTTGCTCAGACTACACATAAAAGGGAGAATAAATTGAAATTGAGGAAGGACGGTTGTAGAACAGATGTGCTGGTTTGCTTTTAGCCAGTGGGTGGTTGATTGCTGGAACAAACTTTCATCTGTTGTGGAAGTGGATAGCTTGAATAATTCAAGGAGAAACTAGACAAATTATTGGAGCAAGTGAAATGGGAAGGTTTTTTTTTTTGGCTGATGCTGTATCTTGATTTCTTGCATCATTTTCCACAACTAATACTAATTCATAGGTGGTGCCACTGTTTAGTGTTGGCAGCCTTGCTCTTGTATTTTATTTTATTTTACTTTTTTTTTTGATACTGTTATATGTAACATTTGTCCTGTTCAACCCAAATGTATATGAATTATTGTGTGGTTGGTTATATATGTTATCCATATAATTTGTTTCCTCTGCCTTTCCATGGTGTTACCTACAAAAGACATTTTCTGTTTGATTGTTGGCTTGCTAACAAAGGCCTTCCACTGCAGTCACTTGCCTCATTAGTCTTTCAGTGAATCAAGAGCCCATAAATTACAGAGGGTGAAGAGCTCACTTCAAGAGGAGGAGGCACCACCCACTGTCTTCCCCTAAAAGTACTGTAAGGACTCTCCCCATCTCCTTTCTTTCTCAATACCTACTATTGTGTCTTGTTGACCACGTGGATGCTGTGGACCTTCTTCTGTTGCCACTGTCACGATTAACTGCAGTAACTTGCACTTCTTCGGTCAGTCAGAATACCTGTAACCGAAAGAACAAACCATCTGATTGTTTGTTTGTTATTTGGTTTTTAGGAGCAATAGCAACTAAGGTCATATTGCTCCGGGATATGCGGTGGTCATTCCCTGTCCTTTCCGCATCCTCCGTATTTGGTGGTGACGGGCCCGAACTCCGGTCTAATCAAGAAGCGTGTGCTACGCACTGCTGCTCCTTTCCACCTGGCTACGGAGGCACCTAAAAACTATCTGATCTTGAAGCTCTTCTCTTCATTTCTCAAACTTCCGTATCTGTTGCCTTAATAAAACCTGGCTTTGTGAGAGCACTTCAGACATTATTTTTCCTGTTAATATTGGTTTTATGAGAATAACAGAAGAATTAAAAAAGGGGATAGAGTTTTGGTATTAATAAAAGAGAGCTTTGTTGTATTAAAATTTTTATGTTGTCAATCCCCCTTTTTTGAAGCCTTACTAAATGAATGCCACCCCAAATCTTTTTAATCTAAAATATTGTGCATGTACAATATTTAGCCTTAGCATAGGCACATGATGCAAGGAACCAAGCTTATACATCACCAGCCAAAAAAAAAAACCCCTTCCCATTTCAGTGATTCATTCATTCCAAATGTTTGTCTAGTTCTGCCTTGAATTTATTTAAGCTATCAACTTCCACAACAACAGATGGAAGTTTGTTCCAGCAATCAACTGCTCGCTGGCTAAAGGCAAACTTCCACACATCTATTCTACAACTGTCTTTCCACAGTTTGAATCTATGCCCCATCAGGTTCGTAATCTGAGCAAGAGGAAGAATCCCCTCAGCATTAAGCGTGCTCAATCCATTCAAGGCCTTATAAACCACAATCAGATCATCTCACAGGTGCCTAAGTCTCCAGAAGCTGCAATTTGCAGAACTTAAGCCTTTCTTCATAAGAGCACCCCTTTGTTCCCTTCACCAGTCTTGTTGCTGTTCTCTGTATTCATTCTAGCAACTCTACATCCTTCCTAAAATGAGGCTTCCAGACCTGTATGCAGTACTCAAGGTGTGGCCTGACCACTGCCTTATACAAAGGGGATAATCACCTCCTTATCCCTGCTCGCCAAATTCCTATATATCATTGACAAGACCCTATGACCTACTCTGGCAGCCTGTCTGCACTGCTCAGAAAATTTCATATCTGACTGTGCAATTACCCCAAGGTCTCTTTCATTCTCCACTATCCTGAGTGTAACACCACATAGTTGGTACATTTCTCTGGGGTTACTGCTTCCCACATGCAGTACTTTGCATTTTTCAATGTTAAACTTCAGTTGCCACTTTGCAGCCCATCAACCCAAGTTTTCCAGATCCTGTTGCAGCAGCATACTGCCATTACTTATTAACAACCCTGCCAACCTTTGTATCATCTGCAAACTTTGACATTAAGCTTGATATACCTTCATCAATATCATTGACAAATATACAAAACAACAATGGGCCCAACACCAAACCCTGAGGACACCACTAATAACATTAGTTCATGTAGATTAGTACCCATTGACCATCACTCTCTGTCTTCTTCCACTCAACCATCTTTTTATCCATTGTAGCAACTTGCCCTTAATGCCATATTGCTCCAATTTGTACAGTAGCCTTCCATGTGCAATAGTATCAAAAGCTTTCCTGAAATCCAAGTATATGATATCAAAATTATTTTTTGCATCCAGTTGCTTTGTAACCACATCATAATAACCAATCAAATTTGTCAGACAAGACTTTCCCTTAACAAAAAAAAAAAAAAAAACCATGCTGTGTCTGAATTATTGCTGCAGTATTGTCTAAATGATCCTGCAATGCTTCTTTAAATAGTGACTCCATTATTTTCCCTGGAACAGAAGTCAAACTAACAGGTCTGTAATTACTTGTGTCACCCTTTGATCCCCCCTTTGTGAATTGGAGATACATTTGCACATCTCCAGTCCATGGGAACTTCTCCCAAGTCCAAGGATGCTCTCATAATTATGGCTAAGGGTTTGCTTACTCCCTTTGCTGCCTCCTTTAATATAACTGGATAGATCCCATCTACTCCAGGTGCCTTTCTTATGTTTAACTTCGACAATTTCTCCTCCATTTTGCTCTCAGTTATTATAAAATCATTTAATTTAGAGTTTGATACACATCTGGCCCTCTCTTCCTCATGTGTGAATGTAAATGCAAAATACTCATTTAATTACTATATTAAATATTTAATGTATAATTAGTATACATTCCTCCAGCACTGATAAACAGGTATTTATAGATTTGCTTACCTGGCTCATCCAACATTTTAAATTGAAAGTTAGTACTATTATTTTTGGTGATTTTAATCTTCCTTTGCCTTCCAATGATGAATTACATTCATAAGTGCCTCAGTATTTCAGTGCTCTTAATTTATTCCAAGTTGTTAACTTTCCTACTAGACTTGACTATATGCTTGATCTGTTATTCACAAATATTACCAACTTCTCCTTCATTACCTTGGAATTCCCTCTTCTGTCCTTATCTATATTAAAAGTAAAAAGCTCCTTTTTATCTCAAACAAAGAATAACATTTCTTCTTTCTGTAAAAAGCTGTCCTTTTCTCCCAAATTTCTTACTATTCCAGCAGCTCTTGAACTTCTTAATGTTTTCCTTTGGGATATCTGCATTTTGACATTGCATTTGCTCTGCCTCTCAAAATGGTTGGCTTGCACTGCCACACATGCTACCTCCAAGATGATTAACATCATATCAATTTCCAAATGCTGGTGGGATAGGGAACAGAGTGCTGCCTTTTCTTTTAAACAAAAGTGCTTTAGGACAAAACAAAAAGCCCCTACTGACCTTAATTGTAGCCTCTATACTCATGGTTATACAATTTTTATCTCTTAAAAAAGCAAAAATTTTCTGTTTCTAAATTCTTGGAATCCCACCTCTTAAAGATATAAAGTTATTGTAGAGCATTAAGTGGTGAAGAATGCTTTTGGACATAATGTACACAGACACATTCCACACAGCTACAAAAAAATGTGTAGTCCACTGTTAACTGTATTGTGGTATATCAGGTACAATAAAACATTAAAATGAAGTTTTAAATGCCTCTGGCATTGGCCATAGAGTATAAATGGGTTTTTTTTGTTCATTCTCCACATATAAAATTTAAAAAATGAAATTGGAAATTTTTTTATTCTGGGGTAGATGTCTGCTAATATAATTAAAACTGTGAAATCCTAAGCTGCATGTTACCACTTTGTTGTTCTTTTTCTTTTCTTTCTCTCTAAGAGCAAATGATTAGAATTAACCTAGAACATTTTAGATTTGACAAGTATACAAGGGTCACAAATGAATATAGGTAAATGTAGAAATACTGATATTGTCTAACAGACAAAACAAAGCCAAAATTGCAACATATCCTGGGCAGGTGATCTTAATGTATCAATACATTGTGCCTATATTTAGTGTGGTACATCTTAATTTACCACACTAAATATAAGCACAGCCACTTAACTGTACATTAATAAGTATCTGACTGAAATGGAATTGTCCTCCAATCTACAAATTGTAAATAACAGGTGGAATTTTCTCTGAACAAGCCCTGTTATATTGCACTGGCATCTGATCTGCTATGGCCTGTGTAAGAGTGCCCAATTCTTTTTAACTTCTGTCAGCATCTGGTCATAGGACTGACTGCCACTGATCAGATGTTTTCTGATTGTTGGACCATTCTTAGTGTGCCTTAAACACTCCTGCATTAACACTTCAGCAAGGTGTGCCACACTGATGACATGTTACTAAATCTAAGAGACATAAAAAGTCATTTGTATTATGCTGTTGTCCTTTTCTCTCACTGTGTATACATCTCTAAACTGTGTATATACACAATCACATACACTATCCCTCAGTATCTTTACCACTTGCTTTATATAGCATGGTGCAGACATGATGCTGTTTCTGACAGAGATGTCTATTCCTTTGTTGATAGGGATATATCCATTAAACTGGCCATTCAGTGTAAACTGTATATACATATTTTATTTAAATACAATTAGTACATTACTTATGTTCCTCTATAATAAACAGTCTTAAGTTAATTGAAGATGACACCCTATGAAACTGTAAACATTTCATTCAAATTGTTGCCAACCAAACTGAAACATGTCAAATCCATATAACTGCTTATTCCCAAATCTGGTCTCCATCACTATTGCTTGTAGATAAGCCTCAGTGGTAACTAATTTTTATTTATTTGTTTTTTAAACCCCTTAACTTGAAACAGTAACTACTACCATTTATATTTCTACTTATATTTGTACAGTGTTCTGTTTATTTCACTACATCGTATGGATTTTACTGTGACTTCTATTTTACCTCATGGGTAATACATGGTGTCCCAAAAGTCACTATCTATTAGGTTAAATAAGGCGAATTTCAAAAAAATGTTTTAATGGCAATATTATATGTATAATTGTATACACAATACAGAAAATGAACCAAAAAAATCATTACATATGTACATAGCTTAAAACTTTAATTATTACATTCTACATGTGCGCCATTGGTATCTACAAATCTCAAACCAGTCAGCTGCATTGCGAAACACGTTTACAAGCATTTCAGGGGTTATTTTTAAAATTGCCTCCATAATATGATTTCTGAGATCTGGTATACACTTAATTCTTCTTCAGTAAACATTTGACTTAATGAAGCCCCAGGCAAAGAAAATTAATGGTGTTAAATCGGGAGACTGTGCTACCCATGGCTGAGATCCTCCATGCCTGATCCACCGATTGGGAAAATGATTGTTGAGGTAGGCTTGAATAATTTTTGCATAATGGCATGGTATCCCATCCTGCTGAAAGACTACAGTGTCATGGTAAATGGTTCCTGCAACTGTAGACTCTGCAAAGAAAAAGGGCCCGTAAACTTCTGATTTAGTCATAACAAGCCACACATTCACTTTCAGCCATAATGAGTCTCTTTCCCATTCGATGACACTTCGGTTAGTTTTTCCTCTGACCAGATGCGACAGTTATGTTGACTGACGTTGCCACAAGTGTGGAAGGTCACTTCATCACTGAACAGAATGTTGTCCATTAGATTTTCATTTTGATTACAAAGATTGCCACACATTGTTGCCTTTCCTCATGTAAGTTGTGAAAAATTTGAATGTGGTAAAGCTTTTTATGCAGGTTAGAATGTAAGATTCTGTGAACTGTTGTTTTTGGAATGCCCAATCTGCATGATGCATCCTGAACCAATAATTATTGATCCTCCTTGAAGACATGCTGCACAGATTCAATGCTTGCACAGGATCTTCCTGACTGAATGACAGATGATTACTTCAGTCAAAAAAGTGACTCGAATACAGAATACTCAGGGTGGGGGGAGATAAATGTGGACAATCATAAAATAAAGTCAGAAATCAAGTAGTACTATATTTATATTTTGCTGGAAAGTTTTTTTTTGCCTAAAAAATGGCATTCAATTTGTCTTAGCACTGAACCTACATCCACCTATCGTTGTAGGAAGTGAAAGTTTAAATTTTAAATTTATTACAGTTTAAAGTAATTATTTAAATATTTGAAAGAAATATGTAGTGAAATGAGGATGTGAAATTCGCTATATTATTTATTCTATTTTTTTATTCTTGGTTGATGCTACATGATTTTGTTTTTTTGCATTATTTTGCCCATAATAATACTAAAATTTGGAACCACAGCTCCAATCCTTTCTAGACTGGTCAAAGTCAAGATTGTTTGAGACTTATTTAGTGACCAAATTTCATAGCGATAGGCTAACCCATATCCTCTGTGTACTGGTGCTCCCCAAAACTGATACATGGATCCCACTTCACAGCTGGAGTGATAATTTTTTTTTTTTTTTTTTTTTTTATGTAAACCCCAAACACAAGAGGTATTAGAACTTATAGTACTTAGTACCGTGCTTGGGTTGGAGGTTGAGAAGATGAAAGAAGATATTTGTTGACATTGGACTTGAACTTCTGTAGACTGTAATTTTCAGGAAATACGTATGAAGGAAGGTTGTTCCAGAAAACGGCAGCTGAATGAATAAACGAGGAAGATGAAAAGTTTGAATTTGGACAGTAAATGGATGTTGGCTGGTGGCGGCACATATTCGGACTGTTTTGAAAGAGAGAGCGGGAATTATAGAAGCCAATTCAGAAGAACAGTGCCCATGGAAATATCTGCAGAAGAGGCATGCAGCAGAAACAGTACGTCTATGAGAAAGCGAGTGGAGAGACTCTGTTAGAGATGAATCATTAATTAACCTAACTGCCCTCTTCTGAACGGAATCAAGAAGTCTGAGAGAGGTTTTGGGGACACCACCCCAGATGTGGGACAATATTCCATGGTAGGGCAGATTTGTGATTTATACAGAGTGAGCAGCTGTTTGGAAGAAAAGTAACGCCAAGAGCAAAAGAGAAAAACAAGTTTTTTAGATGCAGAGGAAGCAATATTTGTAATGCGCTTGTGCCAAGAGAGATTAGAAGTCAGGGTAATCCACAAAAGAGATATATCATTTTGCCTAGAAATTGGAGTGTCACCAAAGATAAGCATAGGAGCAGAAGAATCCTTTTTGCGAGATATAAGACAAGACTGAGTTTTAGAAGGATTGAAATCAACTAAGTTGTCTTTGCACCACTGGAGAATTACCTGGAGATCAGCATTTAAGGAATTGGTAGCAGATTTTTGAGAAGTTGAAGCTGATTGAGCAGGGCAAGGTTTCTCTAAATGGAAAGTGGAATGCAACGTGCTATCATTGGCAAAACTATGGATAGGATTTCCAGTCAATAGAAGAAGGTCATTAATATACAAGAGTAAAAGAGTGGGGGAAAGAAGTGAATCTTGGGGGGACACTAGCATTAGTGGAGAAATTAGAAGACAGAATCACCCTCAGTGAGCGATAAGAGAGAAAACTGAATAACCAATTACAAAAAACAGTTGGCAAACCATAAGATGGAAGCTTGTTTAGAAGAAGATCTTTATGCCATACACGATTGAAAGCCTTTGAGATGTAAAGAGCAACTGCTTGTGTTTCACCGAACGTTTTCATTGAATTAGTCCATAAATGGGTAACATAAGCCAGAATATGGGGTTTGGAAAATTTACTGCCAGCAATTGATCGCCAGAAATTTACTGCCGCGTCAGTTTATCGTATTTTACTGTCTAGAACAATGAGATGTGTTTGGTCAAATCATAAAAAGTTATTTTTTATTTAAGTTTCTGCCTTAAGCTATGATTAGCATATTTTTGGAATTCTATGAACTATGAGGGAATAGTACGGAAATTAAAAAAAACGCATGTATGGAAATATGTAATTTAATAGGTAGATTATGTATTTTAATGGTTACATGTATCACAAAAAATAGTAAAAAATCCATTATTTGAACAATATAACAATTGGTTAATTTTAAAATAAACATAATTATAACATTATGTATGTCATAGTACAGTACACTGCAAAAATTCAAAATGAATGTTTATGCAATCTTCAGAATCAGTAACGTTGGGATAATTAATTACTAAGAAACTGTAATATTTACAACACAGTATGTAAATTATTAATAAGAAATATTATGCGCTATACCTCTTAGATAATCAATAATATCACCCCGTTCATCGTATGCACTAACAAGCCTTTTAATTCATTCATCACAATCGCGATACTTCTTTTTTTTTGTTGCCCGGGTCACTTCCACTTAAATATTGTTCAATGTGCATTTCATTAATACTTTCTTCTTTTTTAATGCAATCGATAAATTTCCAAATGTTGGGATGATAAGCGGCGCCTTGTTCCTCAAATCCTTTATGCCATTCTTCAACAGAATTATTCGTTCGTGGTAATCCTTCAAGAACAAGCTAGCATACGTTCCAACATTTCATGGGAATACTTTGATGGTCGACGAAGATGTCGTCTGATTATTTTGAGGATACAATCGATGTATCCTCAAAATAATCAACAACTTCTCGCGATTCTGGAGGAAAAACACCATTTTCACACAAATGTTTTTTGGCACAAATGCAATTGCTGTCAAAATTTGCATATTTAAAGCAAAATTAGAATCAGTTTCATAACGTCGTTTCAATCCATTATTCTGAATGGAACGAAAAATACATTGTGAAAAGTGGAAAAAACAACCCCGTTGCGAAGCATCAGGAAAAACTCTTCTGGCTATCATCGCCAGTTTCAATACTTTCAGCTGCTGTAGTAGAGATACATACGTTTCCTCAGACTTGTTAGGCAATAATGCATAAACTAATGGAAGTGATATTTTTTCCTTGAATCAATGTATTGTATACAGCTGATAAAAAAGTAAGGGAACAGTTTTGAAAGTCCCACCGGCATACCAGTGTTCACTTCGCGCTAACAACTGCAAATTTCTTTTCGTACTGAAAATTAACGTACGATTGTCCTCGGGTCCAGAATCAAATTGTAGAAACAATTCTCCATTGCACGATGTTTTATATTCTTCTGTATTCTTGGAATACAGAAGAATATAAAATTTATATTCTTGGAAGAACTGGGCCATCAAAATTTCGATTTCTTATATTTCGGATCGTTCGTTTCATTGTATCTACACTTGGAAGCTTAGGGGCTGCTGCGCTTGGCTACAGATTCTCGAAACATTTGAAATAATACTATGAGGCGTATTATTTGTTGTTTCTGCATAAGTTCAGATGGTATCAAGAAGTAGTGCTGCCTCAACTCCTGCTGCATCTCCACAATGATTGTGCTCCTTCCATGTTTTAACAATGTTGTTATCTACCGTAGTAACTCGAGCAGCACATTTGGTTTTTCAGTAATTTCGACACTTCCAATGAATTTTTTTCATTTTGCCTGTCTTCATAAAACAAATGTCCACTAAAGAACAATTTCAGTTTTCCTTTTTCTGATTTCAAAAAATTCCACCGACGTGATGCATTCACAAACTCAAAAGGATGAAAAACAAACTCAAAATAAGAAAATGTTGTGATTGTAAGAGATTATAATATATAAGTACCTCTCTAATCAGCATGCCCTACCCCCACTCCCCTAAAACATGCTACTTAAGTTAAAAATAAATTTATATAAATTATATGTATTGCCTGGCAATATATATATAGGCTATAAATTGTTTACGTGATAAACTGACACGACGATTAATTGCTGGCGGTGAATAGTGGGCGATAAAATTTCCTAGATTTAAGTCTAGGAAACTTGGTCTAGGAAAGTTTATCACCGAAAGTTTAGGAAAATTTAAGTTTATAAACAATTTATAGCCTACAAATGATTGCTAGCATATTTTATGACCAGGCAATACATATAATTTATATAAATTTATTGGTCATTTTAAATTGAAAATAAGGCTTTTCTATAGGTGTTATTTAAGAATTAAGTGCAGTTAAAAATGGAAGTTATATGCTAGGTATACATTTCCTAGAAATACATACCATTGCAGGTGCTTTAATTTAATTGCCTGTTATTTTCCAAAATTGGAATTAGGTAGGTACCTACTTAATTCCTTCCATCAGTTTATGCATTATTGCCTAACAAGTCTGAGGAAACGTATGTATCTCTACTACAGCAGCTGAAAGTATTGGAACCGGCTATGTCCCAGCAATCAATAACTATAGATTTTGAGACAGCGATAGTGGCCAGAAGAGTTTTTCCTGATGCTTCGCAACGAGGTTGTTTTTTCCACTTTTCACAATGTATTTTTCGTTCCATTCAGAATAATGGATTGAAACGACGTTATGAAACTGATTCTAATTTTGCTTTAAATATACGAATTTTGGCAGCAATTGCATTTGTGCCGACTCCAATTGTGATGGTCGTTTTTGAACATTTGTGTGAAAATGGTGTTTTTCCTCCAGAATTGCGAGAAGTTGTTGATTATTTTGAGGATACATCGATTGTATCCTCAAAATAATCAGACGACATCTTCGTCGACCATCAAAGTATTCCCATGAAATGTTGGAACGTATGCTAGCTTGTTCTTGAAGGATTACCACGAACGAATAATTCTGTTGAAGAATGGCATAAAGGATTTGAGGAACAAGGCGCCGCTTATCATCCCAACATTTGGAAATTTATCGATTGCATTAAAAAAGAAGAAAGTATTAATGAAATGCACATTGAACAATATTTAAGTGGAAGTGACCCGGGCAACAAAAAAAAAAGAAGTATCGCGATTGTGATGAATGAATTAAAAGGCTTGTTAGTGCATACGATGAACGGGGTGATATTATTGATTATCTAAGAGGTATAGCGCATAATATTTCTTATTAATAATTTACATACTGTGTTGTAAATATTACAGTTTCTTAGTAATTAATTATCCCAACGTTACTGATTCTGAAGATTGCATAAACATTCATTTTGAATTTTTGCAGTGTACTGTACTATGACATACATAATGTTATAATTATGTTTATTTTAAAATTAACCAATTGTTATATTGTTCAAATAATGGATTTTTTACTATTTTTTGTGATACATGTAACCATTAAAATACATAATCTACCTATTAAATTACATATTTCCATACATGCGTTTTTTTTAATTTCCGTACTATTCCCTCATAGTTCATAGAATTCCAAAAATATGCTAAACATAGCTTAAGGCAGAAACTTAAATAAAAAATAACTTTTTATGATTTGACCAAACACATATCATTGCTTCTAGACGGTAAAATGCGATAAACTGATGCGGCGGTAAATTTTTCTAGACTCCCAGAATATCACCAGTGGATCGATACTGATGGAATCCATACTGGCGATCGTTGATCAGACAGAAGATTTCTAGATGGTTTTAAGAGTTGGCGGTTAATTGTTTTCTCCATTATTTTAGAAAGAGTAGAAATAATTGCAATGCAACGATAACTGTATGGGATTGATTTGTCACCCTTTTTAGGAACTGGCTGGATATGAGCAAATTTCCAAGCATAAGGAAAAACACCTTTGGAATAAGAAAGCGAAAAAAGGCAGCAAAAAACAGGAGTAAGTTCAGAAGCACAGGTTTTGAGAACAAGTGGAGAAATACCATCAGGACCCGGAGCTTTCTTAGTATCAAGATTCGTCAAAATCCTTCTGACATGCTTTTGACGGACCAAAGGAGGCATTGAATGGAACGTGTTAGGAATGGTGGGAGGCGTTTTACCAAGATCATTAATACATGAGTTGGAAGAAAAATGGGATGCTAGCAGGTCAGCTTTATCCTTGGCCGAAGTGACAACAGAACCATCTGGTTTGGACAGAGGTGAGAGCAGAGATGGGCAAAAGTTGCGGCCAATAGCTTTAGCAAGAGAACAGAATGCTCGGCAACCATTAGGGCAAGAAGCAAGTTTTCTACTCTTAGCCTGTTCAAACTCTAGTTTGGACTGATTAATAACTGCTTTACAATTGTTACAAGCTTTGGCGTAGGCAGAAAATGAAACTCAAGAATTAGAAACAAGCCAATTATGATATGCAATGTTCTTCTCTTGAACAGCCTTAACACATTTATTGGAAAACTAAGGTTTAGATAAAGGACGAGATTTTAAAGTGGAGTGTGGGATAAAGGATTCCATTCCTCCAAGAATAATTTCACTGACATGATCTGAGCAAACGTTGACATCAGAAGTTTTGAAACAGTAATCCGACCAAAGAAAAGAAGAAAAGAAATCTCACAGGTCATCCCATTTTGGATTCTTGTAATGCCAAACAATACGAGGTTGGGAATAGCCATGAGATAAAGGCTCCATTGGAGAAGAGAGAATCACCAAGTTGTGATCTGAGGTGCCTAAAATGCCACTCACTTTGACTGTGTACTTAGAAGAGTTGTTTGTGAGAAAAAGATCAAGCATGTTGGCTGTATGGTTAGGATTGTCTGGTATTCTTGTAGGTAAATGAATAATCTGTACAAGGTCATTAGTAATTGCAAAAGCCTCGGCATCTCGACTAGCTGTGTCGGTGTGACTAGAAAACGGAAGTCAGCTGGAGTTGTGAACATCAAAATCACCAAGGAAAATTACCTCACTCTTAGGAAAGTTGGACTGGAGAAAGTCAAATTGTAAAGAGAGGAAGTCAAAGAGCTTCAAGCGATTAGTGGAGTTAGGAGAACGGTAGAGACAACAGATGAATTTGACACAATGAGGTAAAGAGATTTTAAGCCAGAGAAGATCGAAAAGAGGTGATTCCAAATTACCAAGTCCCTGACAGGGAATATCGGAACGGACATATGCACAAGTACCACTTTTGAGGCAAAAGGAATCATACAGCGAATAATTTGGGCAATTGAGATGAGCAATATTTGAATCAACAGATAACTGAGATTCGGTCAGAAAAAGTACATGGGGAAAAAGTACATATTGGATCTCGCCACGATGTTCATCATAACCTCAAAAGTCATCAATCATACTGCATGATGGAAGAGATGGGACAGGGTTGACCAGAACTTAGCTTTGGAGACTAAAAATGGGTTCCACCACTTCAAGCCTCCAATAAGCAAAGTGGTGGTATTGCACTGGTTGATGAGAGTCTTCTACCACTTAGTACTGCCTGGTAACAAAGACGGGTGGCATTGCTCCATGTGGTGTGGGCGCCACACCTCGACCCCTGCTTAAGTTGGTTAAGCACACCTGGGTGGTCACCCACCGTGTGCTTGTGCATGGAGGTTATACCCAGGATTACTAATAGTCCCATCATTGTGAAGGTCCAAGCAGAGGATTTGGCTAACACGGACCATCTGGACTTCGCCGCAATTGGGTCCACTTGACTTGAGTGTCACTCGAATATTAGTTCCATCAGCGTTTTAGACTCCCAGGTAGCAAGTACAGCTTGTCTGGCATATCTGAGAGAATGTCTGTGACAACCTCAAGGACCAATACTATGTTTTACATAGTATTATTTACATAATACTATGTAAAAAAATTACATTTACCTGGATAACCAAATATGACATCAGTTTTTATATAGATCAATGGTTTACCCAGAAATGAAAGAAAAGGAAAGATACAATAATACTATAGCAGATTTATTAACAATGTTTAGCTTCTGTACAGAACAAAGTATTAATCTTGTTATAAGTAAGCAAGATAAAAAAATCACAAATTAAAAAGTAACAACTCTCCTTGGGTTAATCAAATTTCTTTAAAAATGTACCTTTGAATGTCTATCTTTTGTGGTTGGTGTCATTATCCCAAACCAAGAACCAGATACACTTTCTCATCCAAGCTTCATCCCATGTTCCTTGGTACCTTTTCTCCACTGACTATATGTCATGGTGGAATCTTCACTAACCTTGAAGATGAGCAATAGTTGCTCATCTTCAAGGTGAAAATCCAGGTGAAAGTGCAACAGAGATTGATTGATATTCTGAATCCCATTTTTTTATAATTTTGGTGATTAGGAAAATGTGACATTACTTGAACAAGCTTCTGAGGTGTAATCCTAATTACTCTTGCACCACGTTCATCATCCAGTTCTGAAGACCTGCCAACTCCCAATCCATCTGGAAATTAAAGAGTAAAAAAAAACTCTGGCAAGTCTTCATTGTGGTACTAGAACGATAGAGGATTTGATGTTGGAATACACTATAGCTTTTTGATCTGCAGACTTTTCAAACTGATATATCCACCATACAAAAGCAGTAATCATCATGATGGTTTGCAGGCTTTTTCCAAATTTGGGATGTAGAAAAAAGCATACACTTATGACTGCCATTAAACCGTCTCTCTAAATAAGTTAATATTAGTAGTGGTAAATGATGCAAGAAGGCAAGCTTATACAGCATCAGCAGGAAAAAAAAAAAAAAAAACCGCACACACACCACATCCCATATCAGCTGTGCATCATGTTTAACAGTCTGTCTTGCAGCTACCACAGCAGACATAAAGCATCCACAACTTGGCAGAAAACATCCATGGATATTCCAAAACAGGTTTTGTATGCACTGAAAAACTTGGTGCCATCACCAAGTTTTTCAGTGTATATAGCACTTCACCTGCTTCAGGGAAAAAAATTATATGTATATTACATTCTCTTATATATCTGGTGCAATGAGTGCTAAAAAAACATTATTGTAAGTGGTGGCCAAAGCCGTTTTTCTTATGTAGCATTGAGCAAACTAAGCTTGCTACTTAGTGCATCAATCGCATATTATGGTGGTACTTTCATCAGGGGGTTTCCTTGGTATTGCACTACTCTACATAAAATGCACTTCTCTAGCAGAGAAGTATATTTCTGTTTTATTTAAAGCGTTTTACACTGCCCAGACAGAGTTTAAACTCAAGTTTCGGCAGTGGCAAACACTTCAAATAAAACAGCAAATTACTTCTCCACTGGAGCAATGCATTTTATTTAGAGTAGTGCAACACCAAGGAAACTCGAGGTGAAGGTGGCTCCACAATATGAGGTCAGCGTACTAAGTAGCAAACTTACTTTGCTACTTAGTACACTGATCTCATATTGTGGAGCCACTGCTACTTAGTAAATTATAAATGTCAGATAATCGAACATGCCTGAAATGCAGTGTAATACTTACATTACCTCTCATTAAGATGGTTTTCACAAGATGATTTTTCCAGCCACTGTACATGTATCTGATAGTAGTTTAGGAACATCCACTTCCCCAAGCCAATGACATATGTTAGTAGATGGTAAAATCATCATCATCAGGGCTCCATTAAACAAATGAAATGTGTTCTGGAATTTCATGTACAGTCTAGCACCATTACCAACCAAAAAAAGAATTACACAGAGTGGTATTTAAAATGTTGATACACTTAAATGTATCCTAAGAAACTAGACCTAACAAGCCTATTCACATAATCACCTTTCCTTTATGGCTTTTTTTCTTATAAAGCTCGTGGAGAAGTTCTGTTGTCAAAAAAACTGTACTTTCTGCTTATTAACACATCCATTCAAATTAAAATAAACTTTATTTGAAAATCAGGTGTTACGAAACACTGCAGTTCTTCCCTCTGCACATGCAGTTAATTGAAGTATTCTCTGCTTATCATTTTTGGAAAGTTTATGCAAAACTGTAATCTTGTATGGAAATATTTTCAAATCCAATTGAAGCATTCGTTGAACAGAATGCTGAGATATTCCAAGTTCATGTGCTGCTTTTCTTGTTGACTTTTCTAGACTCAAAGAGCTTCAACATATTCTGGAAATAACTCTGATTACCAAAGGTAATTTCCATTCCTTAACACAGCATTCTTCTTCAAACTCATGGAACAAATGGACCTTTCAGGATGAGTTTAAAAAGAAAAAGGAAAAAAAAAAACCCACCTGTAGTCTTCTGCCGGAGATTGTGAGGCATAATTTGGCTTCTCTGCATTCACGAGCATGTAAAGCACCATGATTTATTGCTGCTCTCTAGCAAATGTTCCAGGAACTACTGCAACTACTACCAACTTTAAAGAAATTCAACTAACAGTCCAGTTTTAAAAGATGATGATACAAATGTGTCAACATGTCATGTGCCACCCTAAACAATGGCCTAATATTACACTGGGAATGTTTTGGTGAATCCACATATGACAAATTCAGATGTTTTTAATGAGTAGTGCTCCTAACTGCTATTGAGGTCAAGTTTACAAGGTATAAGAATTCTTACCTGTATTTGTTTACATAGGTCTTCACTAGTTTGAAATACAAGTCCATTTTCTTTATTTTTTACCAATTCATTTAAACTATAAAATAGGAAAATAAGTTTTTATAACACAATATTCAAAACTAAATTTTATTGTCAATATCTGTTATCAAAATAAAATTTATGTATGGATTGCTGAAATATTAGTAGGATTTTATAGGAGTTTTCATTCTTGTTTTGTGTATGTGTACAAACATTTCCATTCTGTGTAACATAACTAGAATAGTTACGTTTGTTTGTACCATTTGAATAAATAACTTGTATCGATATGGCAAAATAAGTTTTTTATAACACAGATTCGGCATTCCTTTAATTTCAAATTAGTTTAGTACATCATCAATAAAACTCTCACTAAAATAAGAAAACATTTCTGATAAAATCGGATAGAAAAATCTGGAACATCAAAAAAGGGAGATTATGTTTAAGCATGGAAAAAGTGCAGAAGAATTTTTCATTTTCCCGGATGTGCAGCTCAGTTTCTTTAACATATTCTGCATCCTTTTTATTGAGTTAAGTATTAATTTGAATGTTCTTCTGATTCTGCTTTCAAATATAATTTTCTTCTTGAACATTATATTTGAAATGGGTTTAGTGTCTTACAGGATGTTACTATGTCTAATTTCCCCAAATAGAGGCATTTTGGAGAAGCTTTTCATTCTTACCTCCATAGTGCAGCTGTTTGAAAACAGATACCTACCAAACCTTACTACTAAATAAAGGCAGCTGACCTTTGTCTGATAGTATAATGTGTTATCAGGAATTTAAGTAGAGGATCTGATAAGACTTCCATTCTGGATCTCTTTGCTATAATGGTAGTATCTGATTCTTTATCAAAATGTTCTAATAAAGGACTATGTTAGGGTCCTAGAAGGATTTAGATTATTAGGAGTCATGAATTTTTTTATGTTTCAGTGTGCAGGTTCTCTCACTTACCACAGAGCTGAAAGAAACACATTACTCAGAAAGCAATAACACACTTGGAAGTGGACACCAGGGCTGCCCAAGAATCTATAACCTCAGCCCTAATCCTGTCTCTGGAACCATAAGGACAGGGAGACGTGGCTTCAGGATGGCCAATCCTTGAAAGCAAGCCTATTGTCAACTGGCCCCATGCAAGACACATCAGGATTTCCCATCTTGTTGAAGCAGTAGTGTGTTTGAGCTGGGCACCTCATGCCCATGTGAAGAGGGAAAGAAGAAAACACATTATGGTACAGATTTTTTGAATGAAAGGCATGATGTGGGAACAGTTAAAATGAGATTGAAATCAAATTAATAACACTTAACTCCACTTTTATGAGAGCAACAATTTGTTAACTGATTGTAATGTTGAGGTAACTTTAGAAGAGAACATTCAGTATAGTAAGATATTACTTGTTTACAGATGATGTTTCTGAACCACTTTGGATCTAGTTATCAAGTTTATTCTGAAAAGGCAAGTAAAAAGAAGATAAGAGCATTACTACAATTTTTAAATATCAATATAGACATAAATTTAATGACATAAAGGGGAACTGTACTCAATAATACTGAATTTTAAAATATAATTTCAAGAATATGAACTCTATGTATATAACTGCCTCTGACAGAGACAAAAGGAAACCGAATATCCCGAGATATTAAAAAAAAACAAAATTAACCCACACAGAAAACTAGTTTCCATCTCAGCAAGGAAGTTACAGAGGGAAATCACATCTCCTGAAACAAGTATCCTTGCAAAATAGGATATTCAGAGGAACAACACCCAAAAGCCTTGAGGATCAAGGGATCACAATAGAGACAAATCCAAGAACAACAAACTGCCAACCATAAAGAAGGGCATACCTCAGAACTCATCAGATCACACAGTTGCAACTTCAGAAGCCTAGTCCAAAATGGAACGAATTACAAAAATTACTGTGTAACAAATCATTGTTACACTAATTTTTGTCAATTTCGTAAAAAATAATTTGATCCCAAATTTATAAATAATTTTAGTAGTGGTATTCTTCTCTTACCGGTTCTGTTTCTTAAATTTTGTTATTTAGTTTCAATTAGTCTGTCAATTTTTTTTGTATTTGCTATAAAGGGAGTTATTTATTTATTAATTATTATTTTTTTAAATAAGGAAATGCACCTATTGTGCATTTCCTTATACTGTCCATTGTGTCAACAACTTGATTCCATGGACCAATTTTCGCAAAATTTTATATTTAGGCCTTTTAAGATTTGTCAAGCCATTCCAGATTTCCTTAAAATTGGACTAATAAAAATCCAACAGTTATTATTTTATTTTTTCCATCTTCATGTAATAACTTGACTCTCAGTGATTTCCATGAAATTTATTATTTGGATCTTTTGAAAAGATTTGTTGAGGCTTCCCAAATTTCATTAAAATTAGACCAACAGGAATCCAACAGTTATCCTTTCTTTGTCCTGTAATGATTTGCATCACCCCAGGGGCTCACATCTGGTGAGTATGAGCTTGGCAAACCCAGGGTTCTGAGCTGGATTTGTTTGTTATTTGGTTTTTTTTAGGAGCATTAGCAACTAAGGCCATATTGCTCCGGGAATATGCGGTGGTCATTCCCTGACCTTTCCGCATCCTCTGTATTTGGTGGTGACGGGCTCGAACCCCGGGCTAATCAAGAAGCGTCTGAGCTGGATATCATCATCCTTCTCTCTCTCTCTCTCAGGGTAACTTGAGAATTTCTTTTGGCTGGTGCAGCATAAGCCTCTGGCTTCCTTGCATCGTATGGCTAATAATAATAATGTAATAACTCTACTCGCAGTGATCAATTTTCATGAAATTTTATATTTTGCTCTTTTATAACAATCTGTCAAACATTCCCAAATTTCACTAAAATTGGACGAATAGAAATCAGGCAAGTATTATTTTTTCATACATATCACATAGGCTACGAATATACTGCATAGCCTATGTGATATTGTAGCTGAAGCATTGTATATTATGTTTGTAGCTATGTGCTGGTTAGAAGAATGAATGGGCAATGTGACAAATGCCAGAAACAAAAGTGCTCAATTTTCACATAAACGTTGTTGCTTTTTGCTCTTTTTTTTTTGTTATAAATCATGAATTATTATTATTTGCTAATATGCCTGAAATGTAACACAACGGTGTATATTAATTATTATTATTTTTTTTAATAAGGAGAATATTTTCTTGATATGTTTGAATCCTGTTTAAATTTGAATAATTCTTTCCCCCACCCTGATAAGTATGTTCAATTAGTTTTAAAATTTTACATTCATTCACCTCAGGATTTAGCAGCTGCAGATTAGAAATTAATCTTGCTGTCAAGGAGTCATATTTAGTGTTTTGACAAGTACAAGTATTTCTGATACTTTATTTTCATCTTACAATTTTGGCATTAAATTTAGTGTAAAGGGATTTTATACAGTGAATTTTCATGAAATTATTTATAAAAATTCAATAGTCCAGTACAGTGTAACTTCATGCAATTAAATTTATTTTTGCATGCATAGTCAAAATTACATCAATGTTTTCTTTTTACTTGCCTCTTTTAAAACTGACCTCATAAAATAATCCCATAAAATAATCCCTCAGAAACATCTGTAAATATGTTTATCATGCTAATGTTCTGAATGCTGGGCTTCTCAACTTTACAGCATGAATAAATGAATTGTTGCTTTAACATGGAGTTAAATGTTATTAATTTAATTTAATCTAATTATAACTTTTATTTGGAGTCGAGTAGCTGGTCATAATTTCACAGTGTGTAATATGCATTTTTCAATTATTATCAGAGTTTAAATGAAAGTCAGTGCAGTTCTGTCAATACTGTGCCATCAAGTTGATTATGTGTATTTATCTAATTCAATGAAGTGTTACAAACAAGTTTTTTAATATGGCAGAAGCTATGTAGTTTAAGAAGTAAATTTGGTAAATTTTGGAACTGGCTAATGTTTGACTTGGCAAATCACATTTACTTCAAGCAGTTGAAAGTTGCTAGTTTCCACATACAGAATGCACTCATTCAGAGAAAGAGAGGAAAAGCAACCTGCTGACTGAATTTTTGGAAACATTATTAAATATTAAACTTTGATACACATGTGCATCATGGAGTTTTTAATCCACTTGGATGAAAAACCACCTGACTTTAATAAACGTTTTCTTCCAATTTGACGGAATAAGAACTGGTTATTTTTGTTAAGCAACCTTCACCAGTGACTAATTCAGTCATAGTGAGAAGAAAGCCCAAAAATGTCTTTGCCCTTCCCAATCCAGGCTGATTCAAACTAACAATTTTTGAATTCGGTTCATAAAGGTCATAGGTCAAGTCAGTAGCAAAAGGTGTTAACTTAAATATAATTATAATCAGAGAATCAGTTCACCACTAAACAAGGCTGCACTGAGAACAAGTTTTGTGCCAAATCAAAATGAATTGGTTTTGCATAACTGAAAAAGATAAAGAAATAAATAAAAATAATATATAAGCTAGCATACTATTATGTGAATTTGGTAAAATAATTCTTACTCCAGTGGTATTAGCTTGACACCCCTAAGGTGACTGAATTAACAAGAACCTTCTGGTTGTTAATGTGGGCTATTAATGATGAAATACTGTAATCCTAATTCAAATTTAAATATAATTTACCATGTGCAAGCAAAAGACCAATAAATGAAAAGTGAATATACTCATGATCAAATCGGGGGGGAAAGCAGCTGCAGAATAACATACCCTGTTTGAGACAATTAATAGATAAAAAAAATCAACACCGAAGGATAAAGAGTACATTACATTAATTTGCCTTTCTTTAAAGAAAAACAACAAAGTTGAGTTTATGAAAACCAAAGGACTTTTACAATGAATAAATGCAAAAGAAATATACAAAGATTATGTAATCAAGATCCTAGTTTAAATGATTTTTTCAGTAAATAAAATAAAATAAAAAAAATAAAAAAAAGGGTTTTTGTACTAAAATAAAGGGTCTTGAATTTTTCTTGTAAAAGGCATTTCTCTATGTAACATTGCTATTAAATAGAGAAATATAATGTTACTAATTAGTAATATGGTGTCACTTTTCCCCTCCCCCCCTCCAAGACAACTGTTTTGGTGCTCACTGGCAGGAAGCTAAGCACCTCATCAGTATAATGTCTGACAACCCAATGATGGTTTAACTTGTCAGATGAGAGATGCCAAAAAGGTGGAAATAATAGATTTCCAAAATTAGTCAGGAAATGCTCTGAAGTTATATTATTCATAAATAATATAACTTAGCTACGATTGGACTTACACCTTTATTATATAGCACAAGTATTAAAAAGATGCAGTCTTGTGAAAGGCACCGAGAAATCATTGCCTTTCACAAGACTTCATGTGAGTTACCCTGTGTAAACTGTATTTCTCTTTTTAATGTCCATCTAGTGGATAGGAAAGGGCTCCACATTACTAATATGTTACATTATAACTTCTCTTTTTAGAGAAGTGTTACTTATTAGTAGTGCTGTATAGGGAAACTCATTGTGAAATTAAGTTACTATTTGTGAAATCAATGCCTATCACAAGACTTAGTGGGTTTTTCATATGTGTTATAAAATAAGGATGCAATACATGTCCTACCATAGCTAAATTAGTATTGCCATTAGTAGTGGAAAATGATGCAGGGAAGGAAGCTTATACAGTATCAGCCAAAAAAAAAAATAAATAAATAAATAAAACTCCTCGACATCACCAGTCCATCCTCTTTAATAATTTATCTAATTCTTACTGAAATTTATTCAAACTACCCACTTCTATATCAGAGCCAGAACTAGACAATCCTATGCCTGGCGCAAAAGTGTTATGAGTACGCCCCCATTATATGCAGGTAGTCAATCTTTCAGTAACGTAGCTAGGGTCGTCGACGCTCAGGGGCAACATGTCTTCGTAGCGCCCCTGAAGCTCGGCACCCAGGGGAAATTCTCTCCCTTGCTATGCCACTGAAATCTTTATGAATTTATAAAAATTACTATTGTAACGGTCTACGATTTGCACATATTTATTTACTAAAATAATTTAAATAATACAATGAATATAACAAAACAAAAATATAAAATAAAATTACAAATATTCGTTTATATCTAGAGAAAATTTAATTCTACATAAACTATAAAGTACATATAATTACAAAAAAATTAGAAAACCAGATAGTTCATGTTTATTTTTATCTACTTTAAAATCATAATATATAGTATATATAGTATTTTTAACATTATAACATAAACTAAAAATATGCAATGAAGGTGTATGATTTTAATTGAATTTTTCTCGCATTAGCATTAGCAAGGGCACATGATGCAAAAAAGCAAGCTTATATAGCAAAAGCCAAAAAAAAAAACACACCCCCCCTTCTCATTTCACTCATCCACCTGGTCCAAATTGTTTGTCTAGTTCTGCTTTGAATCTGTTTAAGCTATCCACTTCTACAACGACAGATGGAAGTTTCTTCCAGCAATTAACCACCCGCTGGCTAAAGTCAAACTTCCACACATCTATCTTACAACTGTCTTTATTCAATTTGAATTTATGCTCTCTCGGGCGATTATTCTGAGCAAGAGGAGGAATTCCATCAGCATTGAGCATGCTCAAACCATTCAAGGCTTTATACATCTCAATCAGGTCGCCTCGCAGGTGCCTAGTCTCCAGACATTGTAATTTGCCAAAATTAGGCCTTTCTTTGTAAGAGCAACCCTTGTTCCATTCACTAATCTTGTTGCCCTTCTCTGTACTCGTTCCAGCAGCTCTACATCCTTCTTAAACTGATGCTTCCAGACCTGTATACAGTACTCAAGGTGTGGTCTGACCATACCTTGAGGTGATTATTCTCTTATACAAGGGAATAATCACCTCCTTATCCCTGCTAGAAAAATTCCTGTATATCATTGACAAGACACCATGAGCTACTGTTGCAGACCGTCTGCACTGCTCAGAAAACTTCATATCTGCCTGCACAATTATCCCCAGGGTCCTTTTCACTCTCTACCTCTGTCAGTGCAGAACCACATAGTTGATACGTTACTCTGGGGTTACTGCTTCCCATATGCAATACTTTACATTTGTCAATGTTGAACTTCAGTTGCCACCTCTCAGCCCATCTACTCAATTTTTCTAGATCCTGTTGCAACAGCGTACAGTCATTAGTGTCATTAACAACCCTGTCAATCTTTGTATCGTCTGCAAACTTGGACATTAAGCCTGATATACCATCATCAATATCATTAATGAATACAGAAAACAACAATGAACCCAGGGGGACTTCACTAATAACATTAGTCCACGATGAGCAGTGTCCATTGATTACTACTTTCTGTCTTCTCCCACTCAACCATCCCTTTATTCATAGCAGCAATTTGCCTCCAATGCCACACTGCTCCAATTTGTGCAGCAGTCTTCCATGTGCAACAGTATCAAAGGCTTTTCTAAGATCCAAATATATGACATCAAAGTTATTCTTTGCATCCAGTTCCTTTGTGACTACATCATAGTATCCAATCAAATTAGTCAGACAAGACTTCCCCTTAACTGAGCTATAACTGAAGTCTTGTCTAGATGATCCTGCAATGCTTCTTTAACCAGTGCCTCCATTAATTTCCCTGGAACAGAAGTTAAACTAAAAGGTCTGTAATTACCTGTGTCTCCCTTAGTTTGTTAGCTACCTAAGCAGGATCATCAACAGTTGAACCATCGATATCAATCTTCGGCATAGTCTTCAGCAAGTTTTCCTCTAAGTTTAGGAATCGATGCACAACCAGAAAAATTTAATTATTATTGGACTGTTCTTCATGATTAACGGAGGAAGAAGCATGTGAAACTTTATTTGTTGCATCATATAAGGCAACAAAATCCTGCTTCAAATTGTTTGAAGCAGTTGGCAATACTTTTTTGTCAACTTCATCCTGTGTAGAAACACAAATACATTGCCTGTAGCATGTTATTTTGCACTGTTTTCTTTTGAGGCATAAAAATCTTGTTTAATACCATTCTTTGATAGTTTTTCTTAAAGCATTTAATTACACTTTGATCAAGTGGCTGAAGAACTGATACTGTATTAAATGGCAGGTACTCAACAGTGATTGCACGTAGGCCGTTCACTTGGAAATGAGGGGTGCAGTTTTACACAAACAGAAAAATTTTTCTATTCTTCTCACCCACCTTGCAATCTAAGTCAGATTCGTTCTCCTTAGATTTATGATTCTTGATGCATAATTGGCAATGTCTTCAAACCTTTAAAGCATTGGAGCTTCTGGGCTTTTCCAGCGATTAAGAGTTTTCCTATGTCAAGACATGTTTGCCACTAGGGGAATGGTAATCTGTTGTTTTGACTTTTTTCCCAGCACTAACAATTCTCACCTTTAAATGTAAGCATTTTATCAGGTAGTAACTTATATATATATATATATAAAAAAAAAAAACACTGCCAGTTTCATCAGCATTGATGATGTTCTTCTGGTCATATGCCGAAAGAACATTGTTTAAATGTTTCTCCTTCCATTCCTTCATAGCTTTAATATCGATGGCTGCACTTTTGCTGCACACATTTTTTGAAATTCAGAGCCCCAAAGAGTCTTACATTTTTGGAACAATACCATTGGAAGACTTGAAATCTCCAACCTTTGTGCAATGTGCAAATGCAAATGTTTCAGCCTTAGTTTTTAAAAGATTTCCATCTACAGTTTTTGCATGCATCATTATTAGCCATTCCAAGAGCACCTTTTCAAGATCTGGATACTCTGCCTTTTGCAGTAGTTATTTATTTGTTATTTGGTTTTTTTTTAGGAGCATCAGCAATTAAGGCCATATTGCTCCGGGGATATGCGGTGGTCATTTCCTGAACTTTCCGCATCCTCCGTATTTGGTGGTCAAGGGCTCGAACCACGGTCTAATCAAGAAGCGTGTGCTATGCACTGCTGCTCCTGCCCACCTGTCTACGGAAGCACCTTTTGCAGTAGTAGTAGTGGCATGTGATGCATGAAAATAAGTGTATGAGCTTATGCAGTATCAGCCGAAAAAAAAAAAAAAAAAAAAAATTTACAAAACCAATCCCTCTAAATGTTTGTCCAGTTCCTCCTTAAATTTATTTAATCCATCAACTTCCACAACGATAGATGGAAGTTTGTTCCAGCAATTAACCACCTGCTGGCTAAAGGCAAATTTCCGCACATCTATTCTACATTTGTATTTTCTTAATTTGAATTTATGCCCCCTTAGGTTCGTAATCTGAACAAGTGGAAGGATCCCATCAGAATTCAGCATGCTCAACCCATTCAAGGCCTTATATATACCTCAATCAGATCACCGTGCATATGCCTAGTCTCCAGCCACTGCAATTTGCAGAACTTAAGCCTCACTTTGTAAGAGGATCCCTTCATTCCCCTCACCAATCTTGTTGCTCTTCTCTGTACACGCTCAAGTAAATTTACATCCTTCCTAAAATGAGGCCTCCAGACCTGTACGCAGTACTCAAGGCGTGGCCTGACCATTGCCTTATACAGAGGGATAATCACTTCCTTTTCCTTGCTAGCAAAATTCCTATATATCATTGACAAAACCCCATGACCTGCCCTGGCAGCCTGTCTGCATTGCTCAGAAAACTTCATATCTGCCTGCACAATTACTCACAGGTCTTTTTCATTTTCTACCACCTTAAGTTTGAGAGCCTTGTCGATCAATTCGGCCCTGGAAAGATTGTGCAAGGCTCAAGGGGTAGAATTTTTTTCAGCCTGGACTGTACTTGTTAACAGGAGAGATTGCTTCTACAGGGATGGGATACACTTAAATAGAAAGGGTGCAAGAATATTTGCTGATGCTATCGAGGCAGTGTTAGGTGGGTCGGAAAACTGCTAGCTTGGGGGGAGACAAGGACCAATGGATTGACAGTAGCCATTGGCAGAGGTGAAAGAGATTCTTGCACTGCTTCTATTAGAATGAGCAGAAGCCTGAAAAACAAGATGCATGGTATTTCAGAGACTGCTGGGAGCCATTGCGGTACAAGTAAACACAGGGGTTGTGTTAGGGTAGCTAAGAATAGAAACAGGTGCAGGTATACTTGCGTGTACACCAATGCTAGGAGTTTAGTAAATAAATTTGATGAATTTGAGGTATTGCTCAAAACATCGAAGGCAGATATTGTTGGGATATCAGAGACATGGTGTCACACAGATATAAGGGATGCAGAACTGCAATTTGGGGAGTACAACGTCTACAGAAAGGATAGACAGGATAGGAAGAGGGGAGGGGTTATGCTATTAGTTAAGAAACACATAAAAACCAAGGAAGTGAAGCCAGTCGACATCGCTGGACAGTGCAGTGTTGAGTCAGTTTGGTGTGACATAAGCATTGGGAGATCAAAATTGAGAGTAGGAGTGTGCTATAGGCCTAATGACTCTGATGAGTATAATAAGGAACTGTACAGGGAAATAGAATGGGCCAGTAAATCAGAGAGTCTTATAATGGAAGATTTTAATTTCCCAGATATTGACTGGAATTTGGGGGCTGGTTACTCACACACTAGCAGGGCTTTTGTGGATTTATTGGATGATTGTTTTCTACATCAGCATGTTCGGGAGGCAACTAGAGGGAGTAATACTCTTGATTTGATTATCAGCAGTGATTCTTCATGCATTAAGAATCTGCAGATAAATGAACCACTAGGTGGCAGTGATCACAGTGTGCTGAAGTGGGATTTACTCAAAGAGGTAACTACCATTAGGGGTAAAGGGAAGGGTTATTGCTTCCGTAAAGGCGACTACGATGGACTGAGACAGTATTTAAATTCTATACAGTGGGACCAACTGATGATGTTACCAACAGCAAATTCAAAATGGGAAGCATTCAAAGAAGTTATCTTGGAAGCTACTAGGCTTTACCAACTAAGAAATATTGTTCAAGGTTTAGGCCAAAATGGATGTCAGATGAACTAATGAGGCATATGGCAGAGAAGAAAAATGCATGGGATACTTACAAATTAACAGATGACACAGAAGCCTATGATAGATACAAGTTGATATGCAACCAAGTTACAAAGGAGGTTAGGCAGGCGAAAGCAGATTACGAGAAATCTTTGGCAAGGGATGCAAAGAAAAACAGCAAAGAGTTCTTTACTTATGTAAACTCTAGAAGGAAGGGGATGAATTAGATTGGTCCACTTGATATTGATGGATCAACTGTTGATGATCCTGCTCAGGTAGCTAACAAACTAAATGAATATTTTGCATCGACATTCACACATGAGTTATTCAGCAAGGGGAATGCCAGAGGTGTATTCAACTCTAGCAGTAAGCTACAGAATCTTGAAATAACTGGGAGTAAAGTGGAGGAGAAACTGTTGAAGATAAACACAAGAAAGGCACCCGGGGTGGATGGGATCTATCCAGTTATATTAAAGGAGACAGCAAAGGAAGTAAGCAAACCCTTAGCCATAATTATGAGAGCTTCCTTGGACTCAGGGGAGGTACCCACAGATTGGAAATGTGCAAATGTGACCCCAATTCACAAAGGGGGATCAAAGGCTGACACAAGTAATTATAGACCTGTGAGCTTAACTTCTGTTCCAGGAAAATTAATGGAGGCACTGGTTAAAGAAGCACTGCAGGATCATTTAGACAAGACTTCAGTTATAGCTCAGACACAGCATGGTTTTGTTAAGGGGAAGTCTTGCCTGACCAATTTGATTGGATACTATGATGCAGTCACAAAAGAACTGGATGTAGGGAATAACTTTGATATTATATACTTGGATCTTAGAAAGGCTTTTGATACTGTTGCACATGGAAGACTACTACACAAATTGGAGCAGTGTGACATTGGAGGCAAATTGCTGCTATGGATAAAGGGGTGGTTGAGGGGGAGAAGACAGAGAGTGGTAATCAATGGACACTGCTCATCGTGGACTAATGTTATTAGTGGAGTCCCTCAGGGCTCAGTGTTGGGTCCATTATTGTTTTCTGTATTTATAAATGTTATTGATGATGGTATATCAAGCTTAATGTCCAAGTTTGCAGATGATACAAAGGTTGGCAGGGTTGTCAAGGACACTACTGACACTATGCTGCTGCAACAGGATCTGGAAAGGTTGAGCAGATGGGCTGAGAGGTGGCAAATGAAGTTTAGCATTGACAAATGTAAAGTACTACACATGGGAAACAGCAACCCCAGAGCAACGTATCAACTCTGTGGTACTACACTGACAGTGGTAGAGAATGAAAGGGACTTGGGGGTGGTTGTGCAGGCAGATATGAAGTTCTCTGATCAGTGCAGACGGGCTGCAAGAGTAGCTCATGGAGTATTGTCAATGATATACAGGAATTTTTCCAGCAGGGATAAGGAGGTGATTATTCCATTGTATAAGGAAATGGTCAGGCCACACCTAGAGTACTGTATACAGGTCTGGAGGCCTCATTTCAAGAAGGATGTAGAGCTGCTGGAACGAGTACAGAGAAGGGCAACAAGATTAGTGAATGGAACAAAGGGGTGCTCTTACGAAGAAAGGCTTAAGTTTTGCAAATTACAGTGTCTGGAGACTAGGCACCAGCGAGGTGATCTGATAGAGGTGTATAAAGCCTTGAATGGTTTAAGCATGCTCAATGTTGATGGGATTCTTCCTCTAGCTCAGAAAAATCACCTGAGAGGGCATAAATTCAAATTGAGGAAAGACGGATGTAGGATAGATGTGCGGAAATTTGCCTTTAGCCAGCGGGTGGTTGATTGGTGGAACAGACTCCCATCCCTTGTGGTGGAGGTTGATAGCCTAAATAAGTTTAAGGCTCAGCTGGACAGGTATTTTGAACGAACAGAGGGGTGAAGTGGAAGTGGTTTTTTTTTTTTTTTTTTTTTTTTTGGCTGATGCTGCATAAGCTTGCTTTCTTGCATCAAATGCCTCTACTAATGCTAATGCTAATGCTAAAGTGTAGTACCACACAGTTGGTACGTTTCTCTGGGGTTACTTCTACCCATATGCAGTACTTTGCATTTGTCAAGGTTAAACTTCAGTTGCCACTTCTTAGCCCATCTGCCCAAATTATCTAGATCCTGTTGCAGTAGCACACTGCCATTACTGTCATTAACAACCCTGCCAACCATTGTATCATTTGCAAACTTCGACATTAAGCCCGATATACCTTCATCAATATCATTGATAAATATACAAAACAACAGTGGACCTAACACCGAACCCTGTGGGACCCCACTAATAACATTAGTCCAAGAAGAGCAGCACCCATTGATTACCACCCTCTGTCTTCTTCCACTTAACCATCCTTTTATCAATTGTAGCAACTTACCCTTAATACCATTCTGCTCCAATTTGTACAATAGTCTTCCATGCGCAACAGTGTCAAAAGCTTTCCCGAAATCCAATTATATGATATCAAAATTATTTTTTGCATCCAGTTCCTTTGTAACCACATCATAATATCCTATCAAATTTGTCAGACAAGACTTTCCCTTAACAAACCCATGCTGTGTCTGAATTATTGCTGCAGTCTTGTCTAGATGATCCTGCAATGCATCTTTAACCAGTGACTCCATTATTTTACCAGGAACAGAAGTTAAACTAACTGGTCTGTAAATACTCGTGTCACCCTTCGATCCCCCTCTGTGAATTGGGGATACATTTGCACATCTCCACTCCGTGGGAACCTCCCCTGAGTCCAAGGACGCTCTCATAATTATGGCTAAGGGTTTGCTTAGTTGCTTTGCCGCCTCGTTTAATATAACTGGATAGATCCCATCCACCCCAGGTGCTTTTCTTATGTTTAACTTCAACAATTCCTCCTCCACTTTGCTTTCAGCTATTACAAAATCATTAAGTATCCTGCTACAATTTGATAACCTTCTGTCATTTTCAAACCTTAATAATTCCTCACGTGTGAATGTAGATGCAAAATACTCATTCAGTTTGTATGCTATCTGAGTAGGATCATCAACAGTCGAACCATCGATGTCAAGTGGACCAATCAGATTCATCCCCTTCCTTTTAGAGTTTATATAAGTAAAGAAATCCTTGCTGTTTTTCTTAGCATCTTTTGCGAAGGATTTCTCGTAATCTGCCTTCGCCTGCCGAACCTCCTTTGTGACCTGATTACAGATTAACTTATATCTGCAATAAGCGTCTGAGTCGCTTGATAATTTATATGCATCCCATGCATTTTTGTTCTCTGTTACGAGTCTCATTAGTTCATTTGACAACCATTTAGGCGTAAACCTTGAATAATATTTCTTAAGAGGTATGAAATTTAGGCCTAAACCTTTTAGTAGCTTCCACAATTAATTCCTTGAATGCTTCCCACTTAGAATTTACTGTTGGTAACATCGTCAGTTGATCCCACTGTACAGAATTTAAAAACTGTCGGAGACCACTGTACTCGCCTTTACCCCTGATGGTAATTAAATCTTTAAGTAAATCCCACGTCAGTACACTGTGATCACTGCCACCTAGTGGTCCTTTTATCTGCAAATTCCTAATACATGAATGATCACTGCTGATAACCAGATCAAGAGTATTACTTTCTCTGGTTGCCTCTTGAACATGCTGCTACAGAAAACAATCATCCAATAAATCCACAAAAGTCTGACTAGTGTGTGAGTGACCAACCCACAAGTTTCAATCAATATCTGGGAAGTTAAAATCCCCCATTATAAGACATTCCGATTTACTAGCCCACTCTATTTCTCTGTACAATTGTTCATTGTACTCATTCAAGTCATTAGGCCTACAACACACTCCTACTCTTATTTTTGCTTTTGCAGTGCTTATGTCACACCAAACTGACTCAACAGTGCACTGTTCATCTATATCAACTGGATGCACTTCATATCATTGACAAGACACCATAAGCTACTCTTGCAGCCTGTCTGCACTGCTCAGAGAACTTCATATCTGCCTGCACAATTACCCCCAGGTCCTTTTCATTCTCTACCACTGTCAGTGTAGTACCACAGAGTTGATACGTTGCTCTGGGGTTGCTGTTTCCCATATGTAGTTCTTTACATTTTTCAATGTTAAACTTCATTTGCCACCTCTCAGCCCATCTGCTCAACCTTTCCAGATCCTGTTGCAGCAGCATGGTGTCAGTAGTGTCCTTGACAACCCTGCCAACCTTTGTATCATCTGCAAACTTGGACATTAAGCTTGATATACCATCATCAATATCATTTATAAATACAGAAAACAATAATGGAACCAATACTGAACCCTGAGGGACTCCACTAATAACATTAGTCCACGATGAGCAGTGTCCATTGATTACCACTCTCTGTCTTCTCTCCCTCAACCACCCCTTTATCCATAGCAGCAATTTGCCTCCAATGCCACATTGCTCCAATTTGTGCAGCAGTCTTCCATGTGCGACAGTATCAAAAGCCTTTCTAAGGTCCAAGTATATAATATCAAAGTTATTCCCTGCGTCCAGTTCTTTTGTGACTGCATCATAGTATCCAATCAAATTGGTCAGGCAAGACTTCCCCTTAACAAAACCATGCTGCGTCCGAGCTATAACTGAAGTCTTGTCTAGATGATCCTGCAGTGCTTCTTTAACCAGTGCCTCCATTAATTTTCCTGGAACAGAAGTTAAACTCACAGGTCTATAATTACTTGTGTCGGCCTTTGATCCTCCTTTGTGAATTGGGGTCACAACTGCACATCTCCAGTCTGTGGATACCTCCCCTGAGTCCAAGGAAGCTCTCATAATTATGGCTAAGGGTTTGCTTACTTGCTTTGCCGCCTCCTTTAATATAACTGGATAGATCCTATCCACCCCAAGTGCCTTTCTTATGTTTAACTTCAACAATTTCTTCTCCACTTTGCTCTCAGTTATTAAAAAATCATTAAGCACCCTGCTACAATTTGATAACCTTCTGCCATTTTCAAACCTTAATAAATCCTCATGTGTGAATGTAGATGCAAAATACTCATTCAGCTTGTTTGCTATCTTAGCAGGATCATCAACAGTCAAACCATCGATATCAAGTGGACCAATCAGATTCATCCCCTTTCTTTTAGAGTTTATGTAAGTAAAGCAATCCTTGCCTTTTTTTTTTTAGCATCCTTTGCCAAAGCTTTCTTGTAATCTGCCTTTGCCTGCCTAACCTCTTTTGTGAATTGATTACAGACTAGCTTATATCTGCCATAGGCTTCTGTGTCGCCTGATAATTTATATGCATCCCATTCATTTTTCTTCTCTGTAACGAGTCTCTTTAGTTCATTTGAAAACCATTTAGGCCTAAACCTTGAACAATATTGTGTTCTTATACTACCTGGTATAGCAAATTTCTCCAAATAGCCTTTCAGAATGGTGAACAGTGTTTTACCTTATCATAACGTATCATAGTAGTATACTGCACTTTGTTTTTACTGCATATAAAAATTAAAGTGCACTGTTTTAGAAATGTTTTCAAATCCAATTTTTGTTTGTTCTTTTTTCTCAGTTGTCCTTGCTTTATTCATTATTGTTTTTTAACAAAAGCAATCCTGTATGTTTATTAATTTTTTTGATAATTTGGTACAGGATTATTACCAGAATTATACTGACAATTCCTGTTAGCCTTTTAAATGTATTTGTTATTTTTATTTGCTTTGTTATTATTTTACCAAATAACATAATAATCCTGTGGTGATTGCACTGTAATGACAGCACTTGAATTCTCTTCATCAGACAGAGAACCACTTTCCAATTTCACGATAATAAATCGTGAAACCTACACTGCAACAACTATATTTATCCCCAACAATCCCAAAACTGCTGTGCAGACAAAGATTAGAGAAAGTGCCAACTGCCATTAATGGAATGGACATTTGGTATTGTAGCAGGGTTGAATTTGGAAGACTTCCACCCATCACCTCCAAGAAAATACAATCTGTGAATAAGTGTATCAGTGGCCTTAATGACATCTCCTGAAATTTTATTCACTATCTTCTCAGTAGTCTTACCCTGATTAGAAGCAATAAACTTTGGCCAAATTTAATAGTATCAGCAGATTAGTAGTTGTAGTCTGAATAAAGAGAGAAAAAAAAGGTTACCAGAAGAAATAAAAATATTTTTATTTGGATCTGTCAATAAGCCTACTATAGCCTTATCAAGATGATCAGTACACTTACTGACCCTCTTGCCAAGATGTTAGAGGAAGCTGAGGCCCTCCAAATTTTTTCTAGACCAGGAAGACAGTCTAGACCCTGATTAGAAGGAAGAAACTTGAGGGCAAAATTATGTACTATCATTGGATTCGTAACAATAAACTTGAGGCTACTATTTTGTGGTTTTGTCAGTGAAATTGCTAGAAATGTTTTCATATCCAAGAGAATTTATTATTGTTCAATTCTTCATTAGTGAGTTTTATTTTTCCCACGTATCTCTCAGCTTTTATGGCTTGCAACATCCCTTTGTCTTGTAAATGATAAATTCTAACAGAAAGCATACTAACCTCAAAGATAAGCTGCTTTCCTATAGCTTTAACTAGTGACTGACAAAACTTTTAGAGGGAATATATATGTGAAATGGCTTCTTTTTTTTGGTTGATACTACATAAGCTTGCTTTCTTGCATCAATGCCACTACTACTACTACTACTACAACAACAAAAACACCAAAACCATAATATATTGATACTACCAAGTCAACTTACATAGCACTAACTGTAAGCTGGATTAGACTTGGAGAAAATATATGTAGAATCAGCAGTGACTGTTCAAACTTAGAACACTTATATCTTCAAATTTTGTTCAACTGGAATATATTCATCTTATATACACTGATGAGCCAAAACATTATGACCAGCAAGCCGTTATGCAAATCGAAGCAACTGCAGGTGAACTACGGCACGTGTGCAGGCCGGGACATGGTATAAAAAACACCTCGTACTGAGCTCCATTAATCAATGTTACTCTTGTTCTTCAGATCGGAAAGACAGCAGACTTAAGAAATTTGACAATGGCCAGACAACTGGGTCAGAGAATATCCAAAATGGCATGGCTGGTAGGGTGCTCATGGTCAGCACTGGTAAGTACCTACCGAGAGTGGGCTGAGAAGGGAAAACCCACAAACCGCCGGGGAGGTATTGGACGACCATGGTTCATCAATGATCGAGGTGAGTGAAGGCTCTCTCCTGGATGGTACGTGGCGAAAGAAGGGCGACTGTGGTGCAACTTACTGGTAATTCGAATGCTAGTGACGGGAGTAATGTGTCACAACACACAGTACATCGAACCCTGCTGAAAATGGGGCTGCGTAGCCACAGGCCACTCCGAGTGCCCATGCTAACCACAGTTCACCAGCGACAGCATCTACAATAGGCACATGAGCATCGAAATTGGACCTTGAGTGATTGGAAGAAGGTCATCAGGTCTGATGAATCAAGTTTCCTGTTGCACCATGTGGACAGCCGGGTACGTGTGCATCGTTTACCTGGGGAAGTGATGGTGCTTAGATGCACCGTGAGACGAAAACAAGCTGGTGGCAGCGGTGTCATGTTTTGGGCGATGTTCTGCTAGGATATCCTGGATCCAGTCATCCATGTGCCGGGCACTCTGACATCTACCTCTTACCTAAACATCGTTGCTGACCAGGTGCACCCTGTCATGGCAGCGGTCTTCCCCCTCTGGTGGTGCCATCTTTCAGCAGGATAATGCACCATGCCACACTGCCTAGAATGTTCGAGACTGGTTCATGGAACATGAGGAAGTCTTCCAGGTATTGCCCTGGCCTCAAAATTCCCCAAACATCAATCACATCGAGCATCTATGGTTTGTGTTGGAACAGCAACTCCGGTCTGCGGCATCTCAACCACGGACCTTACAGGAGTTAAAGGATCTGCTGGTTACGTGTTGGTACCAGATACCACAAGACACATTTAGATGTCTTGTAGCGTCCATGCCTTGCCGGGTACGAGCTGTTTTGGCTGCACATGGAGGACCAAAATCATATTAGGTAGGTGGTCACAATGTTTTGGCTCATCAGTGTATGTGATGGCATTGATGATTTTATTAAAGAATAAGGTTGTCAATGCTCATTGACATACACACTTGCAGTGACACTGTATGCTGCTGTGTAAATAATGAAAGCTAAGCCACACCCATTCTCAAATTCATTAACAATATTCTCCTGTCCTCTTTTCCCTCAGAAGCAGTATAATGTCTGTCTTGACCTCTCCAAAGTCTTCTTATGTACATTCCCATCCCTTTTATTTTTGGAAGCTTCTCCAGTAAAACTGATCAGAGAAATCCTCTCATATGTTTCATATTACATAATGTATTTTTTATTTTATATTAATTTTAATTTGAAAGAAAAATGGTAATTCTAAATTCATATTATTATATTATAATAGTCAACCATGTGCTAAATATATAATAGAAATTCAATACATATATCAGTGTATATACAGAAACTCAGTAGTTTACATAACACTTTATAAAAGCTTCAAAATATAATAAGAGGTTTTCAGTATAAATATTTCAAAAAATTTTAAAGGAATCGACTTGAAGAGCCTCGTAAGGTTAATCCAACAATAATTCAACCAGAGGGAGTAATACCCTTGATCTTATTAAGCAGTGATTATTCATGCATTAAGAATTTGCAGATAAAGGAACCACTAAGTGGCAGTGAACACAACGTTAATTTATCCAACAATATCATTAATGCATGAAAAAAAAATTAAACACTACAAAGAGAAAGGCAGCTTACCATTTATAATTAACAGCACAGACAGGTAAATGACATCCAAACATGTCCACTACTTTCATAGGAAGGTCTAAACCACTAGAAGATTTGTGCAAACATATTCCGAGATCAGCACTTCCTGGAGATGAAATATTTCACATGGTGGAAAAATAATAAATAATATAAATATATATTAAATCATTAGTAATAACAATTATATTATCAACTAATATCCACAGAAATAGTATTATCATATACATACATAGAGTACAAGAATATTTGCATATGCTATCGAGGCAGTGTTAGGTGGATTGGAAAACTGCTAGCTTCAGTGGGGGGGGGAGATTCACAGACTAAAAGTACCCGCAGGCAGAGGTGAAAGTGATACTTGCAATGCTTGTATTAGAATGAGCAGCAGCCTGGAAAGCAAGGTGCTGGGGATTTCAAGGCCTGCTGGTAGTCATCATGGAACAAGAAAATACATGGGCTGTGGTGTTAGGGTAAGTAAGAATAGGGGCATGTACACTTGAATGTACACCAGTGCTAGGAGTATAGTAAATAAATTTGATGAATTTGAAGGGCTGGTCAAGACATCAAAGGTGGATATTGTTGGGATATCAGAGACATGGTGTCATGCAGATATATGCAATGCAGAATTGGAATGGAATTTGGGGAGTACAATGTGCACAAAAAGGATAGATAGGATAAGAAGGGAGGAGGGGGGGTTGTTGTTATTTGGTTTTTAGGAGCATTAGCAACTAAGGCCATATTGCTCTGGGATATGCGGTGGTCATTCCCTGACCTTTCCGCATCCTCCGTATTTGGTGGTCACGGGCTCGAACCCCAATCTGATCAAGAAGTATGTGCTACATGCTGCTGCTCCTGCCCACCTGGCTATAAAAGTGCCCCGAGAGGAGGGGTTATGCTGTTAGTTAAGAAACACATAAAAGCTGAGGAAGTGCATCCAGTTGAAATGAGTGGACAATGCAATGTTAAGTCAGTTTGGTGTGACATTTGGTGTTGCACATGGAAAACTGCTATACAAATTGGAGAGGTGTGGCATTAAGGGTAAGTTGCTACAATGGATAAAAGGATGGTTGAGTGGGAGACAACTGAGAGTGGTGATCAATGGACACTGCTCTTCGTGGTCAAATGTTATTAGTGGAGTTCCCCAGTGTTGGGCCCATTGTTTTGTATATTTATCAATGATAGTGATGAAGGTATATCAGTTTTAAAGTCCAAGTTTGCAGATGACACAAAGGTTGGCAGGGTTGTTAACAACAGTAAAGACAGTATGCTACTCCAACAGGATCCAGATAAGTTGGGAAAATGGGCTGAGAAGTGGCAACTGAAGTTTAAAATTAACAAATGCAAAATACTGCATATGGCTAGCAATAACCCAAGAGAAAAGTACCAACTGTGTAGTACAATACTCAGGGAAGTGGAAAGTGAAAAAGACCTGGGGTTATTGTGCAGTCCAGGTGCGCATCCAGAATGATTTATCTGAGGAATTTACCATCCAAACTAGAGTCTGCCAAAGGGACGTGGCCTCCTCGTTGCTTTTCACCATCGTGGTCGACGCCATTATGAGGCAAGCATTCAGCAACAGACGGGGCATACAATATGGCAAGGATCACTATATGACTGACTTGATGTTTGCCAACGATAGTGCTAACTCTGCCGGAAACGACGCTGAAGCCATGGACATCCTCTACGACATTGCCCGTATTGCCAGGCCATACGGGTTGAAGATCAATGCTGATAAGACAAAGGCCCTGACAACAGATGGGTCGCAAGCCACCATCTATCTCGAAGGCATCCAGATCGAGCAAGTGCAGAACTTTAAATACCTTGGGTCGCTGGTCCAGGAGAAGAAAGTTGCATCCACTGTGGAGATCCACAGCAGAATTGGACAGGCGGCCACTGTGTTCACCTCGCTCAAATGGTGTCTGTGGAAGAGGACCAACATTTCCTCAAAGACTAAAATCCGACTCTTCCGGATTTTGATCCTGCCCATTCTCCTTTACGGATCGGAAACATGGATTTGTCTCAAGCTAGATTTAAACAAACCTGAGGTATTCCAAATGCAATGCCTGCGGCAGATCCTGGGCATATCACTTCACGACCGCATCACTAATGATACCATCCGCGCCATATGCCAAAAGCAACCAACCAACTATCGCTGACTAAATCCAGAAGCGAAGGCTTAGATGGTTTGGCCATGTATGTAGAATTGGCCCGAATAGAATACCATCCACACTCGTTTGGAGATAACAACCCACCCAATGGAGCATTCAACGGACCACGCCTAGGAAAACGTGGGCCAAGCAAGTGGAAAATGACCTGAAGAGCTGATGTCTCGACCTTAATCAGGCCGGGACCGATGCCATGGATTGTAAAGCATGGAAGAACATCACAGAGCAAGTCCGAAACCCTGCGGCACCTACAGCAGCGTACTGGTTGCATGGCAACCGCCAGCTAAGGACCAAAGAAGAAGAAGATTGTGCAGTCAAATATGAAGTTCGCTGAGCAGTGCAGGCTGGCTGCCAAGGCAGGTCACGGAGTCTTGTAAATGATATATATTGGAATTTTGCTAGCAGGGACAGGGAGGTGATTATCCTGTTATACAAGGCAATGGTCAGGACACACCTAGAGTACTGTGTACAGGTCTGGAGGCCTCATTTTAGGAAGGATGTAGAGTTGCTAGAATGAATACAAAGAAGAGCAACAAGATTGGTAAGGGGAACAAAGGGGTGCTATTACCAAGAAAGGCTTAAGTTCTGCAAATTGTAGTGCCTGGAGAGTAGGCACCTGTGAGGTGATCTGATTGAGGTGTATAAGGCCTTGAATGGGATGAGCAAGCTGAATGCTGATCGGATTCTTCCTCTTGCTCAGATTAAGAACTTGAGGGGCATAGAATCAAATTGAGGAAACATATTTGTAGAATAGATGTGCGGAAATTTGCCTTTAGCCAGTGGGTAGTTGATTGGTGGAACAGACTTTTATCTTTTCTTGTTGAAACTGATAGCCTAAATAAATGTAAGGCTGAGCTGGACAGGCATTTGGAATGAACGGAGGGGTGAAATGGGATGGTTTTTTTTTTTTTTTTTTTTTGGCTGATGTTGCATAAGCTTGCTTTCTTGCATCGTATGCTTCTAATGCTAGTAAGTACTAATGCTAATAAGCACTAGGACTAATGACTCTGATGAGTGCAGTGAACAATTGTACAGAGAAATAGAGTGGGCCAGTAAATCAGGTTGTCTTATAATGGGGGATTTTAACTTCCCAGATATTGACTGGAACTTGTGGGTCACTCGCATACTAACAAGACTTTTCTGGATTTATTGGGTGATTGTCTTCTACAGCAGCAAGATCAAGAGGCAACCAGAGGGAGTAATACTCTTGATCTGATTATCAGCAGTGATTATTCATACATTAAGAATTTGCAGATAAAGAAACTACTAAGTGGCAGTGAACACAGTGTACTGCTGTGGGATTTACCTAAAGAAAAGGGAAGGGTTTTTGCTTTCATAAAGGTAACTACAATGGTCTCAGGCAGTTTGTACAGTGGGGCCAACTGTTGATGTTACCAAAAGCAAATTGTAAATGGAAAGCATTCAAGGAATTAATCTTGGAAGCCACGAGGTTTTTGTACCAAATAAGATATACTGTAAAGGTTTACACCTCAATGGATGTCAGTTCAACTAATGAGACTCATGGCAGAGAAGAAAAATGCATGGATTGCATAAAAATTACCAGGATACACTGATACTTATAGTAGATATAATATAGTCTGTAATCAAGTCACAAAGAAGGTTAGGCAAGCACAGGCAGATTGAGAGTAATCTTTGACAAAGGATGCAAAGAAAAACAGCAAAGTCTTTACTTATATAAACTCTAGAAGGAAGGGAATGAATCAGATTGATCCACCTGATATCGATGGTTCGACTGCTGATGATCCAGCTCACATAGCTGATAAACTGAAAGAGTATTTTGCAACCACATTCACACATAACAAATTCTATAGGGAAGTAGAGGAGCGAAGTTTATTTAACTCTAACAGGAAGCTAAATGATTTTGTAATAACTGAGAGCAAAGTGGAGGAAAAATTGTTGAAGTTAAACATAAGAAGGCACCTGGGGTGGATGGGATCTATCCAGTTATATTAAAGGAGGTGGCAAAGGAAGGAAGCAAACTGTTAGCCATAATTATGAGAGCATCGTTGAACTCGAGAGAGGTTCCTATGGACTGGAGATGTGCAAATGTATCCCCAATTCACAAAAGGGGGATCAAAGGGTGACACGAGTAATTACAGACTTGTTAGTTTAACTGCTGTTCTGGGAAATAACGGAGTCACCGGTTAAAGAAGCATTGCAGGATCATCTGCACAAAACTGAAGCAATAATTCAAACACAGCATGGGTTTGTTAAAGGGAAGTCTCGTCTGACCAATTTGAATGGATACTATGATGTGGTCACAAAGGAACTGGATACAAAAAATAATTTTGATATCATATACTTGGATTTCAGGAAAGCTTTTGATACTGTTGTGCACGGAAGACTACTGTACAAACTGGAGCAGTATGCGTTAAGTTGAAATTGCTACAATGGATAAAAGGATTGTTGCGTGGGAGAATACAGAGTGGTAATCAATGGACACTGCTCTTTGCGGATTAATGTTATTAGTGCAGTCACCCAGGGTTCGATGTTAGACCCATTGTTGTTTTGCACATTTATCAATGATATTGATGAAGTTATATCAGGCTTAATATCAAAATTTGCAGGTGATACCAAGTTAATGGCAGGGTTGTTAATGACAGTAATGACAGTATTCTACTGCAACAGGATCTAGAAAAGTGTCTAGTTTGTCTAGTTCTTCCTCGAATTTATTAAAACTATTCACTTCCACAACATATTGATTCCAGCAATCAACCACCCATCGGTTGAAGACAAACTTCACATCTATTCTGCTACCATCCTTCCTCAATTTAATTTATGCCCCCTCAAATGCATAGTCTGAGCAAGAATCCCATCAACACTGAATTTGCTCAAGCTATTCAAAGCCTTTAACACTTCAATCACATTACCTGACAGGTGCCTAGTCCCGAATTGCTGCAATTTGAAAACTGAAACCTTCCTTGTTAAGAGCACCCCTTTGTTCCCCCTCATCAATCTTATTTCCCTCCTCTGTACCCATTCCAGCAGCTCTACATCCTTAGTAAAATGAGACCTCCAGACTTGTATGCAGTACTCAAGATGTGACTCGACCTGCCTTATACAATGGGATAATCAACTCCCTTATCCCTGCTGGCAAAATTCTTGTATGTCATTGACAAAACCCCCATGAGCTGTTCTGCCGGTCTCATAGAGAGAACTTCATAACTGACTTCACAGTTTGTCTCAGTTCCTTTTCATTTTCCATTACCAAACCATACAGTTGGTTTGTTACTCTGGGATTACTGCTACCTGTATACAGTACCTTGCATTTGTCAATGTTAAACTTCACTTGCCATTTCTCAGCCCAACTGCCTAATTTTTCTAGATCTTACTGCAGCAGCAGCATACCTTCATTACTGTCATTTCCACCCTGTCAACCTTTGTTTTATCTGCAAACTTAGACTTTAAGTCTGATATACCTTCATCAATGTCATTAATAAATAAATACAGAAAAACTACAATGGGCTCAGCACCAATTCTGTGGGACTCCAATAATAAAATTAGTCTATGAAGAACAGTGTCCATTGATAACTACACTCTATTTTCCACCACTCAACCATCCCTTTATCCTTAACAGTAACTTTCTACAATGCTCCAATTTGTACAGCGGTCTTTTGTGTACAACAGTATCATAAGCTTCCCTGAAATCCAAGTATATGATATCAAAATTATTTTTGCATCCAGTTCTTTTGTTACTGCATTATAATATCCAATCAACTTGATCAGACAAGATCTCCTCTTAACCAATCCTTGCTATGACTGAAGTATAACTTCACTTCTGTCTAGATGGTCCTGCGTTAATTTTTTAACAAGTGACTCCATTATTTTACCTGCAAAAGAAGTTACACTAACAGGTCTGTAATTACTCATATCACCTTTTGATCTCCCTTTGTGAACTGAGGATACATTCACACATCTTCAGTCCACAGGGACCTTCCCTGAATCCAAAGATGCTCTCATAATTATAGCTAAGGGTTTGCTTACTCTTCTGCCTCCCATAATATAATTGGATAGATCTCATCTATCCAAGGTTCAGGTGCTTTTCTTATGTTTAATTTCAATGGTTTCTTTTCCACTTTCCTCTCCATTATTACAAAATTATTTAGCTCCCTGTTAGAGTTTGATAAACTTTTGGCATCCACTTCCCTAAAGAATTCCTCGTGTTTTGAATGTAGATGCAAAATACCTATTTGATTTGTCATCAAACTGAGCGGGATCATTAAAATTTACCCATCGATAACCAGTGGACCAATGTGACTCATCCCCTGCTAGTGTTTACTTAAGTAAAGAAGTAGTTGCTATTTTTCTTTGTATCCTTTGCCAAAGATTTCTCATGATCTGCTTTGATTGCCTAACTTTCTTTGTGACTTGATTGCAGACTAGTTTATATCTACCATAGGCTTCTGTGTGTCGTCTGATAATTTATATGCATCTCATGCATTTTATTTCTCTGCCACATGTCTCATCAGTTCATCTGACATCTATTTAGGTTGAATCCTTGAACAGTACTTCTTAGTACTGTTCTTACATTGCGCGCACACACAGACATTCCCCTTGGCAATATTGTCCCATTCCTGATTGCTCCACAAACATCAATCAAGCAGTGCATTTCAATAGACTGTGATTCAAAGGACAACTGTCCCTCTTAGTTCTCCCCTGAGCAACAGCACTTCCACTAGTTTGAGCCTTTTGCTTTGCTGCTCTGAGTCATGATTTCTATTCAAGTTCAATAAAATTTCAATACAAAATATAACCCTAAACCTATATCCCAATGCAGTTATAACACTATATATATGTATTTCGGTATCGAATATTATCTCCGAGTTACGTTATATGACTTTCTTATCCCCTGTCAACTTATATGTATTAATTTATGATTTACGTTTGTAATCACTAGGTTGCTATATTTATTTAGTTAAAAAAGTACAATTCAATTGACAATGAAATTTAATAAGATCAATAAATTTTACTGATTAATTGATACTACTATACTTGCTATCTAGTTTTCTGTTAAACCTTACGCTAGCACACGGTGTATTTTATAACAATGGTGGCAAGTTACAAACAGTTAATCTACGGACACAAGATATCATTTACTTTCCAAATCGCACTATTAAATTCAAAATAAACCACAGAGCTTGACTAGGTCTATAAGCTACTTATAGAAAATAATTTAATCTAACAATTAAGTCAATAAAGCGAAATGTATAATTAAAAACATTTCGTTCGCAGGAGCTGCAAAACCTGTCCACACGTGGATTTGATACCCTTTCCGATACTAAGGGTATCAAATCCACGTGTGGACAGGTTTTGTATATAACCTACAAAATCTCTATCTAAATTCAATTTAAACTAAAGTATTGTTACTAGGAATATAAAGAAACTCTAAAAAATAAATTAATATGCCAATTTAAGTCAATAAAAAAGCAAAAACTTCTCTATTTGCTGGAGCTGTAAAAACTTTGCTTGTTCACATTTACTCTCACACCCACTCAGGGTGCAGAGTACATGTGAACAGGCAAAGTATTGATTGATTTATTGTAAATGCCACTGACCTGGTGGTCGTGTCAGAGTATAAACAAGAAATTAGTTAAGGAATCAACCATACAGTTCAATTCGTTTAAGCACTCTGATATTCTGGACACTTTATCACGAACGGTCTCCCACATGATTTCTAGCCATAGAGTTTGAACACAGCCTCTTTGTTAATGTTTTTGCAATTTTTATATGTGTGGCCTTTCCCAGTACAATGCTACATATAGGATCTCATCGTCTACATGTTTTGGCAGATGACTGTACTCTACACTGAAAATTGTAGCATATAGTCACAAGATAAAAATTGTTTAATCTGTATGACATCAGGCCAACAAACAAATGCTGCTGTTGCATTAGAAACGTTCTAATTTTTTGTGAAACCTCCAAAAATCCAGTGATTACCAGAATCAGTCATTTTTCTACTTATAAAGTGAACAGTGGCCTCAGCAACCAGTGTTGAATCCAAGGGGTGATGGGGCCGAGTTTAACCCCCGATGGATTAAAATTCCCCCCAACAAAAAATAGTTATTTTTATTTTAATATTCGTTCAAAGACATCAGAGGTTGAATTTGCCACATTTTTTGTTTATTTTTAATTGAAATTTTCTTCTTACTGCGCTCTTTAGGGGCCATATTATCAGTTTACACAATGTTGTAATTATAAAACATGAATTCAATAAATTTACGTAAAATAAACACAACACAAAAAAAATCACATCAACTAAGTGTGGTACTTGTTATGTGGTACATGGCAAAAATAAATCACTGAAATTCAAAAGACAATTTTCAAAATAATTAAATGGGAAATATTTCTGGCTGCACAAATTGTAACTCAAAGCCACTATTTCAAGTGTCGGCATTTTCATTTTATGGTTTTCAGGTTCCCTTTATTTTCACACAAACCATCTCTTGATAGTGTCTCAAACAAACTGTCTACTTGCGACTAATTCTTTGTTTGTATATTGCGAAGAAGACAAGTGGATCGCAGGCCGTGAATAAGTTCGCCTGAATTGGTTCCTGACAGATGCTATTGTAATTATAAAGTGTCCTGCAGCTTTTGGGGGCAGGGCTAAGCAATGTTATGGCAGAGAGGGGAGTCTACTGCACAATGAATACAGCAATCAAACTGAACTTTCTTCCCCACCATAGCATTTCTGCCTTTGATGATGTGTTTTGATAGGATATTCATGTGGTCTATGTGGCGTCAAAAGTGCAATGTGCTTATCATTCCTACCATTCTCACTATCCAATTCTGCCAACATGATAGCATTACCTGAGAGACCTTCCCCCCCATTCCAACATTTTCTCACCTACACTTCTGGAGACAGAAGCCTCAGAAGATTGTTTATTTACACTCATTGACAATTTACCTTGTGATATACTTGGTTCATAAAATTCCAGCTTACCCAAAAGAATTCCAATTCTTCCTTAATTTGTTTGAAATTTGAAGATTTAGTGTTCTCTCTACCAACAGTGAGATTAGACTCCTAGCACTATTTTCAAAATTTGTAAAACCTGCAACACCTTCCAATTCAACACCACAAATTTTATCACGTGAGATCACCCCTGTGTGTATCTGACAATTTTTTTTTTTTTTTAATGATATTATATCACTTCTATCTGTTTATGCAGCGATGCCGCTGCATAAACAGATAGAAGAGACTAACAACCATATAAGGAGCACTACAAGACTTCTTCCTCCATTGATAATAGCTGTATAGGCCTTTACTAATTAAATCACAAAATCTTTAAAATTCTATATCTTTCCCGATAAGAAGATATTTTGTCCCAAAATTAGATACAACTAATCAGTCTGATATACCCTTCTACCTATTTAAAGTCCCCCTCATCCATATCTTGTAGATCAACCCCAGGGGCTCACATCTGGTGAGTATGGGCTTTGCAAACCCAGGGTCCTGAGCTGGATATCATCATCTTTCTCCTTCTTGGTTATTCTTTTCTTTCTTTCTCTCTCTCTCTCTCTCTCTCTCTCTCTCTCTCTCTCAGGGTAACTCAGAAAATTTTTTGGCTGGTGCAGCATAAGCCTCAGGCTTCCTTGCATCATATGGCTAATAATAATAATAATAATAATAGTTAGTACGAAAAGCCTAGTAGCATCCAAGATTAATTCCTTGAATGCTTCCCATTTAGAATTTTCTGTTGGTAACATCATCAGTTGGTTCCACTGTAGTCACCTTTATGAAAGCAAAAACCCTTCCCTTTACCCTAGATAGCTACATCTTTAAGTAAATCCCACATCAATACACTGTGATCACTGCCGCCTAGTGAATCTTTATCTGCAGATTCTTAATGCATGAAGAATCACTGCTGATAATTCAGATCAAGAATCTCTCTCTCTCTCTCTCTCTCTCTCTCGCATGCTGCTGTAGATAGCAGTCAACCATAAATTTACAAGTCTGCCAGTGTGTGAGTGACTAACTCACAAGTTCCATTTAATATCTGGAAAGTTAAAATATCCAATTCTAAAACATGCTGATTTACTGGTCCACTCTCTTTCTCTGTATAGGTAGTTCACTGTACTCACAGTGATTAGTTCACTGTACTCACAGTCATACTCTCATTTTTGTTTTCCTAGTGCTTCGGTCACACCAAACTGACTCAACATTGCATAGGCCACCAATGTCAATTGGATTCACTGCCTTAAATTTTAATTCCTTAACTAAGACCATAACCCTTCTTCCCCTCCTGTCCTTTCTGTACACCCTATATTCAAATTCTGCATCCCTTATATCTGAGTGACACCACATCTCTGATATCCCCAGAATGTCTGTATGTGATGACTTAACTAGCACTTCAAATTCAAATAATACAAATGTAAAGGTCATTCTGTAATGAAATTTATATAATAATACAAGTAATATAATCAGTCATATAATAATATAATCAAAGAATTAATTGAACTATTAAATAAACCAAACCATTCTCAAAATAATAAAAACAGAATTGACAAATATTTATGATTCTGACTTAGTCATAGGAATTTCTAATGTCAAGGTCATGGCATATCTAAACCAGAAAAGATCCTGTTCTTTTATTGAGTGAGGAAGTAGTTTATCGATATAAGGCATGTTTTACTGAGAACATAACGGTGGTTGAAATATTTATTTCGTCTTGAATGTATATTAGTTATTGTGTTGTTTGTTTTATTTTTAAGTTGAACGGTAAATGATTATAGATTGTCGATGGCAGCGACGTTGGACAGTTACATAAATCGTATCCTTGAATTGATATTTGTTTTCGAACTAGGGTTGCCGGGTGTGTGGTATTTGCGTTTACTGGCCTGTGAACAAAATGCTGGTTATGGAAGTGTTCTATATTTTCTAATTAACTAAGTTTTACTGTCACGTAATATATTTGGTTAGTTTTTTAATTATATTTTGTTTTCATTATAATGTTTTCTCGAGATTTAATAAACGCAACCATTGTTGTTTAACTAGAATTATATTTATTAAATATACACTGGTTAGGTTAAACTTACTTGTAACTTACTTTGATGTCAGGATAATATACAAGTACTGAAAAATCTAATGTTAAACTATGGTGGTAAATTTTGAATGCCTCCAGAGAGGACAAAAACACAAAATGAAATATTAGGAGGGCGCTTACTGAATTTTATAAATTACAGGGGAATTACAAAAGGTGATATTGTTGTACACTTTGGCACCAATGACATTAAGAGTAGCAGATCTGCAGATTTACTTAATAAGTACAGGTCAATGTGGCAAAAAAGTCGTGAGTCAGGGTTAAATTTGAAGGTGTCTACAATTCTGCCCAGACACAATAGGCTGGAGTACATGATGAGAGCCTTATCAATCAATTTGGCCGTGGAGGGAATGTGCAAGGCTTAAGGGATAGAATTTTTTTTCAGCGTGGTCTGTGCTTGTTAACAGAGACTGCTTCTACAGGGATGGGATATACTTAAATAGAAAGGGTGCAAGAATATTTGCTGATGCTATCGAGGCAGTGTTAGGTGGGTCGGAAAACTGCTAGCCTGGGGGGATTCACAGACTAAAAGGTTAAAAGTAGCCGCAGGCAGAAGGGAAGGTGATTCTTGCACAACTATTTTTTTTTGGCTGATGCTGCATAGGCTCATACACTTGCTTTCTTGCATCACATGCAACTACTACTACTATCTCATTTCCATAGAGTTCAGAGTGGAAGAAAATAGTATTGCCTGAACTTGGACAAGTAGTAGTGTCATGTGATGCAGGAGTGTTCCAGCAATTAACCACTGCTGGCTAAAGGCAAATTTCCGCACATCTATTCTACATCTGTCTTCTCAATTTGAATTTATGTCCCCTTAGGTTCGTAATCTAAACAAGTGGAACGATCCCATCAGAATTCAACGTGCTCAACCCATGCAAGGCCTTAACACCTCAATCAGATCACCGCGCAGGTGCCTAGTCTCCAGCCACTGCAATTTGCAGAACTTAAGCCTCTCTTGGTAAGAGGATCCCTTCATTCCCCTCACCAATCTTGTTGCTCTTCTCTGTACATGCTCAAGCAAATCTACATCCTTCCGAAAATGAGGCCTCCAGACCTGTACGCAGTACTCAAGGCATGGGCTGACCATTGCCTTGTACAGAGGGACAATCACCTCCTTTTCCTTTCTAGCAAAATTCCTATAAATTCCTATATCATTGACAAAACCCCATGACCTGCCCTGGCAGCTTGTCTGCATTGCTCAGAGGGCTTCATGTCTGACTGCACAATTACTCCCAGGTCTTTTTCATTTTCTACCACTTTAAGTGTAGTGCCACACAGTTGGTACGTTTCTTTTGGGTTGCTTCTTCCCATATGCGGTACTTTGCATTTGTCAAGGTTAAACTTCAGTTGCCACTTCTTAGCCCATCTGCCCAGGTTTTCTAGATCCTGTTGCGGTGGCACACTGCCATTACTGTCATTGACAACCCTGCCAGCCTTTGTGTCGTCTGCAAGCTTCGACACTAGGCCTGATATACCTTCATCAGTATCATTGAGAAATATACAAAATTGCAGTGGACGCAGCACCGAACCCTGTGGGACTCCACTAATAACATTAGTCCACGAAGAGCAGCTCCCATTGATTACCACCCTCTGTCTTCTCCCACTCGGCCATCCTTTTGTCCATTGTAGCAACTTGCCCTTAATGCCATTCTGCTCCGGTTTGTGCAGTAGTCTTCCGTGCGCAACAGTGTCAAAAACTTTCCTGAAATCCAAATACAGTAAACCCCCACTATTCGCGGTTTCGTGTATTCGCAGTCGCTGATTTAATATAAAATGAAACCTAAAAAAATGTGAATTTTAAAGCGCCGTGAACATTTTCCGCCATAAAAAAACATGGGCGTGACTAAAATTATCTTTCCCAGTCAAAACAGGGCTCAGTGGGTGGGGGGAGAGGGGTGACAAAATCGCAAGCGTGGATGTTTCTCGCCAATCCTTGTATACTTGCGTGTACACCAATGCTAGGAGTTTAGTAAATAAATTTGATGAATTTGAGGTATTGTTCAAAACATAAAAGGCAGATATTGTTGGGATATCAGAGACGTGGTGTTACACAGATATAAGGAATGCAGAACTGGAATTTGGGGAGGACAAGGTCTACAGAAAGTATAGACAGGATAGGAAGGGAGGAGGGGTTATGCTATTAGTTAAGAAACACATAAAATCCAAGGAAGTGAAGCCAGTCGACATCGCTGGATAGTGCAGTGTTGAGTTAGTTTGGTGTGATGTAAGCATTGGGAGATCAAAATTGAGAGTAGGAGTGTGCTATAGGCCTAATGACTCTGATGAGTATAATAAGAAACTGTACAGGGAAATAGTGGGTCAGTACATTAGAGAGTATTATAATGGGAGATTTTAATTTCCCAGATATTGACTGGAATTTGGGGGCTGGTCACTCACACACTAGCAAGGCTTTTGTGGATTTATTGGATGATTGTTTTTTTTCATCAGCATGTTCGGGAGGCAACTAGAGGGAGTAATACCCTTGATTTGATTATCAGTAGTGATTCTTCATGCATTAAGAATCTGCAGATAAAGGAACCACTACGTGGCAGTGATCACAGTGTGCTGAAGTGGGATTTACTCAAAGAGATAACTACCATTAGGGGTAAAGGGAAAGGTTATTGCTTTCGTAAAGGCGACTACGATGGACTGAGACAATAGTAAATTCTATACAGTGGGATCAAATGATGATGTTACCAACAGCAAATTCAAAATGAGAAGCATTCAAAGAACTTATCTTGGAAGCTACTAGGCTTTACATACCAATTAAGAAATATTGTTCAAGGTTTAGGCCTAAACGGATGTCAGATGAACTAATGAGACATATGGCAGAGAAGAAAAATGCATGGGATACATACAAATTAATGGGTGGCATTGGAAGCCTATGATAGATATAAGTTGGTCTGTAACCAAGTCACAAAGGAGATTAGGCAGGCAAAGGCAGACTACGAAAAATCCTTGGCAAAGGATGCAAAGAAAAACAGAAAAGAGTTCTTTACCTATTTAAACTCAAGAAGGAAAGGGATGAATCAAATTGGTCCACTGGATATTGATGGTTCAACAGTTGAGGATCCTGCTCAGGTGGCTAACAATCTAAACGAGTATTTTGCATCTACATTCACGCATGAGGAGTTATTCAGGAAGGAGAATGATGTAGGTAAAGTAAACATTGGCAGTGAGCTGGATGATTTTGTAATAACTGAGAGGAAAGTGGAGGAGAGATTGTTGAGGATAAACATAAAAAAGGCACCTGGGGTGGATGGGATCTATCCAGTTATATTAAAGGAGGCAGCAAAGGAAGTAAGCAAACCCCTAGCCATAATTATGAGAGCTTCTTTGGACTCAGGGGAGGTACCCTGAGTAGACTGGAGATGTGCAAATGTAACCCCAATTCACAAAGGAGGATCAAAGGCTGACACAAGTAGTTATAGACATGTTAGTTTAACTTCTGTTCCAGGTAAATTAATGGAGGCACTGGTTAAATAAGCACTGCAGGATCATCTAGACAAGAATTCAGTTATAGCTCAAACGCAGCATGGTTTTGTTAAGTGCAGGTCTTGCCTGGCCAATTTGATTGGATACTATGATGTAGTCACAAAAGAACTGGATGCAGGGAATAACTTTGATATTATATATTTGGATCTTAGAAAGGCTTTTGATACTGTTGCGCATGGGGGACTGCTGCACAAGTTGGAGCAGTGTGGCATTGGAGGTGAGTTGCTGCAATGGATGGGGGGATGGTTGGGTGGCAGAGGACAGAGAGTGGTAATCAATGGACATCAATGTTATTGGTGGAGTTCCTCAGGGTTCGGTGTTGGGTCCATTGTTGTTTTCTGTATTTTTAAATGATATTGATGATGGTATATCAGGCTTAATGTCCGAGTTTGCAGACGATGCGAAGGTTGGCAGGGTTGTCAAGGACACTACTGACACTGTGCTTCTGCAGCAGGATCTGGAAAGGTTGAGCAGATGGGCTGAGGGGTGGCGGATGAAGTTTAACATTGACAAATGTAAGGTGTTGCATGTTGGAAACAGCGACCCCAGAGCAACGTATCAACTCTGTGGTGCAGCACTGACAGTGGTAGAGAATGAAAGGGACCTGGGGGTGGTTGTGCAGGCGGAGATGAAGTTCTCTGAGCAGTGTAGATGGGCTGCAGGGGTAGCTCATGGTGTATTGTCGGTGATATATAGGAATTTTTCTGGCAGGGATAAGGAGGTGATTGTTCCCTTGTATAGGGCAATGGTCAGGCCACACCTAGAGTACTGTATACAGGTCTGGAGGCCTCATTTCAAAAAGGATGTGGAGCTGCTGGAACGCGTACAGAGAAGGGCAACAAGATTGGTGAATGGAACGAAGGGGTGCTGTTACGGAGAAAGGCTGAAGTTTTGCAAGTTGCAGTGTCTGGAGACTAGGCGCCAGCGAGGTGATCTGATAGAGGTGTATAAGGCCTTGAATGGTTTGAGCATGCTCAATGCTGATGGGATTCTTCCTCTCGTTCAAAATAATCACCTGAGAGGGCATAAATTCAAATTGAGGAAAGACAGATGTAGGATAGATGTGCGGAAATTTGCCTTTAGCCAGCTGGTGGTTTGTTGGTGGAACAGACTTCCATCCCTTGTTGTGGAAGTTGATAGCCTAAATTAACCCCAGGGGCTCACATCTGGTGAGTATGGGCTTGGCACACCCAGGGTCCTGAGCTGGATATCATCATTCTTCTCTTCCTTGGTGATTCCCTTCTACTTCTCTCTCTCACAGGCTAACTTGGGAATTTTTTTTTTGGCTGGTGCAGCATAAGCCTCAGGTTTCCTTGCACCATATAGCTAATAATAATAAAAAAAATAAATCACTGATGTGATTACATTGTGCAGAACTTCCCATTGAATACTTATAAGCTGAAGTAGAAAACATTTTATCAAGTGTCAGCAAGATATCCATCATTTTAAAATTTGAAATTTTTGGTGGACAAATTTCTGGTACAGCTTGGTGTCATTAAAGAAACAGATGAAGTAATGAATGTTTTCCAAATGAGTTCAGTTTCAGTAGTTGTAGATACTATTATGAAGAAAAAAAAAAAAAAACACACAAACAAAGAATTGATATACATTGGTCTTTAAATTTCAAATTCCTTTAGCAATGATAAGGCTAAAGGAAATATAATAAATTATCCCATGTCATTCTTGGCATGTTAACTATTTCTTATAGTAGTGCTGAGTGTGTGAGAGTATTCAACCAAAAAAGACTGAGCTATTCACTTTCTGGTAAAGCTTTGGAAATGCTCTAGACAGTATAAACAAAGCTCTGACTGTTGTTATAAACAAAACTTTGGCTCAACATTTCTGAAGAGAGCAAAATCTTTCAACAGAATTTTTCTTGGAACAATCATAATCAGTTGATGTCTAGCAGACAACTGAAACAGAAATCCACAGACAGAAAAATCATTTACATTTAGTGCATTTCGTGGATATAAAATATCCATGAAAAGTGTGATGTAATAGCCAATTTAAAGAGCCCCCCCCCACCAACAACACACAGAATGACATAATATACAATACTCTCCAATTTTGGTATATACTCAGGCATTAACAGAAATGCCATGAATATAGCTTTTATGATGTCATATTTCGACAATCCACAAAACCACACACATTTTACAGTTGCAACTTGCCATTTAGCAAAAGTATGATTCTGCTGGCTAGAAGTCAAATCTACTATTTTTCAGTTTCAGAGTGATTTCTTTACAAAGTGCATCACTGTGATTAGTCACAGTCAGTTTAACTCCTCCCAATACTAATAATGGAGGAGGCCCATAACTTTATTACTGGTAAGTGTTATAGGTGTTGATATCAAATTTGTTAAACTTCCTTGAACAGTGTGGATTTCTATTCAGATGAAATTTTGTGGAGAGATATAACAAAACTTCAAGTAGCTCCTGTAACAATTTAAATCTGTTAATTAGCATTCTGTACTTTATGATAATCTTACTAATTAGGAACAGATATTTAAGTCAGAAAAAAATAAGGAACCTTAGTACATAATGCATAAATAAATAATTTTTTAAATGACATTAACATAATACTTCAACTTCCCAAAGTAAGAAATAAGTGTACTATCTGAGAGAAATAAACACATAATTAAAATGGATGAAAACTTGCCTAGGAACCTGGGGTAATCTTCAGGTGAAAGCCAGGGTGTAATAAACTCAACATGTTGGCAGTTTAGAGATTTTATTTGATTCTTGTAATATGATTTTAATGGACCTTTACCTAAATAAAAAAATTAAATTATGACAACTATTTCATTCAATTCACTTTATACCTTCAAATGGATTTTATGTATATAAAATTGTATATAAGATGGAAAACCAGCATATCATTTGAATATATATAATTTGGTGACACAGGAGTTTTTATTTCTATTTTATCTTCTAAATCTATCCAAATATCTGATTTGTCAGTTTAAGCACTGGGTAAGGAAATTTACAGGATTCATTCCACAATTTACAAGTTGCGTAACAGGTAATTTTTTTATTTATTATATCAAGTTACATTAAGATATTCCAAAGCAGCAATCCTGGGAGTAACTTCAATGAATAAAACCATGCATCAAAGCAATTGACTGGTAAATTATGTCTAAGTGGCCATTAAGCCACGATTGGAAAAGCAGTTTGCTGACAGGACAATTAACTCTGTACCAGGAGTGAGTCCAAGACGGCTTCCCAAGGGTTGATTTTCTGGAGGGAAAAAATTATTAGAAGGAATGTCCAAAACAGTGAGTGAAATTTATTTATTTTACCTTAACCTCTGAGTTAGGTGTGAGAGGTTGACGAGACCCCAACAAAATTTCAGAAATTCTTGCTTCATCCATGCAGCTGAAACTCCTAATAGCTGTTTTTGAAAATGTTTTCTTTGATTTCTCCACTAAAAATTTCAGAAATCTCTGTTACTTATTGTACATTTAAGAAAAATTCATGAACTACATTAAAACTAATTATATGCATGTGTTAGTTTTAATTTTAATGAACTACATTAGTTTTAATGTAGTTCGTGAATTTTTCACATCTGTCACATAGTTATTGATAGCAAACTGGCTTTACTACCTTGTGCCAATTGGTAACACTCTCTTGCTTTGTTTGGAATCAAGCTGTTGATATATGTGCTTCATGTTTCATGCAGTGAGTGCTCCTGTCACTAACAGGCTGACGTCTAAATGCATACATTTGTTGAAGCACACAGTTTTTGATTTGCATTTTGCTTGTCAAAAGGTCTAAATTAAAATTTAGACACGAGTTTTAATTTCAAAAATTAATTAAAAAAATATTTTTTTTAATTATAAAACATGGATTTTTCACAGTTATGTTCAAAAAAAGACTACAAAATAAAGTTTTCATCAAAAAAAGTGAACAATTTTTTCTGATTTTTCAAATATTGATGCTATGTTTGCACAGGAAGGCTTTGATTATGCTGGTCAACACGTAAAATGTTAAAAAATCGAAAATACCCAATCTTGACTAATTTCATGCTACCGAACATAAAAATTTGTTGATTGGCTCTTTTTTCAAATGACAGTTGGGGTCTAATATTAGTGAGTCACTCTGCATTATCAACTACGGCTCTCGGGCAAAATGCATGGCAACACTGCAGTTTCAGTACCACCATGCTATTATCACATGATCAGCAACTGTCACCTCATGTGATAAGTTCACATGAGGCGACCTCAAATGCATCTTCAACTCCATTGCAGTAATCCTCAAATATAGCTGGGTATTGGGTGATTTTTTCTCAGTTAACGGTTGTTCTCTGTGAGAGGTTCCTACTTTTTGCACAGTATTTTTGTTGTGTAAGATTATTTTATTTATTTTTTTTTTTTGTTAGTTGTTGGCGCATCAGCTTCTGCGGCCATAATGCACCTCCCAAAGTTTTTGCATTTTACTCTGATCCAAGCCCGAGGCGGGATTCGAACCCGCAACCTTTGAGTTGCCAGGCAGGCACTTTACCCACCTGGCTAGCCCTGTTGGCACTGTGTATGATTAATATGCCCCGAATGACTTCTGTTATGTATGTGGGGAAGTCACATTAGCTTCAAGAAAGCATTTCTTAACTCGAGCTATAAAAAAGGCCTACTTCTTGTACTTTGGATGTAAAGTAGGCGACCAAGACAAGACAAGAACTGGGCTCCACACTTATGATGCACTACGTGTTCATCAAAATTCAATACGTGGGTGAATCGAAAGGGATATTTTATGCCTCTTGCAGTGCCCATGATATGGAGGGAGCCAACAAATCACGTCACAGACTGTTAACTTCTGTATGGTGCTTCCTATCAGAAAAGGGATGACAATGAAGAAAAGGTGGACAGTGACGTACCCAAATATACCATCTGCAATTCATCCTGTGTCTCACAGTGAAGTACACTACCTATTCCGGAACCACCTGACCAATTTTCTGTACACTCTGATGAAGGTGAAGACAATAATGAACATCAACTTGATATACATGAAGAAGTATCCATTTACATCAAGGGATCCACCATTTTGTCCAAACCTTTATCTTTCTGAACCACATAAGATCACAGAAAGTGAGCTTAATGACCTCACCAGGATCTCGAACTGCCAAAGAATAAGGCAGAACTTTTGGCCATTTTGGCCAACAGTGGAACATTCTAGATTATTCTGTAAAAGTGACAACATTTCATACTCGGAAATAAAGACTATCATAAATTCTATCAAGCAAAGGTGAACTCACTGTTTGTAAGGATGTTGATGGTCTAATAGCAGCAATGATGTGTTCAAAGCCGCTAAGTGGATTTTCTTATTTATTGATTTGAAATTATTGTTTTTCTAAAACTTGTGATTTCAATTTAGTAGTATAGCATTATTTTGTGATTTTCTGATTAATCTGGTGTATTTATTCTTTACTCGGCCTTGTAATTTCATAAAAGTATCGGTAAGGGTATCAAATCCACACGTTACAAATTGCAGCTCCGCTGAACAAAAAGTTTTTTAGCCATATTTAGCTGCTTTATTGACCAATTGTTACATCAAATTATTTTCTATAAGTAGCTTATAGACCTAGTCAAGATCGTTAGTTTATTGAATTGAGACAGTGAGATTTGGAAGTTAATTAATACTTAATTAATAAATAAATAAATAAACATTTATTGCAAATACAGCAAGCCATCACAGCACATGGCTAGGGGCAGATAAGAATACAGAGGAAATGATATAAAGTATATGTACATAGCAAATTTTATATAGATATTAACAATGGCTAGGAATTTTAGTTATGAATTTAAAAAATTGCAGAACAGGGCATTTAGCTTTCGGCTGCCATTACTGGGTTGGATTATTTTTCTTCATTTCATCGGAGATCTGACTCCTGTAGGCTTCAGAGTTGATTAAACTGTTGCAATCAATGTTGTGATGATTTATGAGGTGAAGAGATGCATTGGGGAACATTCTGTCCATTTGTTTGAGCCTGGAGAGGTTGGATTTGAATCGCTGGTTTCTTGTATTTTCCCTGTTGGGGGCAGCTATTATATTGCCTAAATTTGGTGAATCGCATGCAGAGGTGATTATCTTTGCAAGAAGCATGACTCCAGACTCGTTGATCATCTCTTGCAGAGGCTTTGTTTTTAGGTTTTTATAAAGCTGTTGCCTGGATATTGTATGGGGAAAGCGAAGCTTCCTATTGAGCCATCTAAGAACCCAATATTCTAGGGCAAGGAATTTCTTGACGGTTACTTGGGGAGCACCAGACCAGATTTCGGAAGCATAGGACAGAATGGGAAAGATGCATCTTTGAACATGCTTAATGACTGTTTTTCTGTCTTGAATCGCTGCTGTTTCTTGTTTGATTAACCATTTTGCTTTTTGAATTTTTTGAGCAACATATAAATAGTGGGCATTAAAGGAGAGATTTTTATCAAAAACAACTCCAAGGTCTTTGTGAGCGTAAACATTTGGGATTGGGACATCTGCAATTTTTATTTCTATGTGGTTGGGTTGTTTCTGAAGGGAATAAGTAATTTGAGCAGATTTGCTTGCGTTTATATTCAGATTGAGATCTTTCAGGTACTTGATGATTTCACAAATCTGTGAGTTCGCATCATTGATAACTTTGCGAATATCATCACTGGCTTTGGAGGTTATAAATAACTTTAAATCATCAGCATATGACAGTAGATTTGGATTTTCTTGTAGAAGTGGTTGAAGAGATGCTGAAAATATCGTACTGGAGAGAACGGCTCCTTGGGGAATGCCTGTTGAGGTTGTGACGAGAATATCGTCAGTATTAGTGGGGAAGAGGAGAAGTCTACGATTTAGGCTGTATTGAAGATAGGAAATAATCATTGTGTCAACGAGAAAGTGATTTTTTAGTATTTGAAAAGCTTTTTTGAGATCTATGTTGTCGAAAGCACCTTTGATGTCAAAATAAAATACGTCGCATTGTGCCTTGTCTTGAAATGCAGTTTGGATGCGTACAATGGTGTCAGCTAGGCTTGTTGTTGTGGAGCGCCCTCTGGGACCAAAATGCATATTGACAGGTGCCTTGGCGAAGATTGCATGTTGAAGATATGGGAGCATGATTTTTTCAATAATTTTAGTGATTAATGACGAAACAGCAATTGGTCGATGGCTGGGATGGTTATTTCTGCAAGCTTTTTTAGGAATCAGCGTAATCCTGAAAGTTTTGGACTGTCTTGGAAGGAATGGCTGGCAGATGCACCTGGAAATGATATGCACTAACAAATCAATGATGTATATGCTGGACAATCTAATAATAAAACCAGGGATGCCGTCAGGGCCTTCACTACTATCAGGGCGTATTTGGTTAACTGCACGCTGAACTGTATTTTTGTTCACAAGTTGGTTAATTAGCAAGGCTTGATTCGGAGACACATCATGTTGCACTTTGTCTGCTTGTTCATAGGAATTAAATGCTATAAATCTGTTTTGTATACCTTCAGTGAAAATGTCAGATCTGCTTGTTTTCATATTGCATCTTATCCATTCAACAACTAGATCATGCTGTAAGGTAGCTGTTGTTTTTGTAGAAAGTGCTCTTTTATTGTGCTTTAGCGTGGACATAACATCATTTTTGTATGACTGAATTTTTTTGAGTTGAAACAAAGCTCTGCTCTTTTTATATTTTATGTGTGCTGATGAAGTGCCGTATTTCTTCCACTGTCTGTGGTATTTTTGCTTACTTTTAAAGTATGGTTTCAGGTGGGATTGGAACCAAGGTTTGGAGTGAGAAGATATTCTAACAAGTTTGGATGCCGACTCTGTTTTCAGTTGATTCAGCCATTTTATAAGAAGAAAGGTGGCGTCCTGTATAGGAATATTTTTGAGAGAATCCCATGGGTAGTATTTTAAGAGGTGCAAAAACTTTTCTTTCTGAAGGAATTTAATTGATGATATTCTTTTAGTGATTTCCAGAGGGGGGCGAGGATTCCCGCAGCAAATTGTTGCTTGCAGTTCTATACTTTTGTGGTCAGATTTAAATGTAATGTTCATACTAAGTTTTTCATGCAGTGGAAAGTTAGAGTATACAAGATCAAGCGCTTGATTACCTCTTGTAACAGGGACATTGATTTTGTTTGCTCCTAGAACTAAAAATGAGTCAGACAGCAGCTTCATTTGTAGATTATATTTGGGCAGGGGAAGGTTAAAGTCGCCCATTATAATGATGTTAGTTTGAGGCTTAAGAACAGTGGTGATCCAGGTTATTACTTCATTAATGATGTCATCAGTAGGTCCAGGCGGAATATAAATATTATAAATTTGAAGCAGAGATTCCTTAACTTGAATTAGTAGGGAAATTTCTTCAAAGTTGAAAGTATTAGAGTTGTATGTGTTCAAAACTTTAAATTTGGATTATAAAATTATTGCTGTCCCACCACCTCTACGATTAATTCTTGATGTCATGAATGGCGTGTAGCTGAGATTCTTCGGCAGAAGGAAAACATCTTGTAAAGATTCCTGCATCCACGTTTCAACTAAACATATGATGTCATGCGAAATTAACTGCAATTAATTAAACACTGATGTTGAAAATGTTGTTCAATATATTTCTTATCCATTTAATGTCGACTTAGATACGAAACAAATTGCAGAAAAAATCTCTCATATTTTTCACATGCAGAAAATAGTACTTAAAAATGAAATTATTACATTGCAAAATGATAACTTCTTAAAAGCCAGATCATCAGAAAAAGACTTTTGGAAATATTTTCTCGGCAAACTGCCGAGAAAAGTACCCAAATGTAAAAAAATTAATTGAACTTTTAAATTCCTGTTTTGGTTTCACATCTCTAGGTGAATCAGCCTTTTTGTTTTTGAAACAAACAAAAACGAAGAATCGCTCTACTCTTACGGACTTGCATACAGAAGATCCTTATCCAGTATACCTCCAATTTTGAAAACTTGGCAGATGACATGAAGACACAAACTTCACATAAATTAAAAATTTAAATATGTGTGAATTTAAAATAAGAATTCTGAATTGTATGTAATTTTAAAATTTATAAACAACATTTTTTCAGTATGTGTTGATTAACTTTTTTAACCATGTGCAATGAAATTCTTGAGATGGTAGATCACGGCACATTTTGAAGAAAAAAAGATCACATCACAAATTAAGTTGGTCACCCCTGAAATAGGGAATGTCCTAAGAGGATGTCTGTTCTTCTGTTTCACAAGTTATCAGAGAAAATTTCTCAAGCTAGAATAGTGGAATTAGAATGGGTGAACCGAGTGTGAGTCACCATCTCCAGATCCATATAAACAGCTGACTTTGACATAACTTCTTGGAGATATTATGCTGACAAGAAACCTACAACTATTCCCTGCTACACTAATTCTTTTGCATACTCAGTACTGCATGCACCCAATGTTGACAGATATTCAAGCATGATTTTTTAATAAAAATACTGTTAGTTTGACTTATACATCATTAGGTTTAGTAATTCAGCAAATTACTAATTGTAATTACACATTACTATTTGTAATTAATTTTAAATTTTTTTCTTATGTTTTTGCATACCATCTGGTACAATTAGGGTTCTACCAGTGGTACACATACCATTGGCTGGAACCTATTCATTAGCTGATCTGATGCCTCCAAGACAGGAAACAATAACCTCAAAAAGGTAATGTATACTTAGAAAACTAGACTAAAAGGAGGACAATGAAGGCAAAAATGTTGAACAAAGACAAAAAAGTACTGAGGGTCACTTATTTTAAAAGATTCCTTGTTTTTCCTTGTGTTTAACATTGTGTTTAGCTGATCTGATGCCTCCAAGACAGGAAACAATAACCTCAAAAAGGTAATGTATACTTAGAAAACTAGACTAAAAGGAGGACAATGAAGGCAAAAATGTTGAACAAAGACAAAAAAGTACTGAGGGTCACTTATTTTAAAAGATTCCTTGTTTTTCCTTGTGTTTAACATATAATATAACAGTTAACAATTATTGTAAACAGACTAAATACAAGAGTAATGAAAAAGCTAATTGTAAATTTTTTTTGTTGCATTTACTAAGATTTCACCTATTTACTTTGATACTGGGGATATAGAATTTGACATAACAGGATGGGGATATGCTCTTGGTTTATAAGAACAAATTATAAAATGTACAACTAGTAGATAGGGTTGTCAGTGTAATAATGAATCAGTCTAGAATAATAAAATTGGGAAAACAAAAATAACAGTAGGAGTGTGTTATAAACCAAATGATATGATAAGTATAATAAATAACTATGCAAAAAACAGAATAGGCCAGCAAACCAGAATATCTTATCATGGGGGATTTTAACTTCCCAGACAATAATTGATACTTGTGGGTTAACAGCTTGCTCAGGAGTAGAACCTTTCTGAATTTGGTGGTTGACGCTTTTTACACCAATATACAGGGTGTTTCAGTTAAACGTTTCAGAACTTCTAAGAGGGGTAGGGTACATCCTGACAACTCGAAATCATATAGCAATGTGGGGTCGGAAATGCTTTCCTGAAGCGGTGTTGTACACAGAAGCACCATAAAGAAAAGAGACCGTAAGTGAGAAATCGTTTTAATAATACATGAAAAGAAGCAAAAGGTACATGGATTAAAGTAAGTGTTCGAAGTTTCTTCCACGGGCTACAATGCACGCCTCACATCTCCGACGCATGGACATCCGAACATTCTGGAATACTCCAGGCGAATTTCGAATTTCTTCGGCAGCTACTGTGATTCTTGCAACCAGCTCCTCAGCATTGTCAACAGGGTTGTCATAAACTAGCGATTTCATATGACCCCAGAAATAAAAATCAAGACATGATAGGTCGGGTGACCGAGCAGGCCAACGCACGGGACCACCACGTCCGATCCACTGTTGACCAAATGTGACATCCAGGTAGTTACGAACATCTCCGCTATAATGGGCAGGGGCTCCATCGTGTTGGAACCACATTGTCTGTTGCGTCGATGCAGAAATCTGTTCATCTCTCAAAAGTTGTGGCAATACTTGCTGCAGAAAGATCAAGTAGATAGGTCCGGTTAGACGACACGGTAACAGGTAAGGTCCGATGAGGTGATCTCCCATAATACCGGCCCATACATTGACCGAAAATCGAATCTGTGCTGCACGACGTCGTATTGCATGCGGGTTCTCGACCGCCCAGATATGGTCGTTATGCGTGTTGAAAAATTCCTTCCCTTGTGAAGGATGTCTCATCGGAAAACAACACTTCAGCAGGAAAAAGGGGATTTGTAGCACATTTTCCAAGGTACCACTGTGCAAAAGCAATACGAGGTGCATAATCCTCCGGTTGCTGTGTCTGGACACGCTGCACGTGAAACGGATGCATGTCTTGTTCTCGGAGAATCCTCCAGACGCTGCAATGGGAAACCCTGACTGCGTTTGCTAGACTTCGTGTACTCGTTCTTGGATTCCCCTGTACATGCTGCAGCACATTCTGTTCGACGGCTGGAGTCCGTGCTGTTCTTACCCTGTCCCTGTCAGCTCTTTCAAATGAACCTCTCTCAGGTAACCTCTGGTGCAGTCTTGCAAAGAAATTATGACTGGGAATACGCCTCGTCGGATATCGTTCCGCGTACAAACGCTGTGCGGCTGGCCCACTACAATTTGCAGCCCCGTACGCCAAATGCATATCGGCTAACTCTGCATTCGTGTAATCATCCATCCTACTAACTTGGCATTCTTGTTCAAGAAATTCGAAATTCGCGTGGAGTATTCCAGAATGTTCGGATGTCCATGCGTCGGAGATGTGAGGCGTGCATTGTAGCCCGTGGAAGAAACTTCGAACACTTACTTTAATCCATGTACCTTTTTGCTTCTTTTCATGTATTATTAAAACGATTTCTCACTTACGGTCTCTTTTCTTTATGGTGCTTCTGTGTACAACACCGCTTCAGGAAAGCATTTCCGACCCCACATTGCTATATGATTTCGAGTTGTCAGGATGTACCCTACCCCTATTAGAAGTTCTGAAACGTTTAACTGAAACACCCTGTATAAGAGATACATCAAGAGAAAGCAATATTTTTGAACTGATTTTGTTAGTGTGGAAAGAAAATTTGAATATCATCAGTTGTTCATCATACCTTCAAGTAAAAGAACTACTACTCAAAGGCAGCAGTGATCATAGCACATTGATGTGGAATTTATCCAATGAAATAATATTAATGAGTGGCATACCACAGTACTTGGTACTAGATCTTTTACTGTGTTTAATATTAATGATATTGATGTAGGTATTTTAAGTTTGATGTCTTAGTTTGCTATGATACAAAGGTAGGCAAGGCTGGTGAATGACATTAGTCAAGGTATGCTACTTGAAGCAGATCTACACAAACTTGTTAACAGGAGAGACTGCTTCTACAGGGATGGGATACACTTAAATAGAAAGGGTGCAAGAATGTTTGCTGATGCAATCGAGGCAGTGTTAGGTGGCTTGGAAAACTGCTAGATTGGGGGGATACAAGGACTAATAGATTAACAGTAGCCACTGGCAGAGGTGAAAGTGATTCTTGCACTGCTTCTATTGGAATGAGCCGCATCCTGAAAAATAAGATGCAGGATATTTCAGAGTCTGCTGGGAATCATTGGGGTACAATTAAACACATGGGTTGTGTTAGGGTAGCTAAGAAAAAGAACAGGTGCATGTATACTTGTGTGTACACCAATGCTAGGAGTTTAGTAAATAAATTTGATGAATTTGAGGTATTGCTCAAAACATCAAAGGCAGATATTGTGGGGATTTCAGAGACGTGATATCACACAGATATAAGGAATGCAGAACTGGAATTTGGGGAGTACAATGTCTACAGAAAGGATAGACAGGATAGGAAGGGTGGAGGGGTTATGCTATTGGTTA